>NW_005871051.1:5463764-5545915 GCF_000147115.1 Myotis lucifugus
TCATGTACAAAAAATAGATATGTGTAATGTTTTTAAAGCATTATATCTGTACATTTAATTAATTAATTATTTGGCTACGTGGGCTCTATTTCCCTTTTTTTCGACAACAGCACCCTGTTGTCCTTTTGGTGAGTTACCCTTCTTCCTTTTAGGGGCCCTTGGGAGGACCATCAATCAGGGCATGCAGCCTTCCTCCAGCCAAAGCACGGGCCCATACGGTAGCTTAGACAAATGTCAAGTTAACTGATAGGAAACTAAATTGGTTGGCACTGACTCATTCCCAGGCTGAGACCCTGATGAATTGAAGTCTAATTAAAGGCTATAGATTAGTTCCCACTACCTCACCCTCCAGATCGAGGCTGCTCCCTTCCCCATCTGGGTTTCTAGCCATCTCTTTAACTCTGTGAGCTGTGAGTACCTTTCTAATAATTCTTTTTTTTTCTGCCTAGTAAAACAGACTAAGTGTCTGGTGCTTAGAGCCAAAGGATCTTTATTATGAAAACATTTACCACCAGATGTGATATTGAGGATAAAGATAAAGAGAGACAATAGCTCAGCGAGGAACCATAAAAGGATAGTTAGCTAGAATCATGGTCAAAATCATGCCACAGACTCAGTCTGGGGAGAGGACACCTCCTTATTATCAGGGAGGAAAGCTGGCCCTCTGGAAACCCCACAGGCTTCCTCTTACATCTCATTGCCAGAGCTGAGTTATATTGTCTAATCCTGGGTTAGTGGCTTGGTTCACCTACACAAAGTAGAGATTTTGTGAGCAGAGAAAAATGGAAGACTGACTGTTACCAACCTCTGCCACAGACACAGATTGTTGTGGCGATGCTTGGATCCAAGCCATGTCTTATAACTTCAATGCCAGTTCGCTTGCCACTACACAAAACTACATAGAACCACCTAGCACTGTCCCAGATGAAATACAAACAACGGTGAAAATCCTCATTCCCTGACCTCAAGAATCTGCAGTTCACTGAGAAGATAGAAAGCAGTTATAGAAACAAAAAATAAAATACTATTTGAAATATAACACAGTGGACATCTATATCTCTGTCTATACCCATATCCATATCTATACTATATCTACATCCATATTCAAGTCTATGCTATATAGTTATATCTAGGCATTTACCACGGAGTGTTGACCAACAGGGAGTGCAGAGAGAACAGTATGTTCAAAGGCACAGAGGAGTAAACAAATATTTTCAAAGGTTATCCTATCTAATAAAAGGGTAATATGCAAATTAACCATCACTCCATCACAAAGATGGCGGCACCCATAGCCATAAGATGGCAGTGCCCCGCCGGAGTCCCCCAGTCCCGGGGAGAGCGGGTGGCCACTGAGAGCAGGCAGTGTCAGTGGCCTGGCAGAATGCTTGCTTCATCACCGCGGCGATGAGGCAAGCATTCTGCGCCCATCCATTGATGGGCCTCTGGGCCACAGAGCGCCTTTGGGCAGCGGGTGCAGAGCAGTCAGGCCCCGCAGAGAGCTACTGGCACACAGATTCGTGCGCAGGGCTACTACTTGCCTTATAAATTTGAAGCTTAAAATGCAAGTGGTGAGGGATAGGACTACGGAAACTGAGGCTAGACAGGTAGCTGCATATATTCTGTAGGTGATGAGAAGCAAAATAAAAGCCTACTTGACCAGAACATGTCCAGATCAGATTTGTGAAAGATGATGAGAAAGGTCATGGTAAGGTTTTTAGTTAAAAGACGAATCTCCTGTCTCCGCAGAAAGTAACCGAGTTGACAGCTGAGGTCATTCTATCCTTTGATCATTAAATGAGTTTAGCATCATCCTTAGGCTGTTCAGATGCTCTGGGAAGTTCAATGCTTACCCTAAGATTTTTGGCACATTTCCCAGAGCTAGTGCTCGTTTCCTGGGACTGTGGTACCACATTTCTAATAAACTGGGTGGCTTAAAACAACAGAAATCTATCTTCTCACAGTTTTATAGCCCAGAAGTCGGAACTCAAGGTGTCAGCAGGGCCATCCTCCCTCTGCAGGCTCCAGGGAAGAGTCCTTCCTGGCCTCTCTGGTTCTGGTGGCCCCAGGCCTTCCTTGGTTTACAGCACTCTCTGTCTCCACCTTCTCGTCACCTTCTCGCTGTGCCTGTCTGTCTTCTCTTTTTCTTATTAGGGCACCAGTCATTGAATTTAGAGCTCACTCTAAACCCAGGCTGATTTCCTCTGGCGATACTTAATCACATCTGTAAAGTCCCTGTTTTCAAATAATGTCCTATTCTGAGCTTTCTCGTGGACATGAATTGATTGGGGGGACCCTGGTCAACCTGCTATAGGAGCTCAGAGTCTCATGGTTAGTCCCTGCTCTCAATTTCTACTCATTTTAAAATCTTAATCTCATGTACTATTTTATTTCCTGCACACCAGCCCAGCTGCAGAGCTCAGCCCCTTTCCTATGTGCCCTAAATCCAATCCCCCGAGGTATTGATGAGCATGGAAGACTATATTGAAGTTTGGGAGTAATGGATGATGCACACACGTCAGCAACACATCCATCAAGTTAGAATAGTAGGAATTCGGGCTCTTAAACATCATTTGGGTTAACCCACCCCTGGAAATTTCTCATCCATAATCTTTTATCAGAAGCCAGAATTCTGCTCGATGCCTATTCCCCCTCAGGCTTCTTCCTACCTGCCCTGCTTTTCCTTCCTCTCTGGAATCTTCTCTTCTGCCCTTCCTCCAGTTCTGATGAATTCCTTACGAGGTTTGTTAATATGGTTTGTTTCACTGTCCTTGTACACTCTACCCTAAAGAGGTCATCTTCCACGCACATCAGAGAGTTCTGCTACATGCAAACAGCTCCATCTAAAAGGCAGTGAGGGCCATCTGCTAAGGTAGGAGTTGCTTCACCCTAGTACAGGCAGAAGAATGATAACCGGCACCTAATTTGGAAGCTGCTATACACAGATTATAAGATCTACTCTTTGATGGGTTGACATGTTTATTTCAAGGAAGTTCCACTATAATACACTTGGGAGGCTCATTTAAGTAATGACTTAATGAGCTAAGGCACTGATTAAGATAGATGTGTTTATTGCAGCCTCACTAATAGAAGCAAACAGAAACGTTGATATTCATGTGTATGTGTGACATTTGTCTGAGATGTATATGTATATACATGCATGCATGTGTGTGTAGAATGTATTAAGCACTTTGCCAATTGATACACATTGGGTGCCTCGTCTAGTCCTCACAATGAGGAAGTAGCTATGTTATCTCCTCCATTGTACAGAGAAGGAATTGAGGCTCTGAGATGTGAGAGGCTTCCCCCAAAGTTGCTAGTTGGTGAGAGGCCTGTCTTCAGCAGCATCCTTGCTCTTAGCCCGGTGATCTATCGCTGCCTGAGGACATACACTAAAATGCTAGTGGGTGTGTGTGGGGGGAGGATAACAGCTGATTAAAATGTACCTTTCCAGAGCTGCTAAATTCTCTACAATGGACATATATTACATCCATAATAGGAAGAGTGCTCCCCCAGCACCCATAAATGTTACACAGAGACAACCACACCAGTTTCATAATTGACTGAAAATGCAGTGCTGTTGTAATAAAAGTCAACATTAAGCGGGAATAACATAATATTAATGCTTAATATTTTGTATAATGCTTTATAAAATACAATTATGTTCACATGTATTACCTCACTTAATTATTGCAATAACTCTGTGGGTTATAAAGGGTAAATATGATGAAGTATTATCACCCCCCCCCCCTTATGAAGGTCAGAGAATACTAGTAAAAGACTCTTTTCTAAAGTCATTAAGGAGGAGGTGGCCTGCAGGCTCCCTGAGGACCAGGGCCATGTCTGAAACATTCCCACAGCCATATCCACAGCCCCTGGCGTGTGAAACACAGAACGTATCACACAGTAGATGCTGAACCAAGATTCACTGATGAATGAGTCAGATCTAGTGCCTTATTCTTTGTCCTGTCTTCTACCCGTAGAGTTTTGTCTCTGAGATGTAATCTTTTTATTGAATTTGCCAGTCAGGACTCTAGGAGTTTATCATCTTAATCACTCGGGTTGCACGTAAAAATGGGAGGGCTTCAGAGAACTGTTTAAACATGTTGTGTGTGTGTGTGTGTGTGTGTGTGTGTGTGTGTGTGTGTGTGTAAACATGCCTAACATAAAACTCCTGATTCTGACCATTTTAAAGTGTAGAATTCTGTGGCATTTAGTACATTTACAATTATGCAACTGGAACTACTATCTAATTCCACAAGTTTTATCCTCCTCAAAAAGACCATTGCCCCTTAAGCAGCCACTCCCCATCCCCCTTGGCCCCTAGCCCCAGTCTCTATGGATTTCCCTATTCTGGATATTTCATATCAATGGGCTCATATGCTATGTGACCTTTTGTGGCTCCTTTCGCTTAGCATAGTGTGTTTGAGGTGCATCCACGTAGTGGCATGTATAAACACCTCACTCCTTTCGGTGGGAAGAATAGTCTATTGTATGAACATGCCTGTTAAGCATTTTTTAAGGGTTGAGAACGGGTCTGATGGGACGAGAGATTGGGCTGGAGAACAGGAAGCTGAAGCACGCGTTACTTCGACTTGCAGTTGAAGAAGAATTTATTTAGCAAGATGCTGGGAAGTTATGGTGCATGTTTGCTGAGGATAGAGTCACAAGAAACCAGCGAGGAAGAGCACAGAGAGCTGCAGGGAGAACATCACTTGGCCATCAGCCCAGTGAAAATGAGGAGGCACCGTTGGGGGGAGCCATGGAGTCGGACTCTCTGTGCTTCAGAAGGAGAGCGGCCAGCACCTCACTCCAGGTGGATGTTTGTGGGGCACTCACCACCCAAAAGCCTGGGACTAGGCCAGGTGATATTTCAAAGTTATCCTCGCATTGAAACTTTAGGGCCAAGAGACGGAAAACTCAAAGGACAGCAAAGTAAATCACGGAGAGTTTATGAAGATACAAAATTGACCATGTAGGTAACTGCACAAGTAGCTTAAAATTATGTAAATTAGCTATAATGTTAGGAAGGGGCCGGTGACATTTTTGACAGAAAAACAAATTAATTAATGGAATAAAGCAGCAATGAATGGCCTTGATTGTAATTTATGGTGCAAAGAAAAAGGTCAACTCATCTTCTGGATTGTATTTGAGTTGGAGATAATTATGTTTAGGTAAAAAGAAATGAAACTCCTAATTGCAAGATAATGTCAGTTCTTTAGAGAACATCTTGCATAGCCCTGCCCCCAAAAGAGGAAAGAAAGCACAGTTATTATTGCCTTGATTTCAAACTCAAGTTGAATATAAATTACCTGGGAGGAAAAATTACCTATGAAGATTAAAAACTATTGTAAACTCTCAAATCATTAGACTTAGATGCTTTAAGAAAAACACCCACCAGGGCTTCCAAACCAGTTTTAAGCCCTGATCCCTTGCATGCTCAAATAACCTCACACACACACAGGCAGTGTGTGAGGCAGGCTCGGCTCCGAGAGAGGAAAGATTACGTTTCTGTGTTTAGACAAGAGCCTGCTCAGACACATTCCATTCAGCCCTGACACACAGAAATTAGACTTTTAGAAACTGGAAAGGGAGCTTTATGTCTTTAAACACACAGACTGAATGTGGTGTGTATTTTACTGATATCACGAGAAGTTCCTCTCTCCCACCTTTTACTGAGCCATCAAAGAGGCGATTGTGTGAACAAAATAACACAGTGACATGTCACATTCCATACACATCGATCTATCAAATCCGGAAAGAAGCCTTCGCGCTTCTTGGACTAGTGAACAGCTCTGGGCCCACATAAAAATCAGAGGCATGGAGAGCATTCAAGAAAAATACACATCGAAAATAAGCACCCAAAAATCTTTTTTGTGTCTACTTTTACCTTCATTTCCTTAGGCTCCAAAAAATTAGTCCAGGGCCTCACTATGACTCTTGGAGATTCTAGGAACCTTTGCCTTCCTGAGCCCCTTCCTGCATAAAAAAATATTCAAAATTACATTTCATGACTGTGTGTTGGTATAGAGATGGATATAATCCAGGCTGAATGCATTAATATATATTTATTATTTTTATATTCTGTTTTCCTTCTGATTTTATTTATTTTATATATTATTGATTTCAGAGAGAAAGGGAGAGGGAGAGAGAGATTGAAACATCAATGATGATGAGAGAATCATTGATAGGCTGCCTCCTGCACGCTCCCTATTGGGGATCGAGGCCACAACCCGGGCGTGTGCCCTGACTGGAAGCAAACCTAGGACCCTTTAGTCTGCAGGCTGACACTCTATCCCTGAGCCAAACCAGCTAGGGCTCCTTCTGAGTTTAAAAGAAATGAAAATTAAACCATATTCAAGTCCCCTTAAAGTTCAGGGGCCATATGACTGTGCTTGCTGTGCTCAATGGCCATCATCCCTGAGTCAGTGGCCCCTTCCTAAATAAATATTGAGCCCATCTGGAGAGCAGAGCTCTGGGATGGGCGCTGGACGGACAGGAGACATGTAAGATGTAACTTACCGGGGTGGTAGGTTGAGAGGACTTTCACTCACAGAGGGAGAAGAAGCTAAGAATGAGTATGGGGCGGGCGGGAGGACAAGGGAGAGGTGAGGGTAAAGACAGTGAAGATGGGTATCCGGGAGGAGGTTGCTGCTGCATCCAAATGATTGTTCTAGGGCCCGAGTCAGCTTGATGACAGGGAAAACAGACTATGGAGAGAAAGGCCAGAGAGAGCAGGAAGGGTGGGAGTCACTGCCGATGCGTGGTGTTTGATGGCATCTTATCCCACCATTCGTAAAGGTTTTATGTCACATTAGTATGATTTTCCTGTGTGCTGGCCTTCAATATTTCATCTAAAATGTTCTCTCTCTATTTCCTCTTCCCACAGAAAGACAGAGCCAGACTTATACGTATAATTAAAAGGCGACTTCAGTGGAGCTGGGTGAACACGTTTCCATCTTGCTCTTAACAGCCAGCTCATTTCCCCCCCAACAGCTCACACTTGTAAAATAAAATAAATACGGGGAAGTGTAATTTAAAAGGAGATTGGTTCAGATTTATGTTCTGGTCCTTTCCAATGGTAGCAGCCAGCGGGTCAGAATGTCCTTGCCACCCACCACAGCCTGGGCAGTTCCCTAGTAACAGATACCAAATAAATGACCTATTTGAGTGGAAATTGAAGTCAGCATTTTAATACTATTTTAAGTTTGGTTTGAAACCATGTGCTCCTTCCTCTAAAACTGGCACCGATCACAGGCTTTTGGGGATGGTAGGCACCTTGAGATCACCTTCCAGATCTGTTCAGGCTTTTCTCCGTGAAAACACCAATGTTCTGAAAAAGGAAGACAGGAGTGGAAACCCCAGGTCCGGGAGATGCTCGGAGCTATGGTGCAATAGGATTAATGATTTAGGAACTCATTTCCCAGGCCCTGCGCTAGGAAATTCATATAGGATAAGGGTGGTGCTTGTCATCAGAGAGTTCACAGTCCCTGGAGGAGAAAAACAAGCAAACCAGACGATGACGATGCGATGTAATATGTATTACTGCAGACACGTGCCTGGGTGCAACAGGAAAACAGAGTGAGTTTGCCACATAGCTGGGGGACAGGAAGAAAGTGACTCAGCAAGGCTCACAAGAGAAGGTGGTATTTAGTCAAACATTGCTAGTTGCCTACTCAATATCCCTTCCTTATCAGCCTAGTGCCCGTTTTTATGCAGCATGGCCATATGTTCAGTTGAAAGATTACATTTCTCAGTTTTTCTAATGATCATGTGACTAAATTCTGACCCATGAGATGCAAATGGACATTTTGATGAGTTTGTCAGGAAGACTCCTTCAGAGGGGAGGACGACCTGGCTGTTGTGGCTCAGTGGTTGAGCATTGACCTATGAACCAGGAGGTCATGGTTCAATTCCAGGTCAGGGCACATGCCCGGGGTTGTGGGCTCAATCTCCAGTGTGGGGTGTGCAGGAGGCAGCCAATCAGTGATTCTCTCTCATCATTGATGTTTCTCTCTCTCTTTCTTTCTCCCTCTGCTCTGAAATAAAAAATATATATATATTAGAGGCCCAGTGCATGAAATTCATGCAGGGGTAGAGTCCTAGGCCTGGCTGGTGGGTGATCAGGGGCGATCTGCTGGGTGACCAGTGGGGCAATCAGGGGGCCCCTGCTGGACCTGTCTTGGCTGGCCTGGGGCCTGCAGGCTGGATGCATCTCCTGCATTGAGCGTCTGCCCCCTGGTGGTCAGTGAGCATCATAGCGACTGGTTGTTCCACCAGTCATTCTGCCATTCCGTAGATTTGCATATTAGGCTTTTATTATATAGGATATATAAGAAGGGAAGACAGATAGCTAGAACTTGTCTTTTTTTGCTTTCTCTCCTTTTTCCTTCCTATCTGGATTGTGGATGTGTTAGCTGGATCTCCAGCAGCCATTTTGTAATGTTAGGTAAACTTGTAATAGAATCCAAGGACTAAGAATGGCAGAGCAGAAAAATATAAGAATCTGAGTCTCTAATGATCAGAATGCCCACCATACAACTCTAGACTGTCTATCTTCCGACTCCCTTCTGACAGCTCATGTATCTTAGCTATTATTATTTTGAGTTGTCTTAATTCTAATCTATATTGTGCCCATTGAGCTAAGTTTTGAAGGATTCATAGGAATCATCAAGGTGGACAAGAGGCAGAGGGTTTCCAGGCAGATAGAGAAACATGTTGGCAAAGCCAGGGGAGCATGAAGGCACCGGAGCACAGAGGGAACCATTCCCAGGTGGTTCTGCTTGGCTGCAGGTACAGGCGAAAAAGTTAGGAGTAGAGCAGCTACTGTCTTCCAGGCTGGCTACCTCACCTCACAATACCTCCGGTCCTTAATCTTAAAGGTGCAGCCACGCTAGAGAAGGGCCATGTACTTGACGGCCCCAGAACACAGGTGGGGCTTTGTCCTCAGTGAGGCAGGGAGGGCGCCTTCGCAGTCACAGGAGGGATAGAGTAGGCCAGCAGATGCCAGGAACGGTGTGTGTTCAGGACCTTCAGCTCTGGGAGGTTGATGGTGTCTGTTTTCTCCGTGAAGGAGCGGAGAGTGAGCCTGGAAGACAAAGTCTTTGAGAAGAGTGGAGGTGGTTTGAAACAGCTGCAGCTCATCATGCCTTTGTGTCCTTGTTTATGTAATTTCCCCTAACTGACATAATCTCATGGCTTTGCTCCTGCTTCTCTCCACCTGATCCAGAACTTGTTTGATTCCCTCCTGTCCAGTCCCCACGGCAGAGATCCCCGGAATGCTGCTGGGGTCCCCCTTCTCTGACCTCGTTTAGTCCATTAAAAAAAGAAAAAGAAAAGAGAGAGTTTTAGAATTAGCTGGACCTATGACCTTGGATATCAACTTCACTAAGAATTAGTTTTCTTTGATTGTAAAATGAGGAGAAAATCACTGTCTTGAAGAGTTGTTATGAAGATTCAGAGAGTTCCTATAAAGCACTGTCTTGTGTATAATAGACATTTAATAAGAGGCAGCTCTTACCATTATTTCTGCAACACATAGTGTGCACTTAGTAATCACTCTTGACTAAGGTGGATCCAGTCCCCAGGTCCTTGACTCAGCTGTCTGTCATTTGGGAACTTCTTTCTATGGCCCTCCTGCCTCCTCAGTGACCATATCACCTAATCATGGAAGGGTCCTACTGTTTCTTCCGGTTTGGGACTGAGGATCCCAAGGTCTGAGATGTAGCATGGACGCTCCATGAGGGTAGGCACTGAGTCTGCCCTTCACTTCAGGGCCCAGTACAGCAAGGAACGTACAGCAGCTGCTCAAGGCATATTCATTTATTGAATGAATGAAGCAAAGGAAGAAGGAATGATTCTGAGGCAGCAGGACCCCTCACTGGGAAAAGGCCGTCGCCTGTCTCTTTATTTCCGCTTGGATTACTGAAATAGCCCTGTCCCCTCAAAAATGAGCACTTGCACATTCTTGGCTCTTTATCGATGCAACTTAACTCCTCATTTCTTTATTTTTGTCAATTTTTGAACAGGGCAGGTAATAAGAAAGCAAAGAAAGATCTTTGGGGGGAAATCGCAACTCTTAAAACCTTTTCGGAAAAGGGTTGGGAGCTGGCCTGGTGTCCACCCAGCACCTACCTGTGCTCAGGCAGCATCAGCGACACAAAAGCAGGGTCTGTGTTCCTGCGCCACGAAGCACCTGATACGTGAGACAGCCTTGCAGGAATTTAATCGGCGGAGGCATGTGCAAAGCTTTAGTGCTTCAGGTGTCATTGACCATCGGGAGGGGAGGGGCCTCACAGATGTTTGATTCAGCCTCGTTCCTGCCTAACAGGCCGGTGCACACATCCCTTTTCTGTGTGGGTGGCTCTTGGGTAAATCTTGTTAATGATATTTCATTCTCTCAGGAGCTGGCTTAGCACGCACCCAGTTTAAAGCGGATAGAAATGCACCTTCTGCCAGGGAGGAGAAATAAGCTGATGTTTTTGTAGAAAAATCTGATTTTTCAGGATTGCTTTTGTAAAGTCATTATTGCAACACATGGAGGTGACTGTGGATTCGTGAGTGGCGTGAACGTGAATCTATAGTTTCCGAGAGCGACGCCGTGGTTGGCCTGTGAGGGAACTTCGGGTTTTGGATTCGGGCTCTAAGTGTTTGATGGCTCTGCCTCCCTTTAAATCAGACCAGCATCTGGCTTCAGCGGCCCGCCATCGGGGCGGCTCCAGGCCTGGGCCCGCCTCGGGGGCCGAGCGCCGCCAGAGTGGCCCTGAGCTGGACGCCAGCTGGTTGGAATGAACAGCATTTGCTGCCCTTTCACCAAAATGAAAACTGCCTTTTCCCCTGTGAAAAGGCCCCTGGCTCCCAGGGGGTCATGGCAATAAGTGAAGCAGGAGTGTTGGGAGTCTGATTTATCTTTATCTTCCTCCGGCTCCTGTGTGCAGCCTCTTTGTCAGTGTCTATTCCAAGTTCGTTCTGTTGTTAACATCTCAGGAGACTGGCGTTTGGGTGATAGAATTAGAAAAGGGAGGGAAAGATGCACACCACGTAGACTCGCTTAGACTTCCACGAGTAGGCTCCAACCGACTTCTGAGAAATTCTAAAGAGCAAGTTCCTAGAACATTTTTTCCTCTGGAAATGTTAGCTTACTGGTGTCCTGCAGTTGATTGCCGCCAAGCCTAAAGGACACTCTTCACAGCACAGTGCCAGCCGCTCGCAAGATGGAAAGAGGAAATCAGCGAGGCAGACTCCTTGATTTCTGGACCTCTACACCCCCAACCTGTAGAAATGAACTGCCTGCCACCATCGTCAAGGTCACTCTATGCTCTTATCTAAGTCTGACCATTCTCACATAGCAGCGGGTTGACACAAAGGGCAGTGCATCCCAAGAATAAAAAGGTTTTCTAATATTTGGCTGACACAAAATATTTGGGGTAGCTAGATGTGTTTCTTCCGTAGCCTTTCCCCTTTCAACTTCTTTTGAAAAATACACTGAGTACTTAAATATATATATATATTGATTTCAGAGAAGGAGGGAGAGGGATAGAGAGATAGAAGAAGGGAGAGAGATAGAGAGAGAATCATAGATCGGCTGCCTTCTGCACGCCCCCTCCCGGGGATGGAGCCCACAACCCAGGCATGTGCCCTGACTGGGAATTGAACTGTGACCTTCTGGTTCCTAGGTCGACGCTCAACCCCTGAGCCATGCCGGCCGGGCCCATTGAGTACCTTTTGAAATTTTGTACTCATTCAACCAACAACTCTCAGTTGAGTGCCTGCTGTGTCAGGCTCCAGAGATCTAAGGGCGAATAAGACCCAATCCTGCGTTCACAGGGAGGCCTGCAAGCATTGGCACGGGAGAGGGAGCGAGCTGGGCTGCACGGGACACATCACAGAGAGTTGTCAGGATTCGAGTCGCCCCTACAGCGGCGTTGGTTGTGTATGGACAGGGGTGCTCAGGCGAAGGGCTTTGCAGGAGCCTGAAAATGCCTCCAACTGGCTGAGGGGGCCTTTCCCTACACCTCCCACAGGCCTGTTGTGTGAGCAGTGAGCCAGTCAGGACACACACACTCTCCAGGAACCACCGTTTCAGGTAATTCCATTTCATATCTTTGCACCAAAATGTTAAAAATCTTCAGATTTCTATAGTCGGCTCATTCAGTTCAATATCCTGGGACAAAGGAGCACAGCTCTTACAGAGTTGCAGACAGGTCAGTGGGCTTAGCTGGTACACGGAGGACGAGGACGCTGTGTGTGTCCCGCCCTCTCACTGCTGCAGGCGGATGGAGAACAGCACCGGCAGCCCCACCCCCAAAAACTGTCAGAAAAAGCCAGTGGGCGAGGCTACGCTGGCCATTTTCTCAGTCTTTCAAAGAGAAAACAAAGCCAAAGCCATTTCAAAAACACTTTACATTTTAAGTCAATAGAGGCAGGCTTAAACTTTTTAAAGAACATGGACTTAAGAGGATAAACCTTTAGGCAAACTATCTCTCTATAGACATGTTTTCATACTAATGTTTACTGAACAATTGAAGAAGATTCAAGATAAATGTACCTATGGAGACAGTTTTAAATATCAAAATCAGGGTTTTGCTTGTTGTTGGTTGTTTTTTTCCAGTTTAAAGAAAATATTTAGCACCATTCTTTAATTTGTTTGTTTGCTTTTCCACAAATCCCTCTATGGTCTAGGACAGTGATGGCGAACCTTTTGAGCTCGGCGTGTCAGCATTTTGAAAAACCCTAACTTAACTTTGGCGCCGTGTCACATATAGAAATTTTTTGATATTTGCAACCATAGTAAAACAAAGACTTATATTTTTGATATTTATTTTATATATTTAAATGCCATTTAACAAAGAAAAATCAACCAAAAAAAAATGAGTTCACGTGTCACCTCTGACACGCGTGTCATAGGTTTGCCATCGCTGGTCTAGGAGGTGTGGCAAACCCCCCAGGTTGCCATCCACAGTGTGTGTCAGGAACGGAGCCCCGTGCTTAGCGAGGAATCACCATATTCTACATCATGGAGGCTCCCAGACCCCGCTGCTCATTCATCTTCTAAGTGATTTCAGTAAATTGTTGGAATGTTATCTGGAAGGCAAGTCCCATGGCTGTTGCTATGCAAAGGAATGTTCTGGACCTGCTCTGCTGGAAGAGGTGGGACTGCTTTGAACAACCGCAGCCCCTGGGCTGGCTGATTTCTCACAAAGGCAGGACATACACAGGGCAGGAGTCCACGCGTCTGGCCCACCTCTCCTGCTCACGCCGTAAACAGGGCTGGGCCACTGAGGGACCATTACTCCCTGAAGGACTACGATTGCTCTTTCCACTCAGCCCATAGGCTTCTGGCCTCTCCTCCTCCCTGGTGATGGGGTAGCGCGATGCAGCAACATCGAAAGGGATCACATTCTAGAAATACAGTGATTACAGCCCAAGAAGAACATCACACGATGTTTATACGCTAAATCCCAAGAGGAAAACTTCACATGCCCAGAAAATGAACCATTAGTCACATGTTTCTACACACTCTGGGGAAGACGTGCATGTTGGTCATCACCCCAAAGCACAGAGACAGGGAGCCACGGACGCGAGCACCCAGGGGCCACAGCATGCCTGACGCGGCCTCATGGGTACACCTGTAACCCATGTCAGGGGCTGGTGGGAGGGAACTGCGGGAGCTGAAAGGTGTGTATTGCTTCAGTACAACCCCACCCTAATAACAGTGTTGCTCTCTCCTACTTGTGGTGAGAGATAGGAAAATGAGCCCAGACCTGCACATTTGACAATAAAGAACATGACAAGATGGTTCCTGGACTTGAACAAAAAAAGACGGCGTCTGGACACCAAGAAGAATCTGATTGGACCTAAATAGGCACGTGCCTCTCCTCCATCCATTATTCAAAACCTTTACCACTAAATTACTGTACCTTATGTGGGCCCATGAGTTTTGTAAACATTTTTATAATCAAATTGTTTATAGAGACAGGGCTCCCGTAAAAATATTTACCTGGGCCCTGCACAGTCTCAGGGCAGCCCTGCCTCTGGCTCAGGTGGCTGGGGGCACGTTTTTGTCTTTAATCTCCCCAAGTGGTTTGGTGTCCTGTCTCGGGGCTCCCCTCAGGGCCCCTGAGATCCTGCTACCTGACAAGGGCAGGGGCTCTGTCCCCACTTTCAGGGGCTCCTTGGCGCCACTGGGTACAACCTTGACCCGGGAAAACCAGGGCTCGAAGGTCATCCCAGCTGAGGCGTTTGGGGAAAGGCTGCTGGCAGGCTGGGATCCTTTGACAAATAACTTTCCTCTTAGCATCCCGGGCTCACACTTCCACAGCCGTGTGCGGGAAGGCTGCTGCACAGAGCAAGGGCAGAGTGTTTTCCCTGTCCCTTCCCTTGGACCATCTGAATGATTACCCCACTGCATCCTGACCCTCAGCTCCTCCTCATTTCCCGGGAACACACATAGGGGCCAGCCATGTGCCAAGTGCTGTCCAGCCACTAGGCTGAGGCCTCCCTCCACCCCACATCCACTGTCACTTACCAGAGAATCATTATTCTGTGTGTGTTTCTGCTGCTAAGGTCATTGCATGCACACCCACTCCTCATAGCACTCCTATAACATTTTTAAAATATATTTTTATTGATTTCAGAGAGGAAAGGAGAGGGAGAGAAATGTTTCATCATAGAAACATCAATGATGAGAGAGAATCATTGATTGGCTGCCTCCTGCACACCCCACACTGGGGACTGAGCCCACAACCTGGGCATGTGCCCTGACCAGGAATCGAACTGTGACCTCCAGGTTCAGAGGTCAACGCTCTACCACTGAACCAGGTCCGTTGGGTTCCTTTAACGTTTTTATATGCTTAAAACTAGTATAAATGTTGTGCATAATAATTATAGGAAGCCTGGAATAATGAGTTCTTCTTTAAAAAAAAAATTGTGTGGAGAGCGGCTACAGCGTTTGGACAGGTTCAAGCCTGGGACTAATGAGAGGGCACGATCCTCTCGTGGCAAAGCCACGTGCAAGTCCCAGCACAATTAGAGCCAAAGGCTATGGTTATAAGCTTGACCTTATGGTCTGAACCTGTGGTCCCAAATGGCTGAGTGATATGGGCTGTGGGAGGTGCAGCAAGTAAACAAAGCTTGATCAGGTGCATGTGATTAAGTAGATTTGAAACCCATGAGAATGTTGTAAACATCTTGACCACGCCCTTACTTTGCCTCCTGGAATCTGGCTATAAAATAAAGACACAGCTTGTAGCCCGTGGTGCTGTCTCTCCATCAGAGAGGGCAGCGTCCCACCCAGACCCAGCTTTCTGGTCTGTCTTTTCTTAATCCTTCACGGTCCCCTCTCAGGCTCACCGAACCTGGCTGTGCTGGCGTGGCACAGAATTGTACAAAGTGGGGGAAGAGATTTTTGCTCTGGTTTGGCTGGGTCCTGCGTCCTGGGATGGAGTGCTCAGTGGGAGGAAAGACAGCAGAGGTGGAGCACAGTGGCTTCGAGGATGAGGGGCCAGGCCAGGGAGCTCATAACCAGTCTGGCCGGGCACCCGGCATTGCTCCCATCATCCACTGAATCGTTACCCCTAAAACTACCAGCTGAGTGCTTCTCAGAGGGGATTGTGGAATCTGCTGTGGCCCTCCTTAAGGAAGGACATGTGTGTGTCTCCAGGATGGCGTCCTTAGCTCAGCAGAGGTAGGCCTGTGACTCAGTGACCTCGCTAGGTCTTGGCGGCCCCTGGGGTCCATGTTTCGTTTCCTCCGCGAAGCAAACCTCTTTGCGTTCCTTTGACTTTTCCACGCTGTCCTCCTCCGTGGCTTCAGAGCGTACTGGTTCCCATGGAAACAGCAATGTCCTTGCTGTGGACAGAACTTAATCACAGTCAAAAGGGTGAAGTAAAGTACATTTTTATCTTGAATTGAAATTTGTATCGTGATTCGTGGAATGTAAAGGCGAAAGTAGAAGAGAAGCAGGAGAGTAAGAAGGACAGGGGAGGAGGGGCGGGAAGCAGGAGCAGAAGGGAGGGTACAGGGGGTGAGCGAGATTCCAGGTTGGAGACGGGGCTAACGGTTGAAATGAACTGTGTCCCTCACTACAGGCCAGGCCCGCTCTCTCAGACGCTGCAGAGCCAGAGCTGTGGCTGGCCCTGCAGGCTGCTCGCTCCCTGTGATCTGAGAGGCACCTGCCCCAGGATGCCTCCTTCACCTCCTGCCACCACGCCTGAAATTCCACCATGAGCAGTGAAGTCCCTTACCAGTCCCACTAATGAGGTCAGAGTTTAAGCCACAATCAGTTCATATTTTTATAGCAATTGGTAGAGGGCCAGGTGCTCTGGCACTTAGTAAACAAGAACATCACAGCGTCCTGAGAGGGTCCTACCTCCTCTTCTGCTTCCACGCCTCTGTCCTGCTCACCTTATCAGCTGCTTCCCACCATCTGACACCTACCCTGTGCATCTGCCTACATGCAGACCCAGCTTGTGGAGTTTGATGTGTATAGGATTTTGCATCCTCTTTAAGAAAACGGATGCAAAGTTATAAAGTTAGGTACAAGGTCTTGAAAGGGGCCTATGCAAATGAGGGACTTAACCTTCATTATCTTCAAGGTAATTCACCTCTGCATGTGTTACCTAATTTCATGTTTAAAACAACACCTGAGGTACATATCTCTTAACAGGTAAGAAAACGAAGGCTCTATGAGAGTCGCCAAAATTTACTAAAAACTCACTGAACCCATGGGTTCAATGGGAATGATCATTAGGAATAGACCACCAGGGGATATCTCCATAACTAGTATTTTGCAGAAGCATCCGTCCTCACATGCAGAATCAATCCCACTCTTCCAAAATGTGACTTTCATTTCCTCTCTAAATCCAAGCCAGCTGATGGCATTGGATTTCAGCCGAGGGTGGGAGCGCTGGAGATGGTATCGTGTATCTCACTTGCAAATAATTGATCTGCTTCCTGCAATGCATTACGTGCTGTTGCCACAGAACAGAGATGGAAACTGAGACCGTCCGCTGGATGGCTGGTTAATGTCCACAGGCAATGTGCCTCCGTGTCCCAGGGCTGCGGAGACCCGGACCAGCCTGCAGAGCAGCTGGGCAGGGCCGTTTCCAGAGTCTTCCTGGGCGCATTGATTACATGGACACCCTCAGATGCACAATAGAACCGCCTCTTTTCTTTTTGTTATTAGTATTAGCAATATTATCCAGTGTTCCATTTATACCTGGTTAACTGAAAATAAACCCTGGTCGGTTTGGCTCAGTGGATAGAGCATCGGCCTTCAGACTGAAGGGTTTGGGGTTCAATTCCGGGCATGTACTTCAGTTGCAGGCTCAATCTCCAGTAGGGGCTGTACAGGAAGCAGCTGATTAATGATGTTCCTCTCTCATCGATGTTTCTATCTCTCTATCTCTCTCCCTTCCTCTCTCTCTAGAAATCAATAAAAACATCAAAAAATATATATTAAAAATAAAGATATGCCAAACATCCTTGCATGCAAAGTTGCTAAGTGTAGCTCCTCTGATGTTGCCTTGGAAATGGTAGGAACTCAACTTAGTTTGAACACTCTCCCATCTCATCCTCCTCAAAGCCCAGAGTGAGCATCGGAGGAGAGCTGCTTAGCACATTCCTCATTCAGGCCAGCAACCTTCCCGAGTGAGTCCCCGCAGATCCGTCCAGCGGATCCACCCAGGATAAGTCCCTGAGACAGGGTGGAGAGAGGAGACACCCTCCCCCACAGAGGCAGCAGAGGTGGGAGAGAGAGTTGGGACCTCTGCCCAGAGTCCAAATTTGCATCCGAGGAATGAAACCTCCAACAAAACCTTTCCCAAGGGTTTCTGTACACAACGCACTGTTCCCAGCCCCATAATGATGGCACAAGTTTATTGAGAGGTTCCCAAGTATTTTTATATCTGTGGGAGAATTTTATCACATCTAATTTATCCTCATAGCACCAGGAGGAAGGAACAATGGTTCCTCATTTTTACAGATGAGAAAACGGAGGTTCCATGAGATTAAGCAATTACCTCACGGTCACCAAGCTAGTTAATGACAGAGTCAAGGTTCAAATCTAGTCCTATTTGACCCGGGAATGGTGCTTCAAATCTTGATGACATTCGTGGAGTGATGACCATGTGCCAATCCCCAGGCTAGCAATCTACAGAGAGCCTGTTATTTGATCTCCACGATGATCGGTGAGGTATTTTATTCCTATCTTCGATGACTCTCTAATTTAGTCTGGGGAAAGGAGTGAGGAAAATGGGAATGAGAGATGTATTTTTAAAACTCTAATTCAAATCAGAGTAAAATAAGTGCAAAAGAAAGATGAAGAGTTGGCCAAGTCAATGGTTCTGGGATGAACTGGAGAAACAGGGGATTCCCCAGGGAAGGAGCCAAATGATCAAAGACAGGGCATGTGTGAGAAATGGTGTGTCTAGTGATTGCGGTGTGACTGAAGCACAGGTTGTGTTAAGGGACATTCAGCCGGGGGTGGGGAGAATGGACCAGCATTGATTATGAGGTTTTGAAAATTGACAGTTAATCTGGAGCAGTGGTCGGCAAACTCATTAGTCAACAGAGCCAAATATCAACAGTACAACGATTGAAATTTCTTTTGAGAGCCAAATTTTTTAAACTTACACTATATAGGTAGGTACATTGTTACTAACTTAATTAGGGTACTCCTAAGGCTTAGGAAGAGCCACACTCAAGGGGCCAAAGAGCCGCATGTGGCTCTCGAGCTGCAGTTTGCCGACCACGGATCTGGAGCACAGTGGAAGAAAGATGATCAGGTCAGAGCTTAACTTTAAAAAAAGAAAATGCCACTGCATCTGTAGACCAGACCAATGCAATCATTTGAACCATAGGAAACAAAGATCTGAATTTGGGTGGGAATAGGAAAGATGGAGGGAAGGGCTATGTAAGAGACATGTCTGAAACCTCGGCTCTCATATTCCCACCCACGGGGAAAAGACCTACCAGAATTCTATTTACTCTGCCAGGGTCCTCACCTGAGCAGGATCCCCACAGGGAGCCAGAGAGTGTCGCTGGGAGATTGTTTCTCCCAAAGATGCTGACGGCCTGGAGATGCCTGAAGCCAGCCACAGGGGTGACCATCTTCGGTACTGACTGTCTTTTCCACATCTGTAGGCCTGGCATCTCGAGATCAGGGAAGAGAATGGAAGCGCCAAGAGCTTGAGAACTGGTTTGTGGGTCTGGCAGAAATGTTGGCTGTCATAGGGCACAAAATCTATATTTTATAAACATAATTGTTTTACAACTTTTTATATTTTCTTTGTTGTTTTCTTTTTTTCATTCTCACTTTTCATTTTCTTTGGTGGTGCTTTTCCAAATAAAGTTCCTTCTGAAAATTACGACCTGTCTCAGCTGTGCTGAAAGCAAATAAGAAAAAGGGATTCATTTCCACTCGGATCTGCATGTTCGAGGTGCAGGAAGGTGAAGGCTCGGGTGCAGGAGCAGGTGGGAAACCCAGTAGAGTTTAGGGGAGAGGCAGGAGAGACTTGAGCAGCTGTTCTTTCTGGCCCCGCATCTCCTTCCAGCACTTTCTCCTGGAGTGTTTGGATTTCCTTTAATTACTGGCGGGAGGGGGGTCCCCCTACTTCTGAATACACCACCGACTCTTGGTGATTCATTTATAGAGGGACCAAGATTGAAGTGACTCTGAAGGACAAGACAAGCTCCAGTGTGACTCCAGTGTCTTCCTGCCCAGCCCGTCATGCACAGAGCTGCCAGAGTGAGCAACCTAAAAAGTAAGCAGTATCCATTACCCAGAATAAAATCTCCATGCTAATCACCTTGATCGGTTCCCAATGACCTTTGGGCTCATTTGCCCTATAGTTTATCTCCTAGCAATGCTGAACTGCTCCGTTTTCTTATCCTTCCTCCTCTCGAATCTCCAAAACACAGACATACTAGTACATACAGCAGTGCATGGCTTGTGCATGTGTTAATGGACGGGAGAGGGCCTCATCTCCCCCGGTTGCTGCTTGGGGGTGGGGTTCAACCTCTGGAATAAGAATTACTGGAGGCCCCCATGGGAAGATGAGTATAGTAGAAAGCTTTATTTCTGTGGAGTAACATCCCTGGGTTTCCAAAGTCCCATTTCCCATAGTCTAGTCATCAAAGTGTGGTTGGGCGTCAGAAGAGCTAAAATCAGTCAGTGTCCAGAGTTTCCTTTCCCTGTTTGCACAGCACAGGCCAGCATCAGCCTAGCTGTCGTCCATCAGTTCATTGTGTGTGGGGTCCTCATGGCCGTGGGCCACAGGAACAAATGCAGGTAAGCTGGAACAACAGAACCCCAGAAGCCAAGAGTCAAGCACACCAAGAGAGAGAACGCTTTTGTGTAGGGCATTATGTATTCCCAAATTTTCATGCATCTGTAGTGGCCACGCCCATTCTGGTCAACCATTTCTGCCCCAGGTTTGATTTGACAGGCAAGTACCATCCCTGTGTCACCCCATTTTACTGGGCATGTGTCTATGTTTCTTTTGTTGGGTTGCTTCCCCCAGTGTTTTTCAGGGAATGGGCTGTGTTCCTGGGGGTGGGTGTGGGTGTAGGGGGTGGGAGGGTGGAGTGTGAAATTGCAGCTTCCTGTGAAGCTGCCCAAATGACATGCCTATAATGTCTGACCTTCCCTTTGCTTCTTTTCTATTATTAATAACTAGCTAATCTCAACAGTATCACACACACCTGGCATTTCTAGACTGGAGTGTGACCTCTCCTACTTAGAATGACCAAATCGTTCTCATCTCGTACAGTTCAGGAAGCTTCTCTGACTTAATTCTGGCAGACTCAAATGCCCAATTTCTGTAATGCATCACTACCATCACATTTGCCAATTTTGTATCATAATAATTTGTTTATAAGTGTGTTTTCTGAACCAGACCCTAGGCCATGGGTTCCTTGAATATAAAACAGAGTCTTTTTCATGTTGGCATCACTGTGTCCAATAGTCACTTGTAGGTGCTCAATGAATGAAGAACGATCGAATCCTGAAAACTGTGTCGTGTAGTCCCAACTTTTCTTTAGTGTAGAGATGTGTCAATCCTCTGTATGAGGAGAAATAACATTCATGTAGCGGGACTCTGTACTCATTCTTAAGCAAATAAAGGTGAAAAACATTGATCGGGTAAGCCTGTGCTTCATGCGAACCTCTGGGTCAGGAGCTCTGAGCCCATTGGAATTTCTGTTTATTTAGACATGGCAAAATCTGCCTTCCTGTTTTGAGAGCAAACGTTTCTCACAAAGCTTTATTAAAATATTCAAACAGTCTCGCAGACTTCAGTCGCTCTCCCAACACACTCTTTAGTGTAAACAGTCAGAAATGCAAGGATTAAGTTCCCCTTCACACGCATGTGGGCTTAAGAAGAAAGAGCAGCCATGCTTGGCAAAATAAGCTCTGAGCTTTGAGGAGCTTCCTTTCAGATGGCAGCTCGAGGCTGCCAGTCACCCAGGGACACGTGCGGGGCCCAGCACGCTGACTGCGGGAACCAGAAAGGGAGATGAGTCGAGACAACCTTTATCTTTGTCTCCTTTACTGGAAGAGGAAAAAGCTTGAGTAGATGCCATGAGTGCACCAGGCGGGCTAAGGGTCATTTTTATTTTTCAAACAAATAGGCCTAAAAAGCCAGCCCCCCTGGTTCCCAGGATATAATCCCCATTGACATGGCGCAGGGCGAGCAGCTATTTTGTTTGTTATTGTTTGACTTTTAAGTAAGTCAAACACCACGGGCTCTGCTTGTCACCCTTGCAAGGCTGCTGTCAGTTGCCTCAACGGGAGCGACTGGGAAGCAAACCTTTGGGAAACTGGAAGATGGCTTTTCTCCCCTTCCGAGGGTCTAGACCGCCCTTGCACATGTGCACATAGAGTCCCTAATAAAGAAATGCTTGAAAGCCCAGCACGGAGGCTCCCGTGCCCGTGCACAGTCTGAGAGCCCCGTGGGCTTCTCCCACATTCTAGCTTCCCCTCGGAAGCCGAGGCTGTCATTAAGTAAAGGGAAAAGGCTGCTTCCAAGCACGAGGCCTTTCTCACAGATTTCATTAAAATAAGACAAGCCTCGTTGCTGGTTAGTGAAAGGCAGTGGGGGAGGCGGGGGGGGGGTGGGGAGATTCTAACTCCCCCTCCTGTGCTGAAGATCAGGAAGGATGGTGCCATTCCTGCCGTGGGAAAGGCGGGAGGCAACACATCCATTCTAAGGATAAACGCAATGAAGTGTGAGGATGGACCTGGAGACAGACTAGCCCAGAGACTCCAAATGACTCAACAGCAGAAGCGTGAAGAGAATGATGCTTTCTGATGCTGAGGCCAGCGCTCTGCCCCCGGGCTTCCAGAAGATGTTACCCAAATCAAAGGTACATCATTGGACTCATGTATTTCAAGGGAAGTTCTCTTTCTAGATACCTGAAATATATCACAATATATCACAATATCAATCTCTATAACTCGTCTCCCCCCCCCCACAAGTGTGACAATATATTTGAAATAATTTGTGTGTCCTCTTTTAATGTTTGAAATATTTTTGATTCATCAATAAATATAAAAACCTCTGTGTACCTACCATCCAGCTTAAGAAACAAGACATTGGAAATATAAGCGAAGCCCCCCAGGTACCTCTCTCCTCCTGCTGAGTAAACCACTCTCTGGAATTTGTTTACCATTTGTGTTTATTTAACAGATGCAGGCTCTCTGACAGGCCTTGTTCTAAGTGCTTTACAAATATTGACTCATTCTTCATCCTCAGAACAACCCAATGTGTTGGATACAATTATGCCTATTTAACAAACTAGTGGCCCGGTGCATGGGTTCATGCACATCAAAAGGAAATTAATTAGAAGAAATATTTCAATATCGCTATTTGTCCTTTCTCTATAATGGAAGTGTCAGATATGAAAGAAAATTAGTAAAATGTATATGAAAATAATATATAAATTGATTAATAAATAAACAATGACAACATGATATAACAACAACAAAGACATGATATAACAACAACAAAGACATGATATGAAAACAACAAAAACATAAAAACAGCATTGATAAAAACAATGACTGATGAATTGATTAAACTTATTCTAATATCTCCCTGTATACCACATTAAGAATAAAAACACTTTCAGAGTGCTTGACTAATTTCCCTTGAGAGAAAACAACATATAACTGACCATGTCTGAAAACAACATGCTCCAGCAACAACGTAACCCACAGCCAAAGGTGGAATCAAACATGCCCCAGCAACAACGTAACCCACAGCCAAAGGTGGAATCAAGCAGCCCTGTGAGGAATTGGGCTCCCTCCTCTCTGGTGCCAAGATGCGTCACCCAAGAACTGCTGCTGCCAAGTCACAGCAGCTCGGCAGCTCCTGTGTTGAGCATCTGCCCCCCTGGTGGTCATTGCGCATCATATGTACCGGCTGGTCAGATGGTCGGAGGGTCAGACAGTTACTTAGCCTTTTATATATATAGAAGGCAAACCTGTGGCACAGAGAATTACATAACTTGCCCAAAGTATCACAGCTACCAAATTACAGTGCTAAGATACAAATCCAGGAATTGGGATCTAGAGTCTGTGCTGTTATTAACTACCACACTATGCTACCTCTCATCTATCTATCTTCTATCTATCTATCATCTATCTACCTATGTCTCTATCCCTAAACAAAATATACTATTTCAGCATTATCATAGTGCTAGCATTATACAGCATGTATTCTTTTGCAATTTGCTTTTGTCCTCTATACAGCATGTATTCTTTTGCAATTTGCTTTTGTCCTCTCAATATAATATTTATGAAAGTCATCCACATTGCTGCAGGTAATTCTAGTTCACTCATTTTCATTGCTGGTTATCACATCATGGGGTCCAGAATGTTTTACAGACACTGTTGTTATGAATATCCCTTCATGGTTCCTGCGCACACATGCATTACTTTTTCTCAAGGATACGTGCCTAAGAGGAGAGTTGTGGATCAAAGGCTATGCTTATCTTCAGGCAGGACACATATTGCCAAATTGCTCTCCACGGGGTTGTATTCATTTACATTCCCTCAGCAGGTGAGTCCCATTTTCCACATTATTGTTTTAAACATTTAGGTATTAGATATTTTAATATTCTTTCCACCTTGTTTTAATTCCCTTGATTATATGCTAGGTAAAAGAGCCTTTTAAGTAGGCTTTTGTGAACACTGCTCATTCATATATTTTACCACTTTTCTCTTGATTTGTCTTTTTCTTATTCTTTGGTAGGACTTCTTTGTGTATTCTTCCTAGTAACCCATGTCCATTATGTTCATTAGAAATATTTTTCCCCAACATGTTTTTGTAATGCATATAAAGGGCGTGGGTGCTGAAGAGGCTACTCAACAAGACAGATAAACAACTAAACTGGAATTTCTAGGTCATAAAGTAGGTTTATGTTTACCTTTGTAAGAAACTTCCAGACAGATTTCCAAATTGGTTGTAATATTTTAAATTCCTGCCAGAAATGTGTAAGAATTCTAGTTGTTCCACATTCTTCTCAACAATGGGTGTGGTCGATCTTTTTAACACCAGCCGTTCTAGTGGGTATTGAGGGGCATGTTATTGTATTTTCATTTGAAATTCCCTAAGCATGATGAGCACTTTTCATTTGCTTCTTGGCCACCATGTATCTTCCTTGTGGAATGCCAGTTCAGATCTTTTCCCCATTTTTAAAAATTAAGTTGTTTCCATTTTTACTGCCGAGTTGTAGTTATCTCTGTGTTCTAGATACGAGTCCTTTGTGAGATCTATGTGTCATGGATATTTTGTCAACTCAATCATAGCTCCACTGGCATTTCTCTCTTCCCTGGTCATTCTCTTTGGCGCAGCCTTGCGGAGTCTCGTTCTGCATATGCACAGCTTAGCATTTGGCCAAAGAGTCAGAGAACCTCCTATCTGGGCCACTTTTTTCTGTGCAGCAGCCTCGTCTTTGGGATTCTGCTCTGCAGACGCCAACCACCTCGGGAACCCTGAGCTCTCATCTCTAGCTCCTTGATTCAGCAAGACCGCCATGCTCTGCCTGGGCTCCGGCTTCCTCGTCACAGTCCACAGAGTTCCTCCAGGCAGGCATCCTGGTGAGCATGGGGCTCATCTCATTTCCTCCTCTTCTCTTGGGAACCAGAGTCATGTGACCCTTTTGTAATATTTGAAAATGGGCATCACTACAGTTCACCTACTTTGAAATGAAAGAGCTAATCTGGTGCTAATTACTTTGTCACGGCCCAAGAGTTTTTAGTTTTTAATCATAAATGTGTTTTAAATTTTATTGGATGCATTTTTTCACCTATGAAGATTGTCTTGTGGCTTTTCTTCCATTTGTTATGGTGGTGAATTACTTTAATAACTTTTCTAATAATAAAATGTCCTCATATGCCTAGGATAAACCCAACTTGGTAAGGATGTGGTTTTGTTTGTTTGTTTGTTTGTTTTCTAATTCTTGCTAGGTTTATTTGTCTTGGCAAAGTTTTATTTAGAATGAACGCACCTATCTTCAAGAATGAAATCAGCCTATGTATTTTTCTTTCTCATACTGTCTTAAATATTGATATCAAGATTATGCTAATCTTTTAAGAGATAGAGGGGCTGTGTTCATTTTCTTTTGCTCCTGTAAAAATGTACTATAAACTCGGTGACTTAAAACAATACAAATGTATTACCCTGCAGGTCTAGAGGTCAGCAGTCCAAAAAGCGTCTCCCTGGATCAAGATTAAGGTGTCAGTGGGGCCACACTCATTCTCGAGTCTCCAGGAGAAAATCAGTTTGACTGCCTTTCCCACCTTCTGGAAGCTACCTGCTTTCCCTGCCCCATGGTCTCCTTCCCGCCAGAAGTCACATTGCTCTTCCCCCGACTCTGCTGTCACATCTTATCCCACTCGGCCTTTCCCACCTTCCGTGTTCATTTACAAGAACACGCACAATTACGTTGGACTCCTCTGCACAATCCAGAATAGTATCTCTAAGATTAATGTAATCACATTAAGACATGGATATCTTTTGGGGGCGGAGAGGGGGCGTTATTCTGTCTACCACAGAGGAGAGAACATTCTTCAATTTTCTTTTCTTTGAAAGACCTTATATAAGATTGGAATCCTCTGTTCCCTGAACATTTGATAAAACTTACTTGTCAAATGTGATCATATATATTTCCCATGAAAGATGGCCTGGTGAACATACTGCTCTAAATCTTACTTTTCTCACTTTTTTAAAAACGACTGATATATTCTGAAAAGGAGACCATCACTATGCAGAGACCACCCTTAGGACCTTTTATAACTTCATAGTGTTCCTCGTTTGCACTCACCATAATTTTTTCAGTTTCTTATGTTTAGACATTTGGATTGTTTTTAGTCTTTTTCTAATAGTACAGTGTTTCTTTTTTTCTTTTAATCTTTATTGTTGAAAATATTACATATGTCCTCCTTTTCCCCACATAGACTCCTTCTAGCCCACACTTGACCCCCACCCCAGGCCTTAACCACATAATAATACAGTGTTTCAATGAATAGCATTTTACATATATCATTTTATATTTTTGCTAGCATATTTTTAGTAGAGCTTCCTAGAAGTGGAACTGATTTTACAAAGAGTAAATACTTTCCTAGTCATCCAGAGACTCATCACAGAATATCTTGTCAATCTTTTAGATTATTGCCAACATGATAGGTAAGAAATGGTATCTCATTGTACTTTTAATTTGTATCTTTCATATTATGAATGAGGTTGATCATCTTCCCCTATGTTTAAGGGCCATATACCTTTCTGTGAATTATCTAACATAAATTATATATTTTAATAGGATTATTGGCATTTTTCCTTAGTTTTTAGGTATTATATATCACCTTTTGTGACATATATTGCTAATATTTAAAAGTTTGTTATTTGACTTTTCTTGTGATGTGAGGTTTTTCATTATTGGTTTTACCTTGTCATGCAAAGCATTTTTACATATGTCTGTTTACTTATTTTTTTATGTGGTCAAATTCATTGGCCTTTTTTCCTTATTGATTCTAGTTTTTGAGTCATGCTTAGGAAAATTTTTTCTCCACTCCCAAGTTATAAAAGAATTTATATGTGTTTTCATTGAGTGCGTTTATGGTTTTATTGTTTAGACAAATCTCTGATCCATTTGGAATTTATGCTAGGTTTAGTGTGAGGCATGGATCCAGTTTTACTTTTTTCAATGTAGTTATTTAGCATAGCACCTCCTCTTATTAAGACTCCTATCTCTTCTTCACTGACTTTACATGTTGACTTCATCATATACAAAATTGCCATATGCCCTTGAGTCTATATAGGGTTCTCTAACAGTTCATTGGTACATCTACCTACCATGAGCCAATATTACACAATTAAGCAGGAAGACACTGCAATCTTTTGTAAAGTCACACATTATTTAATTTGGTAGAGATAGCCTTCTCTTGTCATTGCTTTTCTTTCTGAAGGTTTTTCTAACTATTTTGTTGTTCTTCTTCCAAATGTACATCATAACCAACTGGTCCCTGTTCCAGAAAAGAAAAGAAAAAAACTTGTGGCACTGTTATTTTTACATGGAATGTATCCAATTTATAAACCAAGTAAAGAGAAAATTACATCTTTATGATTTTGAGTCTTCCTATCCAAGAATATGTTATGTGTTTCTATTTGTTTATGTCTATATTTCAGTCTCTAAGGAATTTGTTATAGTTTTCCTCATGTATGCATTAGACAGTCCTTGTTATCTATGCTTATTTTCATTTTTATTTTCTTTTGCTCTTGTGAAATGGACTCATCTCTCATTATACCCTTTAACTAGTTATTGTTTGTGTATATGAGGAATATTGATTTGTTTGTTGGTTTTTATAATTTGTGACTTTACTAAATTCCCTTATTGTTTGTAATAGTTTTCTCATTGATTTTTTGTTTAGTTTTCTAGGGAGATAATCACATCGTCAACATATAGAGGTAGTTTCAGCCCATCCTTTCTAATTCTTATGCCATTAATTACTTTGCTTGTCTAATTGCATTGTTTATACATCTTAATTTTACTATTTTCCATTACCTATGAATGTAGAATCGAATGGCTTATCCAGTGAATTTCTAAATGAGATTATAGATTATAATTAAAAATATTATCTTTATTTCAATTCTGTTAGAATAGAGTCTTGATCTTATCACTAGTGTCAACACTTCCATGCCTATATTTCCTCTCATTTTAATTAAATAATAAGTGCAAATGTGATGAACTATTCCTGCAGCACCACAATAACTGCTAAGGAGACAAATAGGGCAAAAGTAGTCCAAGTGCCCATATTGGGCAGCAGGTAGCACCCCCATGACGGGTTTCCTGTGGGATCTCGTATGCACAGGCAGATCCTCGAGTAGGAGAGGACTTCATGAGTATTTAACATAATGCAGGTAAGTGCAAGTGGGGCAAGAGTTCGAATTTTCACAAGTTGAAGACTAGCCACACTTCTTTTACACCTGAAAGGTATCTGGGACAACTCTCTCCTTTAAGATACAAATTTTTACCAACTATTAATGTGGATACCCACATTTTTTCCTATTAAATGCTTCACATTTAGTACTTGCCCATCCTCCCTCTATCAAAGACCTCTTTTTCCTCCCCTGTCCAGAATAGAGAGGATGAAATAGTTTTCCCCTCAAAACACTAATCAGGCCCATCAAGTGGACATTCAAGAGCAAGGGACGGGTTTCCTGGGACCTGAAGCCCTCGCAACCTCCATGAGTGTAAAGAGCAAGGTCGGAGCAAAAAAAGGCATGAAGTCCAGGGTGTCTGTGATGCAAGCAACTTTCTCACCTTAACCTTTCCAGGTCGGCTTCAGGACAGAAGAAATGATGCTCACAGTGCCCATCCTGGAGGGAAGAGAGAAATGTGCTGTGAGGGTCTGAGTCCCTCTGACTCTGAAATGGTGACCAGCCCCATCTCACGATAGATGTCAGCTGGGCTGGCAGGTTTGTCCAACACATTTTTGGGGCTGGGAGCAGTGAGGACCAAGGGCCAAGTACTTTGTTTCCTTCAAATTCTAGACTCTGAGAGGCCCAGCTCTCTTCCTGTTTCCGCCTTGAGCTTTGCAGGATTGCACATTGCACGTCTCTTCATCGCTGCCCTCTTCTGAGAATGACCTTGAAAGCCGCCGTCTGTTGCTTGCCATCAAACACCGTGGAGCCCTTCACCTCCCAGCACGGGAACCAACGCCCGGGCTCTTTGGCGCTGTCGGTTTGTGGAGGATGGATCCCCAAACAGCTGCAGGGCAACCACAGCCTCTTAGCAGGCTGCCTAGCACCTAGCAAATTTGTTAAACTAAATTACTCAAACAAGGCAGGCAGAAGGATTGCATTCAAAACACCCCGGAGCATATGTTCCCACGAGACGCTGAAACTGCAGGCTTCTAGCGAACAGCAGCAGCCAATCAGAAAGGAAGATAAGATGTTGGGGGGACCTGGAGGTCACACAACAGAGTCCCACACGGGTCTTGCCAACTGCAGAGTTGTGAGCCAGAAGGAAGTTAGTCTATTAAAACGCCAACATGCAAGTTAGTCTTTCCAGACACACCCCTGAGTCCTGGCGTTTCAGAACTGACAAGAATGTGGCTATCCCCCTCCCCCCTGCCCACCTCCCACCCCCCAGCGCGCACAGGTCTTCCCCTGAGCCCATAACCAGCTTCAGAATCTTTCTCAACATAGTGTTCAGGGAGCCACCACACATCAAAAAGGTTGGCAGTTGAGGTCAAACTCACTTGCCATCCTGGCGTAACACCCCCCTCTCATTTCAAAGGTGAGGACACGGCGACAGTGATGGTCACTGGGTTTTCCATACCATTCAGCTGTTTATAAACTGTTCAAAGAGGCCCGTAGCTCGTTCACTCCTTGCTCAGTGCTCTTTCTAGTAACTACCTCGGAGCCTTGAAATGCCCGTTTTCAGTGACAGTGGCTTGGAGACTGAAGAGCTTCCGGCATTTATGGTTCAGGTGAGGCCTTAGGAAAGGCCGTTATCCAGCATAGACTCCAAAACTGAGGCCCTGGAGGCCCGGAGTGCCTCTCACCTCCGCAGCGGATTTAACGGAGTGAGTACCGCAGGTGAGACGTAAACCTGGCCGTAATTCTCTCGGTCTCTAGTTCCTGTCTCCTGCCTCTCATCATTCCTCCAGAGGAGGCTAGCCACGGAGCCCAAGTAAACATATAAATGGTAGATGACGAGCCGAGATAAATGCTGCAGCAAAACGGTAATGTGTTTTGGCGTTTTATGATTGATCTCTGTTTTCTCGAGCTTTTTGCTCTGTAACAAAAGCATCTTCTGTGTGTATTTTGCGCTCTTTGATTGTTCATCTTCTCATAAGGGAAAAAAATCTTAATAAATCCTTTGTTTTGAACGCCATAGATTAAATTTTTTTTACCATGCTATTATACTATATTTCTGAAAGAAGATAATTACGTGGTGAAATTAAGACATTCTGCAATTAGATCTTGTAATATCATTAATTTCCAGATGAACACAAATTACACCCACCTCAAGAAGAATAGTAATTTCCTTTGTTTCACTCACAAAAGCAGGTAATAACAATCATTCTCCTGCAATTATTTTAGAAAAATTTTCCAATTTGTTATCTTAGACCTCTCAGAGCAGTAATGATACACTGTCTCAGGTTTCAAGTTTTACTTTTATCACGGTATCGCTAATGATCTTTTAGATTGAAAATGTTGTTTTGTTTTTGAAAATGCATTGACATTCATTGTCATATCTCTCCAGTCTCTTCATAATCTTAGGAGAGAAATCATTAATGGTAATGAATGAACAGGCTTATTGAAAATGTTATGCTATGGATAACATGCCCCGTCTATACTAACACAAGAACTATTTCATGCAAGACATATATAGAAAAAAATTAATGGCTCAGAACAAAAAAGCTTAAAGAAGTGTACCCGTGAGCAGCTTATAAAGTTATTCCAATCTTCATTAGAATTTTGTATTCATACCAAATCAAAAAATGTTACTGAGCCTATATTCTATGCAAAACACTATGTCAGGGATAAAACTGCCATTGGACCCCCTAAAAGCCCAGCGAGGGGGACAAGAATGAAAGACTCAATATGGCAGAATGAATAGCAATATAGAGTAAGGATGCATTAGTAATTCAAGACTAATTATCAGGTGAACCTTAAAGAAAGGAGTCCTGTGGGTGGAGAGGGAAGAGAGCTCATGGGGTTTGGGAGGTGTGGGAAGAGTTCCCTGAACAGAAAAGACATAAACTGAACTGATTACGAGAGGAAAGACCCCATGGCCAAAGCCGAACTTCATCAAGTAGGCTTTCTCCACGAACCCATCTCTCATTCTCACAGCCATCTGTCCACACCTCACCAAGACTCACCTCGTCTGGCCTCCCTTTGTTTCTCATTTCTGTTTCCTCTTTGCAATATCACTAACTCTTGTGGGTTCATTACAACATGTCTGAAGTCTGAGTTCCCAGCAACTCGGGGCCTCTCCACTTGGGCTCTGAATCCCACTGTGCCCTCTGCCTGCACGATGCCTTTCCTTTCATACCAGTGTGAACAAATCTCTTCTCTCCACTCAAGCCAGTTAAATGCCACCTCCAGGGAGCTTTCTGTTGGCCCCTCATTGGATGTCCTCTGTCTCTCCCTTGAAGTCTTGTAGCATCTTTTCATTATCTCTGCCACGAACAACCCTCATCACTTGTTAAAACCCAGAGCCTGAGTAATTTGCCATCATGCCTTCAGCCTTAAGCATCTTTGTTCTATGCCACATCTGAGAACCAGATCTTCCACCAACAGAGGTAGATTCAGAAGCCTTATTTGTACTACACGAGCTCACCCCCTGACCATGGCTGACTGGGTCTAAGGTGGACATCAGCCTCTGGTGGGGCAAAGTCAACTTTCCTTCCCAGCAATAGGAAGCAAATGAGCTTCTGCTAGTTCTGAATTAATAAGATGGTTAGAATCAAAGGACATGATCAAGAAAATGAAAAGTTAACCCACAGAATGGGGAAAAAATGGTTGCAAATCATATAGGATTTAGAATGCATAATATATAAAGAACACCTACAATTCAGCAACAGAAAGACAAACAATCCAATTAAAAATTGGGCAAAGAATTTGAATAGACATTTCTCCAAAGAAGATATGCCAATGGCCAAAAAGCACATGTATAGATGCTCAAACGTCATTAGCAATTAGAAAATGCAAATCAAAACCACAATGAGATACCACTTCACACCCATTAGAATGGCCATCATAAAAAAAGAAAATGGTAAGTGTTGGCAAGGATGTGGAGATATTGGACCCCTCATGCATTGCTGGCGGCCATGTAAAATGGCGCAGGTGCTGTGGGAAAAAGTTTAGTAGTTCTTCAAGTTAAATATGGAATTAAAATATGAACCAACAATTCCACTCCTAGGTACACATCCAAAAGAATTCAAAACAGGAATTTACAAAAACTTGTCCCTGAATATTCCTAACAACATTATTAATAATAGGCAAAAAGTAGACACACCCCAAATGTCCATCCACTGATCGATAAACAAAATGTGGTATATCCATACAATAGATATTATTTAGCTATAAAAAATGAAGGATTGATTCATGTTACCACAAGGATGAACGTCAACATTATGCTTAGTGAAAAAAGTCAGACATAAAAGGCCAAATATTGTGTGAGTCCCTCTCTGTAAAATATCCCAAGTAGAAAAAGCCACAGACACAGAAAGTAAGACTTGTGGTTGCCAGGGGCTTGGGAGTAGAGGGGACTGGGAGAGACTGATTTAACAGGTGGGGAGTTTCTGTTTGAGGTGATAACAAAGTTCTGGACCTAAACAATGAGGATGGGTGGCCTAACATTGCAAATATAATTAACGCCTCCAAATTGTACATCTTAATGTGATTAAAACAATAATTTTGTGTTATGTGTAAATTACCACACTAATGAAAAAAAGACTTTCAGAGCACTGGGGTGAACTTTTCCCTTCATATTCATGGAGAATCAGAAAAAAAAGCCAATCTACGCAAAATGAATGTTGGAGCAACGGAGCAGAGAGAAGCATAAAGTCTGAGAGCAGGAACCAGGGTTTCTCCTGTCCTTCAAGATCTGGCCACAGTCTTCACAAGGCTCACGAGGTCCTTACACCTGGGCAGCCTAGACGGGTCCACTCACATTAAATCCCCTCTTCCCAGTTCAGCAACGTGGGTGTGTTACTGCCCCCCAAGAGCCCTAAGGCACCCCCCCTCCGCCTACACACACACACACACACACACACACACACACACACACGCACACGCACACACACACACAGAGCTCCTTAAGGTCATGGTCTATAGGAGAATTCAACCCCATGTTTTGCTCCACAGGGCCCACCTAGCCTAATACCCAACGTTTAAGTGACACACACAGCATATGCACATTTTTTAAAAAGGAAAGAAAATAGATTCAAAATCAACACAGGCAAAAAACACTTTTTGACCTAAGTAAAAACAGACCTAATGGAAGAATTTGCTCTCATTTCTCATAATAATTTAAATCAAGTTGCTTAGTAACCATCTTCCTTAAAATGGTACATTTATAACAAATAGTGTTTTTATAAGAAGCTGTGGATTTCCAAGCCAGGTTTTATAACCTCATGCAGGCCCACATGTCTTTTTTCCAGGCTAAATTCCAACTGCCTTGCGGAGGAATATGCAGGCCCAAGAGCAATCCTGAGAGCACTGGGGGTCAGGTCGATAGGGGAGGAAGGATTTCATCGGAGCAATAATATCAAAAGGGTGCCTCACCGTGAAAAAGGATTCTGGTCTTTGTGCTGTGTATTGACTTTCCTGGAAGGAAAGCTATTGCGTAATATTGGCAGTGTCCTGCCCATGACTCTATGGTGTGCTGTTTTTGCAAAGAGGTGTCCAAAGAAGGGAAAAAGGAACTCACACTCATTAAGATTTAATATGAAAACTCCAAGTTCCTGACCAAAATGTAACCTGGTAGAGGCAACAATGTGTGTAATTTTAATGTAATTTTGGTATCCATTCTCAATTAGAATCCTAATACGCACATTATTATTTAATGGTATATTAGTACAACATTAGTATGTTTCCCATCAGGTTTTATTGATCACCTCCTAGAAAAGGATGCCTTGAATCAAATAATGAATCTATAATAGCATTTGTTAAAAAAAAAAGAGTATCCACACCAATTTTTCGGTTCCCTCGGGGCAAGAAGTGCATCTCATTACGCTATTTCTGGGTTTTGGCTTCTTTCCTCTTGATGCAGGATGGAGGCAGGGACTGGAAGGAAGACGTTCCGTCTGGAAACATTGTAAATCAGCACCTCAAAAAGTCAGGTGGGCAGCGCTCGCTGGAGTGATGAGCAGAAGAGTCCACGCACCGTGGAAGAGCCAGCAGGTAGCCTGAGCCACGTCTTGCCGATCGCACGGTTTAAATGCACTCATCGCATGATATGCTATGGCAGCAAAAGAGCCCCGGGCACTTCCTAGGTTGGCTGTCCCCTGGGTTCCTGTTCAGTCACTTTCCCTGGGGTGAAGATGGCGGGGTCATACCTCTTTGGAAACAGCGTGAAGTGCAGTAAGACCATGAAAGAGCATGTTTGGGTTCGGCTGGGCTTGAGTCTGTCAGTTAAATAATTCAGACAGCTTCTTCTTTTTGGTTGACATCTCTCTAATTATGTGACAAGGACGGACATGTCATAGAAACTGACAGGTAGCATTCTGTGTTATGCATCCCTGGTCCCAGTTTCCAGCTAAGGTGATCTTTCCTTTTGTGTCATCACACTTGTGTGTGTGTGTGTGTGTGTGTGCGCGCGCGCGTTGGTCACCTGCAAGGTAGAGTTACACTAGGAAGCTCCGGGGGCCACTTCAGCCAGGGGGGCTCAGCATGGCCCCTCGCCAGGGCCACCATCCTCCCTCCAGCAGCCAGAAGTGCAGCAGGGGTCTCTGGAGAGGGGCAGGAACCTTTGATGGCCGGATAACACCAGAGCCACTTCCAGGAGCTACCACAGCCGGGCCCAGAGCACCCAGCCGCCATTCACACAAATGCTTTCAGAACAGCGGCTACCTGTCCAGCAGGGAGCCAGGTGCGCTGGGGGGTTCTGAGCCTTGCAGTTTATGGTTCCTATTCTCATGTCATTTGCCAGCAGTAACCACACCCATATCTCTCTGAATTCCTTTGCTGTACACTGTATCCTTCCAGATGAAAACTACCCTGCCCCCGGCCGATAACACCCCACTCCTAAGACGCACTGGGGAGATAGGGGCGGCAACCTCAGCTTTAACTAGCTGCGCGCCTTTGCTCATGCCAACTTCTCTGGGCCTCTGGTTCCTTCTTTGTGAAATGACACACATTCATCCCGTGATCTCTAAGTTCCCTTCCAGCTCAAAATTCAGTGTGAACGGAGTTGAAGCCACTAATACTTCAGTGGGCCTACAGAGTGATAAAGAGGTACGCTTAGATTTTTAGGGCTCAGATTCTTCGACTCAATACTTTATACAGTACATTTGCATTTCAGTCGAAACTCAGCTTCAGGTCCACCGAGAATTTAAACATCTGAGTATCTTGTGAGTCTTTCCATTTGTGACATTCAACCAATATTTATTCAGTGCCCCCTCTGAGACAGGTCCTGTTAGCACAGGAGAGCTGGAGAGACTTGGAGAACGAGGCATGACCCTGTCCTCAGGGAGCTCACACCCCCAGCTTACGTGGCTCTGTACATGCGTGAGAGCCGCCGAAGGTCCAGAGATGCTGCGGGGAAGTCACATGAACCCCCACGTGAAAGCACTCACTGACAAAAGCATGGAATTCATCCCAAATGCCGATTCCCCAGCTTTTGGGTTGAGTCCAACTATCTCCGTGGAGCTTTCTCTCCCGCACATGAAATTCACACGCGTTCTTCATTTCACAAAGCGCTGAAGGAACAAAGGATTCGGGGGCTTGCCAAGGGGTTCGCCATGCACTGTCTTATCCCACAGGAAAGGGAAGAAAGTGTGAGATTCTCCTGTGTTTCAGTGACTCAGGGCTGACCCCTTTGAAGCGCGCAGCAAGGAATGAAAAAGGAACGGACAAGTAGAAATCAATACTGCTCGGCTATTATCTATCCGTCCGGCGAAACCAATCCCAAATGTACCTTTCTTTCACTGCTGCAGTCGCTTGTAAATATCACACACTAAAATATCGAGGCTCGGGACAAGTTTTTGTGTATTATGACATCATCTAAGAAACGTTGTAATATTTAAAATGCCTTTGTATTGTGCTTGATTTTTAAGGAATGAACTTTGCTAAAATTGTAGCCGGTAAAATAAGTTCGTCGGTGGATGGTCATTTGTTTCAAAATGATTCTCTATTTTACAAAAAAAAATTCATTGATCGCACACAATCTTTCTCACAGCTCTCGCACTGCATTGTGTAATTGGGTTCCATGCCACCTAAAAAAAGATGTGATCACAACCTCTTAGGACCTATCTGTTGCATAAAGTGAGAACCATTTAGACACTCATTTGATTACCGATTCAAAACAAAGCCCTTTTAAAAAATTATCCGGAAATTATCCCATCACTTTCCGCTGTGAAATCTAAAACCAGTTTGTGCTGTCACCAAAGAAAAAGAAAGAAGATGGCCAAGCCAGTAGTCAAGCAGATCTCCCCGGTCTTTTCAAGAGGTCAAATTCAAACTAGACTTCTTAATTGCAGTCAAAATGAGAACAAGGGCTAGAGCAACAGGTTAAAGGGATCACTTTTCTAAGTTATAGCAAGTGTGGACATTTAAGATTATAATCTGCTTAAACTATCAGGCAGATTTGGGCTATTTTATAGCTCTGACAGTCCATGTGAACAAAGACAGCAACGTTTACTCAACTTTTCAATTTAAGCAGCTATTCCATTGAGCTTTTCATCTGAGCTACTTTGTTTAATCTGGCTCCTTCAAAACCATCCACAAAAGCCAGCAGCAAAGCCAGTGGCGTCCTCGCCTGAACACCGAGCAGAAGGACACAGAGGCGAAAGGCCTTGCACAGATTTCATCATTGAGTGATGAATTTCCTTCGCCCTCTGGATCCAGTTCCCCTGTCTACAAGATGGAGATAATTGTCAGGACCTGCCTCCTAAGGCTGTTGTGAGACTGAACTAACATGGCATCCAGAGAGCTTTCAGCACGTGGCCGGACTCAAAAAAGAACGGCGCTATTGTTATGTTTTGAGCCGGGCGTTAGGGAACACGGGTCTGTGACAACCAGCTGCGTGGCCTTGGCAAGGTTGCCCCTCGCCTCCCGCAGGCCCTGACTTCCTCGCTGTGAAGTGGAGCTCTGACCACCACGCCACCAACACAATGCCATCCGAGGCCAGGCCGGGATGCCCGTGACCTACACCCGATAGGAGACAACTGAACGGATGGAGACTGTCATGAACTTCGCAGTTCTTCCCGCCTCGGGGCATTCACAGGCTAAACTTGTTAAACACACCCAGCCCCGCAAACCAAACACGCGCAGGTCTGACTCTGTCAGTGAGGGTCCATGGGCAGCATCTGGGGCACACGCGGGGACATTCTTCTCAGCGCTGGCTTCTCTTACTCTTCGTCTCCCTGGTCTTCCTCTTCCTCAAATCTACCCTCAGTGGGTTCAGGGATGGATGGTTTGGGACATTACCCCTGGAGTCTGCGCTGCCCTCGCCCCCAGCCCCCCATTTTCCTCCTCCACAAACTGTACGTAACCCTCCCCAGCTCGGGTGACACGCCCTGAAACTACCATGCGGAGTGTGTATTGTACACGAATGGGTCACATACACTCTCCGCCTCGCTGCTTTTCCTGGGTGAGGGTCTGAGGAGGGAGACATGCGTTATATGTCCTTCTCAGGGCTCAGCACTCTGTGGACGTGTAAATTTAATGATGAAAAAGTGCCAGTACAAGCTCCCATTGAAATGCATCCCATCTCAGGCATCTAGATTTTTCTTAGTTCCCTAAGCAAGCAGCGCAGCCACAGTGCCTCGTGCATCTGCCGAGTAAATAAGACACGCTCCAAAGTGTGGGTTGTTTCCCCTCCTTGTGCCTCCCATTCGAGGCCTAGCAGCTGCAGAACAATTACTTAAAGCTGTCTTTTTCTTCACGGATTATCCACAAACTACAAACGACACACAGATGCAACATGGTGGGGCTCAGAGCGCACCCAGAATATCCTGTGCCTACAGAAAGCAGTAAGACACAAAGAATAAAGAGACTACCTGCTTCTTTCAGGGCTTATTCCTTGAGAAAAATCCTTTTCATATCCCTTTCATTACCTCGGCAAGGGAGCCAGGGCTTTAAGAAGGGTCATAGGATACTTTGAAAGGCCTTTTGCCTCCGTGTGGTTATTAAACCCTTGGGAAACAATGGGCTGCTCGTAAAGTATATGGAACAGCCGTGCCCCCGGAGGCCCGCGTGGCTCCGAATGAAATACACCGGCTCCTCTAGAGAGCGAAACGAGATTGATTACGGCTTAGAACCCGCGGTGTCCGGGCCTCTCACCTCTGGCTCCGACTCATTCTGTAGTGCAACAGAATTCAGGTTGAGTCTTTCAAAAGCTCGCTGCCTTCCGGCTCTAATGCAGCACATGGTAAAATGAGCTCAGCACAGAGTTATGTTTTTCTTTTCTTAATCCTCCCAGTCAGACGAAATTCCAGGAGTGGGATTGCAAAAGGAGGCCGTCAGCAGAGAAATACCAGCAGGCCGTGGGAGTGCAAGCTACCATGCAGCTTTGAGAGGGAAGAATCAGGAGAAATACGTGTAAGTAAGAAACAACCTGAAAGCCAGGACAGTTCCTTCCCAAGCGGTGTGCACTCCTCGCCCAATCCTGAGACCTTCGGGCAATCTACCTATTTGCTTAAATGCATGTAAGTGCACACGGTTTATAGGTCCATGTGGGGCGCGGTTACGGTGTTTTGGCCAGGTTCAACCTCGGACTAATGAAAGGACAGGGTCCTCTCATTGCCACGTGCAAGTCCCAGCTGGAAGGCAGGGCCTTCCCAGCACAATCATAGCCAACGGCTGTGGTTGTAAGCTTGAACCTATGGTCCAAACACGTAGCCCCACGTGCCTTGTGCTAGAGTTCAGGTGCATATAGTTGAGTGAGGTTGGAGCTCACGAGAATGCTGTAAACAACGTGATCACGCCCCTACTTTGCCTCGTGGCATCTGCTATAAAATAAAGACACGGCTTGTGGGCGCTGGCGTTGTCTCCTCATCAGGGAGGCAGCGTCTCACCGAGACCCAGCTTTCATTCTCTTGTCTGTCTTTTCCTTAATCCTTTCACCCCCCCCCCCCCGCCCCACTCGGGATCACCGTTGCTTGTGAAGCCACAGGTCCGGGGGGGAATACTCACAGGGCTATCCTAACCCAACCCAGGGACATATCTGAAACCTGATTCAGCCCTCTTCTTTCCTGGCTTACTCTTCAATGCTGTTTTCTTTTTTTGTAAGACATTCTACAAGTCAGGCCTGTGCTAGGAAAGGCCTGGAATAATTCTCCCTTCCCCAGTCAGCTGGACAGGCTGTTCAGGGAGTGGGGTTCCAAAGACGCTCTGCCCAAAACATCAAGGGTTCCCCTCTCTCATGGCAGGCTGGGACCCCGGAGATCTGGCCGGAAGGCAAGAGAGGGGAGAATAAACAATATACAAGAGCTGCTGATAACTTGGGGAAAGAGGGCAGTAGAATAGAGGAAGCAGAAAGTTAGATAGTCGGACCTGTGAAGGGGAGGAGCAGCATGTCCCCGTCCAGGGCTCCAGCCACATCACGAAGATTCAGTACTTCCTGGCCGGGTCCCGGGTGGAGATACCGAGAGCTTCCGACCCACAGTGGAGCCTCAGCATTCAGGATTGAGCTCAGGAAGTGAAACCAGTAGGCAGCATAGAAGGATTGGTCACTTTTGAGGTCTACAGAAGAGAGGCCCTTGAGCCTATACATTTATTGTTTCTTGACGCTGGATACACATTTGTTGATGTCTCACAATTGCAGTTAGTTGTAATATTTTTAATAAAGGACTCAGTTTTGACTTTTAAAAATCAGTATTGCCCGCCCGACGTGGCGCAGTGGTTGAGCGTCGACCTATGAACCAGGAAATCAAGATTTAATTCCCGGTCAGGGCACATGCCCAGGCTGAGGGCTCGATCCCCAGTGTGGGGCGTGCAGGATGCAGCTGATCAATGATTCTCTCTCATCACTAATGTTTCTATCTCTCTCTCCCTCTCCCTTCCTCTCTGAAATTAATTATATATATAATTTCATATATATATGTGTGTGTGTGTGTGTGTATATATATATATATGTGTGTATATATATATATAAATAAATGGAATCATGGCTTCAGGATAAATATTCTGGAATGAGATAACTAGACTAAAAGATAGGAATGCCTTTATGGCTCCTTGGGTTCTTACCACCAGACTACATCCCGAGAGGATGCCAGCAAAGATGCCAGCTGCTGGCTGTGAGTGGACCCATTTCTCTATGACTTTGTCAGCACCAGATTCTTGTGCCACTTTTTTAAGGATAAAAAGGAATTTCAAAGTGGATGCACTTGCACTGCATCGCCAAGCAGTTTTAAAGTAGTTTTATCTCGTTAATTTATACCAATAAGAAGGAGTTGGGCTCCTTCATAACAGCAGTTTCCTTTCAAGATCGAATTTTCTGTGCTTGTGTAGTCAGTTCTAAATGAGGCTGTGGGTTTTAAAGGGAAGCTAGTGTTGAGGCAATTAGGCTTCTACTCTCTGCTCTATTTTAGGAACAACAAAAAAGCGCCTTTATTAGAATCAGTGATAACACTACTGCTACCAGGAGAACTGGTGACAAGTTCTAAGTGTTTCACTAGTCAGCTGGTTCAGTATGGACAAGGACTAAACCTCTCAGGTTCATCTTCTGAAAAATAGGCATACTATTTGCCCTATTATAGTCACAGAATTGTTTTAAGTATTGGGATAATAATTATAAGAGTGCTTTAACAATAATATCTGTTCAAAACATTATAGTAAGAAACAAAAGAATAATAAATAATAACCCAAATATTTAATATTTGGCAATATTAAAGTTACTATGTGGAAGAGGCCCAGATCCAAGAACTTAAAATTCCTAGTAGAAAAAGAAATCATAAACAAACAACAATTCCATTATTTCTCACCCTCTTTTAATTTTCTAAGAAGACATGCTCTTTTAAACTAGATTTACATAAGGTGTCAATACTCCAAAGAAAAGCAAATAACTAAATCAGATATAATGTTTATCAATAAAATAATCAAAAATTAACATAATTAACATACCTATACATGATGCATTGACAGATGAGGTCCGCAAATCCTCCCAAAACAGAGGTGCATTGGGAAAGCAGTGTCTGCTGGGGTGACATATAATAAACCATTGGTGTTGGGTTTTCTGATGCTACTGTAAATTGTATTTTTTATTTCATTTTCCAATTATTGCTAAAAACTACAAAATATTGAGAAGAAAAATTAAAGAAGACAAATAAATGGAGAGATTTTCTAAGTTTATAGTTTGGACATCTCAAGATTGTTAAGATGCCAATTCTCCCCCAAACTGATCTATAGATTCACTGCAATCACAATTATAATCTTACCAGTGTGTGTGTGTATGTGTGTGCGCGCGCGTGCACGCGCACACATGTGCATATGTATATAAATTGACAAGTTGATTCTAAAATGTATATGTAAATGTAAAAAGCCTAGAAAAGACAAGACAATTTGAAGAAGAAAAGTTGGAAGTCTTGTACTACAAGATTATAAGACATGATGGTATTGGTATAAGAATAGACAAATAGATCAATGGAACAGAGAGTTCAGAAATAAATCCACATGTGTACAGTAACCTGATTAATGACAAGGACAATATAGAAATTCAATGAAGTAAGAATATACATTTAAATAAATGATGCTGGAGAAACTGGATATCCATATGGAAAAAAAGTGAAGTTGGACCTCTACCTCACACCATATGCTAAAATTAATTCAAGATGGATCATAAACCTAATTGTGAAAACTAAAATAATCAAGCTTTTTGAAGAAAGATAGGAGAAATATGTTTAGAAACTTGTACTAGTAATAGTCAAAGGTTTCTCAAACAGGACACAAAAAGCACTAATGATTAAAAAGGAATTGATAAATTGGACTTTAGTAAAATTAATAGGTACTATTCATGATATTTGTAATTTATAAATATATAATAAGTATATGTTATATTGATATACATATTTAATTATATGCATATATGCATTATAATATATACAATTATACGTAATTAATACAAATTAGCATATATTAATGACAGATATTCACATCCAGAATAAAAATCTTTTACAAATCCATAATAAAAAGAAAAAACAAAACAACTCAATTTAAAGTGGGAAAATGAGTTGAATAGACATTTCTTCTCCCCCTTCTAAAAAGAATGTCCAAATAGCTAATAGGCATGAGAAAAGATCATCATAATGACTATATCCCAATTCATTTATCCATTCTCACACTGAAGAACTTTTGAGTTGTTAGAACTTTTAGCTATCATGAGTAAAGCTACTATGGGTATTCCTGTGTGTGCCTTTTTGTAGACATTTTCATGCATTTTTCCCCTTTGGGCTTGCATTTAGGAGTGGAATTGTTGATTCACAGTGCTTTAGACATGTGTACTGTCAAATGTTTTCCAAAGTGGTCCCGCCAATTTACATTCCTGTACATAATGTATGAGAGTCCCAATTGTTCCACAGCCTTTCCAAAGCTGTTACTGTCAGTCTTTTTATCATTAGCCATTCTGGAGGCCTGGATGTTATAGGGTCTTGCCCACGGCCAATAACAAATTAGTGACAAAGTAAGGATCAGGCTTCAAGACTCCTGATGTCCCTCCAGGAGTCTTTCCCTCACTTTGCTTCCCTAGAGCACCCATGAGAATGAGGCTGGCACCCAAGTGGGCTCTTTAGTCAATCCCTATGTCCTAACAAAATGTCTGTGGAACTTTGTTCATGCATCTCCTCTACTTGAATTCTCTTTCTTAGTTTGTTTGTTTTTCTACCACATCTCTACCAACTTATCTCTCAAAACTCTACTCAAGCCTCCCTCACTTTATAGGGGGCTTTCTGTAACCCTTTCCTCCATAGAACTGATCCCTCTCTGTATCCATGATAGTAACATTTATTCTTTTTTATCAATATTTACTGGGCATCTACTATGTGCAAGGTACCGTTGTAGATTCTTGGGACTCAGCAGTTAAGATAAAGTTCCTGTTTCTATGGAACTAACATTCTGGTGGGAGAGGAATAACGTTAGGAAATGACAAGAGGCCATAAGGAATAGGGTCAAGAGACTGTAACAGAACGTGCTCTGTAAACCAGCTTGTCAGTAAATGTTTCTTTGATGAGGTGACATTTGAGCAAAAAACTGTCAAAATTGATGCCAGAGACCTTAGCCAAGATAGAGATGGGGAGGACCTGAAGGAGGAGCTCTCACACCCTATGTTGGTCACAAAATCCTCACAGGAAGAACTCTGTGGTTATGACAGCCCCTTCCTTTACTTTCTCTTCCCCTCACTAAAGGTCTTCCCTCTCTTTGTCTCGGGCAACTTGCACATGGCTCGCCATGGCTGCAGGTACCAGATGAAGTCTTTTCTTTTTCCCGTATAAATGCTTTTTGCTGACAGAGTATCTGGTAGGCTCTTTGTTTATGGTTGACACCTGAAGGAATGAGAGGCTGAGTCTATCCAGAGAATGAGACTCCTCAATGCGTCTGTTTACATGTCTTTTTTCTTCATGAAAGAATCTGATTGACTAGAGGGCAGAAAGAGTAACTTAACTCACCTTTTTATTTTGGATCAGTGTAGGGAAGCAAAAAAAAAAGTTGGAAAAAATAAATAAATGGCACAAGCAACAATAGGAACTATAGATAAATTGAACTTAATTAGAATTTTGAGCTTCTGTGTTTCAAAGGACAATCAAGAAAGTGGAAAGAGGATGTGAGGGCGATCTGGCTGCGACATCTGTCACCCCATTGATCGCCAGGGTTGATTCGGCTGATCTGGCTGGCTAGGCGGGTGTCCCCCTCCTCCCTCACCGATCTATGTGCATCCCTCCCGAAGCTGCGCGCTCGGTCAAAGAGGACGACCTCCTTCCCCCCCCCCCCCCCCCCCCCCCCCAGGAGAGGACCGGTCTTCGGTCAAGGGTATACGAGTAGCTGCGCTCTCCTGCTAGAACCTCCAAACAAGCTCTCAAGAAAGTGGAAAGAAAATCCATAGGATAGAAAAAATAGTTACAAATAATATTTATTGTAAGGTATCTAGAACATACCTATATATTTAGGATATTTAGAGAATTCCTACAACTTAGCAATAAAAGACAAATAACCAAATTAAAAATGAATAAAAGATCGAAATATACATTTCTCCAAAGAAGATATGGAAATGGCCATTAAGCACATGAAAATACACATTAGTCATTAAGAAGATAACAAAATCATAATGAAATACCACTTACCACTCCCTAGAATGACTACCGTAAAAAAGACAGATAATAACAAGTGTTGACAAGAATGTGGAGAAGTTGGAACTGCCATACATTACTGATAAAAATGTAAAACGGTACAGCCATTTTGGAAAGTAGTTTTGTAGTTCCTTAAAGTGTTAGAAATGGGGTTACCATATAACCCACAATTCCGCTCCTAGATGGATGCCCAAGAGATTTGAAAACATCAACTCACATGAAACTTTCACATGAATGTTTATGTTCATAATAGCCAAAAAGAGGAAACTACCCAAATGTCTATCAACTAATGAATGGGTAAAGAAAATGTGGTATAAACATATAATCAAATATTATTTAGTCATAGAAAAGAATAAAGTATTGATACATGCTACAACAAGGATGAGCCTTAAAAACATTATGGTTAAGTGAAAGAATCTATACACAAAAAGAATATTGTATGATTCTATTTATAAGAAATGTCTGGAATAGGCAAATGCATACAGACAGAACGTAGATAAACAATTGCCAGGAGTGAGGAGGTGGGGGAATGGAGAGTGACTGCCAATGGGTGTGGGTTTCTTAATGGGGTGATTTAAATATTCTGGAATTAGATAGTGGTGATAGTTGTACAACTTTATGAATAAACTAAAAACCACTGAATTGAAAACTTTAAAAGAGTAAACATTTTAGTATGCAAATTTTATCTTAATTTACAAAAAGAATGAATGAGTGAATGAATGAATATATAAATAAATACCTAGGAGACAACTCAGGCTTGTAACAAATGTGAGTTCTCTAAAAGCTTTATTCACTATGAAATAGCAGAATTCTACTATTTGGTTCCCACAGTTTTTCCTGCCCTTGGTGACTAGGATGCCAGCTGCACCATCACCAAACACAGAATCCAGCCCATCAATAATTGAAGCAATGAACCCAAACCAGTGCTCTGGCCACTAAGTCAGCAGCCAGTGCCAAGAACTCATGAGAACATCTGGACAATGTCATTGCCAATTCAGACTTCACCCACACATCATCTGATCACATGATTACACTTCCTTATAGTCCACAAATTCTACAGGGGAAAAATTTGTTCAGAACAAACGATGGAAGGGTGATTTCATCCTATAACAAATCAATCAAAGACAAGTAAAACAAAGGAGGCATAGCATAGAGGGAGTGAGAGAGGGATCTCAGACAAAAACAGCAAGCTCTTTTGATCCAGTTGTTTATGTCAGAAATCAATAGAGATGTTTTCTTTCACTTTGGAGAGTGAGAATTGGAATTTGCTGAAATTGGATCTTGAGGCACTTAGATTTTTTTCCCCCCTTGGTACTGGAACAATAGCACACACATTCTGTTTACCAGGAAACTGACCACTGGGGCAAAAATTGTAGAAATTGTAGTAATTCTATACTTAGCTTTTAGTTTTCAGGGTTGTATAAAACAGACTCAGAGATGTTAATGGGCAGTCCATGAAGAAAGCCCTTAAGATACTTTTGGAACGATGTGAAACATTCCACTTTATTGAATGCTTTTTTCTGGGAATATCATCGGACTATGATGTCACCTGGTAGATGGAAGAGAGAGAACACCATTATAAACTTTTCTGAGTGCAAATTACATCTCAGAAACAGGAAATGATTATGCTAAATGAATGCTCTCAAGATAAAGCAGTTTTATGCAACAAACCAAAATGAGGGTGGCAGTGCATGGCCGCTAGCTTTATGACTTTGTTTTAATTACGGCCTGATTACCGCAGCTGCTACTTGTTTACCTAATAGCAGAGCTTTGGTGTTTCAAGAGTAGAGAACCCCAGAGCGGGAACTGTGGTGCCTGAATGTGAGAGCGAGCGTGTCATGGTAACTTCCAATGTGCAGATTACGAATTGCTGTAGGATTTTGCCTAAAGCCCCATGAAATTCATGGCAAATAGAGTATCGTGTTGAGCTATGGAATAAAAAGCAGCTGTTCAATAATGCCTTCAGAAAGGCCAGAGTGGGCCTTCTGCATACCACTGTTGTGACTCAGAAAATTCTTCACCAAAATCCCCCTTGCTTTTTAGGTCTCTAAGAGATTTCCTGTGGCCCCTAGAGAAAATACTGCGATCCAGTCAAAATGAGGACATTCAGAATTACCTTTCCTCCTCTACAGTGAAAGTTCATTTCTGTGTCCTTTTATTTCAGTGGACATGAGATCTGTAATAGGATTTTCGGGGTTGATAGGCCCTTTAGGCTGATCTGAAAGGCGGTGCAAGACTGGGCCAGCACTGCGAAAACAGGTAGCATAATTTGTTGTGTGTAGCACGAGAAAAGTCCTGTCTCATGGAACTATTCATGCCAGCCAATCCTCAACATGCCTACATTTTTCTCTCCTATCCTACCTAACCCTTCCCCCTCGGCCTTCCTAATGCCTAAATCCCCATCTGTGCACAGGTGTGCTGCCCCAGGTCAGGCAAGGATTTTGATAAAGCCAAGTGAAACATTTCAAGAGGAATCCTTCTGGTTTCAGAGCAGAGGACATTGGACTCGAATAGTGCTTGCTGCTGAGAGTGTCCTGTACCTGTCCCACTCCAAGCTCTGAGGCAGCTCTTCCTCCCTGAGTTGCCATGTGCGTGTTATTTGACCCTGATTTCTTGTCTAAAGTTCATTGAGCTAGAGGCCAGTAGCTTGGCCAAAATCAACCATAAATAATGAGTATCTGGGAAGACAACCTCAATTTTTTTTTTTAGCCTGAAAAACTGCTGGTTTGATTATCTTCAGACAACTTCTACATCTAGGGTGGAGGATTCTCAATGATGAGGTACCATTGTTCAATTTCTTAACGAGACAGCTTTCCATGGCTATTGATTTTTCCATGTTTCCTAAAATTTTCTGCATCTTCACAATAAACCCAGAGTCTTAAAAACCTGATTTTTTACTAGTATCTAAAAGAGCCTATCTCTATTTTTTGTGACCCGATAGAGCCTAAACCAAGGAGCTTGAAAAATGCCATGTTCACCACTGTAAACTCAAGGCCTAGACTCGAGTAGAGAGCTCAATGAACATGTTAGACTCATGGAATGCAACCCCATTAAAAATTTCTACTGTTAATCATGGATTTAGGACAGTGATGGCGAACCTTTTGAGCTTGGCGTGTCAGCATTTTGAAAAACCCTAACTTAACTCTGGTGCCCTGTCACATATAGAAATTTTTTGATATTTGCAACCATAGTAAAACAAAGACTTATATTTTTGATATTTATTTTAGATATTTAAATGCCATTTAACAAAGAAAAATCAATCAAAAAATGAGTTCGCTTGTCACCTCTGACACGTGTGCCATAGGTTCGCCATCACTGATTTAGGATGTGGGAATATATGTTAATCTACGTCAGTGGTTCTCAACCTTGACTGCACATTAGAATCACCTGGGAATCTTTTGAAAATCCTGATTTCTGGGCCTCATCCTCCGGAAATTCTGTTTCTTTGTTGTGGGGTGGGGCCACAACATTAGTAACAAAGAAACAGAATTTCCGGAGGATGAGGCCCAGACATCAGGATTTTAAAAAGATTCCCAGGTGATTCTAATGTGCAGCCAAGGTTGAGAACCACTGATCTAGGTGAAGGATCCTAAATTCTGAATATTGTCAACATAGCTAAATTAGCCTGTCTGAAAAGATAATTTCAGGTCAAAATGAAAAGCTATTCAATTGAAGTTCAGCTGATAATTGGGAAGAATTAATTGGAGTTAGTAAAGGAGAAATCTTACTTAATGAGTTTCATCAATAAGGTATAGTATTTTCTTTGCCTTATTAATTGGTGTGGACAAGAAACTGGGTGGTTTCATTTAGGGAACATTTAGGCCTCCTGAGAATGCACCAATAGGTCTGGGGCTCAGAGCTCTTCAGCATGGGAGTGAGGCCCTGAGGCATATAGGGCATAGTTCTCAAACTCAGCTTGCACCTACGTCACATGGAGGGCTTTCTAAAATTCAGGTTACTCCAGAATTTCTGAATCAGAATTTCTCCGGAGAAACAGAACCCATAGGAGATACATATGTTATGGAGGCTGAGAAGTCCCACCAGCTGCTGTCTGCAAGCTGGAGACCTAAGAAAGGACCTAGTTCCAGCTCAAGGCCAAAGGCCTGAGATCCTTAGGAGAACTGATGGTGGAAGTTGTAGTCCAAGTCTGAAGGCCTGAGAACTAGAGGGGTGATGGTGCAAGTCCTAGGGCAGGAGACCACTGTCCTAGTTCAACAGTCAGGCAGAGAAGGAGCATTCTCCCTTCCCCCTCCTTCTTGTTCTATTCAGTTCTTCAGTGGATTGGATGAGGCCCACCCATTCAAATGCTAATCTCTTCTGGAAACACTCTCACAGACAGACCCAGAAGTAATGTTTAGCCAGATATCTGGGCACCCTTTGCCCAGTCAAGTTAACACATAAAATTAACCATCACAAATTCATCCTTTGTCAAGTTGGCAACCATAAACATCTCCTTAAACCATATTTAATCTCCAAATAAAGTTGAAAATAATGTCACCTAACATGAAACAACTACCCTGCAGAGATAGAAACCGTGAGTGATGTTTACTCTTCTCCTTGATAGCCCAGAGCTTAAATACTACCATGTAAACTTAGCAATGCTTAAATATGATATAAAATCAACACATCTTATGTTACATGCTAAGGAAATGAAAAAAGAAAGAAAAAGGTATACACATAGATGTATTCAGAACAAAATACGGAGAAAATATTTATGACAATTACATGGAATTGCTGTCATCATTTTTCTATAACTGGTCATGAGGTCATATCTGCTCTTTGAAACTACCCTTTTCTACTATTCATTCTGTTTTCTCTTTGCCTTAAGCAAGAGCTCAGCTGGTCTTGGTTCTTTACCTGGGGGGAGGGGGGTGATCATCACTGAAAGGTGTGGGCCATTAGTAGTTCCGCCTGGATTGGGTTGTTGTAGTTTTCCATTGACCTAAATCACAGGGCTTAATAATACTAAGAGCTACTCTAAGGGTCTCCTATATTCCAGACACATTCTTCCTTATCACCAGTGTGGAGTAGCAGTCCAATTTCTCCTTATAGTCAGAATCAGTCACTCCAGCCAACACCATAGCTCCCATCTTTGCCTTTTGATTGAGAGTCATGAGGAGCCCAAAGTGGCTGTGGCCATCTTAACTCCCTGTTCAAAATTTTTGTAGTGACTGGGGGTCTTCCTCAAGGGGGTTTGGCCTCCTCTTCATTCATGGGTCCTGAGTTTATAAACTGGCTCAAGTCTGGGAATTAATTGAGGGGCTGTGACTCAGATTTTATGATTTAAGTTAAACTTTTGTGCACGTCTCCTAGAACTTTCCTGCTTATACAGATTAAGTCAGAATTTAGTTAGCTTCTTATCTATTTCAGTTCTAGGAACATCACAATCAACTAGCCGATGCCATAGGCCTGTGCGAGTCAGCATATTCTGATTGCTGCTCTTTCCATTACAGTCAATGTTCCACCTTGCCCTCGGAAGCTAAGTGAGGCCACTGGGCCCCTGCCACGCTGGGATCCAATTACTCCCATTCATTTCGGTTTCTCAGTTCAGTGACTGCAGTTCCCGCTGCAAGGTCTGGACTACAGAGAAGGGCAATCACAGAGCTCTCATCTCCCACGATCATGGTGAAAGGTGTGTCTTTTGGACCCTCCCAGGATGGGTGAGTAGGTCTTAAATGATAAATCCACTGCAACACTGCAGTCTCCCTAAACCTTTGAATCCCTTCCTCTACATTAAACCAAGGCAGGTCTGGCATTTCCCATTCACTCACAGTGGGCCATCTTTTGGTTCATGTTTCAGCAACCAACCAAACTGTTAGAGCCTTTTCTAACTCTCCAAGCTGCCACATTAAATACAGAATCTCTGCCTGGTGGGCCCATATCAGTAAATTCAGCGTTATCCATTATCCCACACCCTGAATATCCGTTTGACAACTGTTCCCCAGATTTCTGTCTGTACAAATTAGAAAGCTCAAGCAGTTCTCTTAGGGTGCAATTCAAAATCCGGAGCTCACCTAGACAGGGGCTGGCAAGGCACCCAGAGAACAGCAGCAGGAGGAAGCCACTCCCGCTCACGGACATCGGACAGCAGGACGAGGTGATGGGGAAACTGAAACCAGAGTGGGCCCTGTCTGGGGAGCTGGAGCAAGGAGGAGAGTCAGTCGCTGCCGCAGCTGTTGCTCTGGGCAGGCAGAAGAAGGATGGCTAGAACCCCGGGGTGTAGAGAGTGGCTACAGCAGTGGTTCTCAACCTTGGCTGCACATTAGAATCACCTGGGAATCTTTTGAAAATCCTGATTTCTGGGCCTCATCCTCCGGAAATTCTGTTTCTTTGTTATGGGGTGGGGCCACATTAGTAACAAAGAAACAGAATTTCCAGAGGATGAGGCCCAGAAATCAGGATTTTCAAAAGATTCCCAGGTGATTCTAATGTGCAGCCAAGGTTGAGAACCACTGAGCTACAGCGTTTGGACAGGTTCAAGCCTGGGACTAATGAGAGGGCACGATCCTCTCGTGGCAAAGCCACGTGCAAGTCCCAGCACAATTATAGCCAAAGGCTATGGTTATAAGCTTGACCTTATGGTCTGAACCTGTGGTCCGAAGTGGCTGAGTGATATGGGCTGCGGGAGGTGCAGCAAGTAAACAAAGCTTGATCAGGTGCATGTAACTGAGTAGATTTGAAACCCAGGAGAATGTCGTAAACATCTTGACCACGCCCTTACTTTGCCTCCTGGAATCTGGCTATAAAATAAAGACTTGGCTTGCAGGCTATGGTGCTGTCTCTCCACCAGAGAGGGCAGCGTCCCACCCAGACCCAGCTTTCTTCTCTTGTCTGTCTTTTCTCCATCCTTCACCGCCCCCTCTCAGGTTCACCCATGGCAGTGCTGGCGAGGCACACCCTGGTATCTGCGCCCATCTCACACCCTCCGTACGTATGCAGGCACATGTGCGTACACACACACACACCAAAGAATGGATCTGAGGGCATACAGACACAGGGCCTTCTCAGAGGGTCAACCACATTACCATGGTGGCTGAGACAGACATGGGCCCTGCCTTCATTGACCTTACAGTCTAGCAAATGGATTGTATGGCGCCTAGGAGTCCTGTAGAGTGGTGGGGCCCATCGGGCCTTCTGCTCTCTAGAGGAGTGTTATGCACTGAATGTGTGTGTGCCTCTAAATTTCATATGTTGCCACCTAATTTCTAATGTGATGGTATTTGAAGGTGAGGCCTTAATGGGTAATTAGGTAATGAGGTGGGCCCTCACGACTGCTTTTCACCCTTAGGAGGAGAGACCAGGGAGCTTACCTGTTCTCTTTCTGTCATCTGAGGGCATAACAAGAAGTTGTCTTTCTCCATCCCAGAAGAGGCTCTCACTGGTACCCAACCATGCTGGTAGCCAGATGGCAGACTTCCAGCCTCCAGAACTGTGAGGATTACACGTCTGCTGTTGACAAGCCACTCAGTCCATATTTCATTAGAGCAGCCCAACTAAGACAAGAAGTACAAGTAAGTCAATGGTGTCACTTTATAAAGATATAAAATCCAAATGTATCTATGAGAGAAGCTGGGCTTAAAATTATTCAGATTACAATTATAACACAATAAGTTTTTTTCCTTGTCTGTTTAGGCAGAAAGTTAGAGAAAGAAGTAATTTTTTTCTTTTGCCCAAATGACCATACTTTGCATAAAGCTAATGTTTGGAAGTGGAAAAGCTCTGGAAGTGGCAGCGGTTGTCCTTTGAATTTATGAATATTGTTACTATCACATGTTACATTAAAATTAATAGGAGCTGAGGATGTGTATTGAGGGGGAGAGGAATGGATCCCTCACTGGGCTTTTGTTGGGGACTGCAGTTGTGCTGAGAAATGGAATTTGAGGTCTGGTGCATAATCAAGCATGAATTAATAGCATGGTAGAGTGAGGTCTACAATAAAAACACACGGCTGTCGTTCACAGCTCAAGTGCTCTGCTCTGCTCTGCTCCACATCCTGGAATTGAGCACTTAAATCAGATATCTGTAAGTTCTTGCCAGAAAGCCCTGTATTTCTCTTGTAAGCCTGAATTTTTTGGAGGGGGAGGAAGTGGGTGGCGGCAGTACAGAGCCGTTCCTTTGAATGCTGCTCCTCTGGAATGCATTGGGACAGCATTGGCATTTGGGGGAGAGATTCTGTGAAGATAGGAGATGCCTGCAGAACTGTTTGCTAGCTGCAGTCATATGGTAATGGCATCAGCTCTGCCTGGGGAAAATGACAGCATAGAATTCGGCTGATTTGCCTAGACAAAATTACATGAAATTGCATGTATTTGTCTAGCGCATTCTAATAATAGCATTAGAGGGATGGATTTTTCTTGGAGAGCAAATAATTTGGAGGCAGAGTTCATACCCAGTCTATCATCGCAGCAATAAGCTAGTGTCAGGACGCGTCTTGTCTCTTTTTAGGATTAGATGTTGCTGAGTTTCAGCTTATTTAGCGTGGTGGCATATTTTCTTCACAATCTCAAATTTTAGGTGAAATATTTACATATTTTACTTTAAGGTCATCGACTTCGTTTATCTTATCTTTGTGGGAAATAATAGAGTAGTGCCTATTAGGCAAGGCACATTTTCTTTTTCTCCTGACAAGATCAAGCCGGTCTAGTAGGCACACACAGATGTGCCTCATGCAATGAAATAACTGCATTTCTAAAAGGTTGTGTATGAATTGAGCCATTTCCCTATTGGCTTATATTATCTTGTCAAAGACATTATGTCTCCCTTCCAGAGTGAATGCCAATGAACTTCTAACACTTTCAGTTTCTCCTTATTCCTGCACTCTTTCTAAAAAGTGTTTCATATTAATCTTGATAATCTTAAAAACACAAACATATGCAGGAAACTTCACAACTTGGAGGATGATTTTATTTGGGTAAGTAACTTACCCTTTTTTTTTTTGCTTGAAGGAAGGCATTCCTGAAAATGATAAACATGGTTACCTCTTATTGGTGAAATGAAATCCTGTGAATGTGTATTGAACATACAACGTTGGCTGTGCTGGTTGTGGTTGGATTGTCACACATACTCACACACACACACACACACACACTCACACCCTCCTCCCTACACACTCATACACACAAACTCACACCCTCACACATACACTCACACACACATTCACACACACACTCACACCCTCCCACACACACACTCATCATACACACAAACTCATACTCACACACACACACACACACACACACACACACACACATGGCCCACCCCGAAGAATGGATCTGAGGGCCACAGGTCCAGGCCCCTCTCAGAGGGTCAAGGTGGAGTCCCGGGCATCTCAGCCACCACCACTCTCCAAGAATCACTATTTCTGGCTGCTAAGAAAAGCTCAATAGTCCGATACTTTGTATGATTCTGCTTCCCTTCTTTCTGGAAAAATAATAAGGGAAACTATATGGAACACATTTATGTGCAAAATCTTATACTCTGTTCACATCTACCATCTGATCAAACATAGAAGCGCCTACCTGAATCCTGCTCTTCAGTTCTCAGCAATTCTATCTCTGACATTTACTAGCCCTACGATCTGTCTGCTCAATTTTCCTTATCTTTATAATGGACTTGGCAAGCATTGCCTTTAGCAAAGATTAATCATAATATATATTAAATACCCAGCACAGTGCATGGCGCATAAGTGATACACAGCAAAGGGCAGTCCCCCCCCCTCCTCCTCCTGGAGTTAATTGCTGATAGCGCTTTCTTACCTGTAACTTCAGGAGCTAGTACAGTGCCAGGCCTAGCAGGTGCTCAGTAATTATTTACTGAAAGAATCATAGGTAAAATTGAGCATGTTCATTATATGCATGAACTCTAGATTCCTCATGCCCCCACCAGCCAACAGATACAAAATAATCCCTTTTGCTGAGTCACACCTGTTCACATAGCCCCCTAGTCTCCTGACATATGCTTCTTGAGCGTGTTTGTGAGTCTGCAGGTTAGTCTCAGATACACATAGAAAGAACCTGGGTCTATTCTTGTTCATCACTGGGGGCGGGGGGGGGGGCGGGGGCGAGGGGTCAAGCTGGGGAAAAAGGAGACATATGTAATATTTTAGACAAATTGATCAATCAATCAATAAATGAACCTGGGTCCCAGGGGCTCCTCCCCTGCCCCCAGGTGATGCGCCAGAGCCTGAAGGGACCAAGCATGGGAGTGGGACAGCAAAACCTTATGAGGGCATTTCTCTCCATTTGGTATTAAATCCACTACAGGGGCTCCCAAACAGTACTGCCTGGGAACCCATGTAATTGACACAGACCTGCGGCTCTGGGAATGGGCACAGGATGGAGGAGAGACAGCACCGGCCGTGTCCCAATCAGCCTTATTCTGGCCGAGGCTCTGCGCATCAGATCTAGAGCCTGGCTCCCTCCTCTTGAGGAGGAGTGATCTCCAGGAGGCAGCCCGGCCCTCAGGGAAATAGGTGTTGCTGGGTCAGCTCCGGGCTCACGAGACAGGCTGCGCCACAGCTGAACTCTGCAAGGTCCCAACATTGGTTCCAGTTGCAACTCCTGCCACGGACCTACATGCTGGTGGGAAAATCAACGTGTTACCTTCGCCTGCGATGACAACCCAGACTTCTAGCAAAGCGTGCGTTCATATCCTGTTTTCTTCCCACAGTAATAGCTGTCCTATGGGAGAACTGGCTTCCCTTTAGGAGGCTGTGTGTGGAGGACTCAGCTCCACTGCTGAGATGACACAGCACAGAACAGCACAGCACGGCACAACGGCAACACAAAGTCCAAAACACGTCACTTGTCACAGGGCTCCAGGGACTGTCCGAGGCCCTGGTTTCAGAGTCCCTTCTAGGAGTTCGCAGGCAAAGCAGACCCAGATCCCACACAAGCTTGGCACCAGGGCCACAGGGCTAAGCCTCTGTCATCAGACATGGGGAGCCAGGTGGCAAGACAGGCACCGACCGGGACTCGCCTCTTTACCAGAATGCAGTGTCCGTGGATTCCTGGAGTTCTCCGTGTCCTGGAGAACCGCGAGGCCTGGCGGGATGTGCAGCTGCTCCTGGGAAGAGGCCGGAAGACCCGCCGGTCTCCAGCTCCAGCTCCGTCCAGGCCGCATGTGAGGGGAGTCTGGTCCGTGGCTAGAAGGAGCCTCAGCTTAGAGGAAGCGCATTTACCTGCGAAGGACTGCTGAGCACCTTGTGGTTGTCAGGTTCAGAGATGAATAATAATGGAGGGGCTTAGAGAAGCTAATGACTAATGGCCCCTCAACTTCCTGCTGAGGCTGGCAGTTCTGTGTCATTTTGTTTTTCTGTTAATTTATGCACCAGGATTAGAATGTAGCATTATGTGGTCATTTAATTTAAGTGAAGCATGGAACTTCCCGGGCCCCCTTTTACATTTCTCTTATAGATTTCAGTGACTTTATCTTTAGCATTTAATTCCCCCGGCCCTCCCGCCCCAGATCACCATTCCTAATGGCAATAGTCATACATTTACATTTGCACTGCGCTTTTCCTTTCTGGGAGCTCCAAGCATGGCATGGCCCATTACCCCACGAGCGCTCTGCAAGGCAAATGCCAGAGAGCATTGTGAGCCCTTCCTTGGGTTTAACATACATGAAAAGGCGCCGCCTTCATCATAGAGATCAGTTCCCAGCCGTTTAAATGACTGGACGCGATGAGAGGCTTTGCTCGGGCAGGAGGCCTCCGCTGTGCTGTGCTTTTCATACGCAGAAGCCCGTGACCTTCCAGAGGGCGTGCAACTTATTAGAGAGTTTGCATCGAACACCCCATCACCTGCTCTTAAAGATGCAGTGTTCGTGCCACCCCACCCGGCCGGGGAAGACTGCCCAGGGCCAGGGAAGAGCCGGTTGAGCAGTGGGGGAGAGAACACAGGGTCAGTGAGCTCCCTGTAAAAGCCACAAGCTTTGCTCGGCCCATGTGGCTCGGTGGCAGAGTGTGACCCAGGAACCAAGAGGTCTCTGGTTCGGTTCCCGGTCAGGGCATCAGCCAGGGCTGTGAGCTTGACCCCCCAGCATGGGACGTGCAGGAAGCAGAGAAGGGATGACGTTCCTCTCTTTCATCGATGTTTCCATTTCTCAATGCCTCTCCCTGCCTCTCTCTAAAAATCAACAGAAACCTACTTAAAAAGTAAATACAAGCCACCAGCTTTTGATGGACCCGAGGACTGAGAGCCACAGACGCGCTGGACCTGTCCGGGCTCACTCTGAAGAGCCATGCAAGCATCCACGTGGAGACGTCAGCATTCGACACTCACTCTCCCAGAGGCCAAAACAAGGCAAATGTGGTCGTGAATTCGTGAATTCGGCTGAGACGTTGGTAGGGAAGGAGCAGAGCACAAGCCCCAATGGAGGACGCCCTCCCCCGAGTCTGGTGTGGGGGCGGGGGGGAGGGGAGAGGGGATCCCCTTCCCTGGGCAGGTTCTTTTGGCTGGTCCAGTAATGAACTCTACCTGAGCGAGATTAGATTAGCATGGGGAAGTGAGCAAATTTAATTACAAACAGATGTACAGGAACCCCACATACACGAGAGAGTCAGAGACCCAGCATATGCGAGAGGTTCAGAGACAGAAAAGGAAAACGGGGTAGATAGGACATTCTGAGCTAAGGGTGAGGTTCAGCGTCTTGGGACTTCAGAGGAGAGCGAGGTCCTTCGTAGGATGATGGGAAGAGCAGATGTTCCGTAATGAGAAGTTTGCCCTGCCCTATAGCTGGCCCACAGAAAGTTATCTCTGGTGCCCTAACCGGTTTGGCTCAGTGGATAGAGCGTTGGCCTGTGGACTGAAGGGTTCCAGGTTTGATTCTGGTCAAGGGCATGTACCTTGGTTGCGGGCACATCCCCAGAAGGGGGTGTGCAGGAGGCAGCTGATCGATGTTTCAAACTCTCTATCCCTTTCCCTTCCTCTCTGTAAAAAATCAATAAAATATATATTTTTAAAAAAGTTATCTCTGGTGATAAACTCTTATTACGGCAAGCCCCCTAATTTACATTTTTTAAGGGACAGGTAAAAGTTTCTCATGAGCCACATGGTCTTCACCGCCTTCAGCTCAAAATAACTCACACACCAAGGTGGCACATCGTGGGGAGGCCTGTTCTGAACCCCTTCACTAAACTCAGAGGCCATGGGAAGGGAAAAATCAAGAGGTTTACACTCACCATCCCCTAGGGGTCAGCAGAGTGGCCGGGGCATTTCTGTTACTAGAACATCAGGGAGAACACTGCCTGGCTCAGGCCCTCGGGGAGTGGCAGGATCCTGTGAGAACAGCCGGGTGGTGTCTATGGCAGAGGAGGGAGGACAGCAGAGGTGGGGACCTGCTCACAAAAACTGTCACTGTAGTTAAATCATATCAAATCTGACTCAGCAATCCCATCTACTGACTGGTCGAGAATTTCATTCTTGATTATTCATGGGCCTTTTCCTCACTCCTCAGCCCCAGGGTCATTACAGCAAAATATCTGGGGAGTCGTCCCATCTCTGCTCCCTACTAGTCCTGTGGATAAGTACATTGTCAGGGGTCACGCGAGCCCTTCAACCCTAGGGCTTTATTAGGGGAACGCAAATTAAAACCACTGAGAGATGCCACTACACACCTATTACAATGGCCATAATAAAAAGTGCTGACACTCTCTGATGCTGATGAAGATGCAGAACAATTGGAACTCATACCGTGTTGGAATTATTACATGGTACCGCTACTGTGGGAAACAGTGCAGTAGTTTCTGATAAAGTTAAGCATATTCTCATCTTAGGACCCAGAAATCCCACTCCGGGGTATTTACCCTGGAGAGAGGAAATCGTATGTTTCTATAAAAATCTGTACATGAATGTTCATAGCAGCTTTATTTGTGATAGCCAAAAGCTGAACACAACCCAAATGTTCTTCAACATTTGTGAAAGTATTAACAGACTGTGGTCCATCCATCCTATGGAATACTACTAAGCAGTACAATGAAACAGACTATTGATACAAACAAAGGCATGGATGAATCCCAAAGATACTGTGCTGAGTGAGAGAAGCCAGTCTCAGAAGGATACAGACTGTATAATTCCACTTATTTGACGATGTCAAAAAGACAAAACTAGATGATGGGAAACAACTCCGTGGTTTCCAGGGGCTGTGGGTGGGGGGAAAGCACAGTGGAGTTTTGGGGTGATGAAACTGCTCTATATCCTGATGACATGCATCTATACATGTGCTAAAATTAATAGAGCTGTACCACGAAAGAAAAAAGCTAATTTTACTGCATGATGATTTTAATAGCACAATTTCTAAAGAATCAGTCCAAAGGCTTTTTTCCTCCCATGCCATGTTTGGGTGCAACATTTTACAGATCCTGGGACTCCAGTGCCTGGAGTCCAGTCTCCCTAGCCCAGAGAACACCCCCCTTGAAGAATTTGCCGCCTTCCCCTGGGAATTATAAGAGAGATGTGGACACTTCCTGGCTTTACAAATTGTTGATCCTCTCTCTGACATTTTCAACCTACTCCTCTTCATTCGTTTCCCTGTGGGGGGACATTCTCACTTAGAATTCAAGAAAGCCAGAAAGAGGGATTGTTTGCAGCACCTCTGCTTTCTGCTCTCCAAATACCCCTGAGGCAAGAAGTACAAAGGCCTTGACCCCTTCCAGGAAAGAGATGGGGAAAAGAAAGAGCAGAAAACCCCAATGGCACTCGTTCTTGCTGAATTTCTTAGAAGCAAAAACAAAACCCAAGTCAAGTCCTCAGTAAAATCTTGCCTAGACCCCTGTCGTTCTGGCTGCTGTAAGCAACACCATCTAAAGTCCAGGAAAGGTCAGTTAAAAGCAGTATGCACAGCCCACAAATGTGTGCTTGTGTGAATTAACAAAGGGAACAGGAGGCAACCAAAGGGGAGTCAGGCGGGGACCGTGACCCAGGGGCCCCGGTCCTGACTGTGTAAAGGTGACGTGTCACTCACCGGCTGGGAGGTGAGTGGCATCAGAAAGAGAACATCAGGCCTTCTGAGAGCAGAGCCTAAATCCACATCTCTGACCTTGTGGTAGGCAGGGGCCAGCGAGGGCCCCAGGACTGAAGGCATGCACAAGGGGAAGTGGCCCCAGAGATGAAGCCGGAAGTTGAGCCAGGGCTGTGGGTGGGTTGTTCCCTACACAGAGATCTCAGATGGGAGGCGCCAGTGAGACTGAAGCCCAGCCCACTCTCTGCTCCACCCACAAGTCTCATGAGACTGGCCTATACCGAGACTTTGATATTAAAGTATTAAAATTTAGAAACAATTTTTTAAAATTACATATATTCTCATCAAGTTAGAATAATTAAGCACTAAACTTAGCCCTGAACTTTCTAAAAACCAAAGGGAATAGTAGAAAATTTCATTGAAATCTTCACCTCCTAATTATTTCAATACAAAGAAATCATTAAGTTATTTTATAGAGGTAAGTTTTAGGCTAGAAATACATATTACTGGATGCTATTAAGGGCTTTGAGGAACATGGTAGGAAAAGTTGTCAATTACAGTTTTTGCAAAGTATGCAGAGGCATTCTTCAGAACATTTCCTGCATGGATCCTCTAAAAAGCCAACATGAGGAACTAAGATAAGATGATCCAAATATATCACTTTCTGATTTTTTGAATTAATAATAAGATAAAATACAGAAGGTTCAACACTCAATGGGCCTCTAACATGTGGAAATTGCGAAGCGTTCAGAAATCTATATGCGCACTAAGCACTGTCTGTGGCTCAAATGAATAAAATGAAAATGTGGATCATGTGGGAGTCAGCAAATCGTTTTTCCACTTTAAGAAAGAAATCCCAGCACAATCTCATGTATATAGTATTCCCGTCCAGCCAAGAATGCATAACCTGAATCCAATTAGACAAACTAAAAAAAAAAATGGAACATTCTATGAAAAATTGATTAGGGACACTATTCTTCAAAAGTGTTAATGTCATAAAATACAAATAAAGGCTGTGAAATGTCCAAAAGTAAAGAAGGCTAAAGGACATAACAACTAAATATAATTCCTTACCCTAGCTAGGACCTTATATTGGAAGGGGGAAACAAGTTAAAAAAGACATTATTGGGTCAATTAAGTATGGGTAGAGACAAAACTGGAATCTGGATATAGATTAGACAAAAGTATTGCATTGATGTTAAATATTCTGAAGCTGACCATTGTATTGTGGTAATGTAAAGAATCTCCACTCTTCTTAGAAAATACCCACTAAATATTTAAGAAGGAAGGGTCATGATGTACATAATTTATATTTAATGGCTCATAAAAATATTATATTGAGAAAGCAAAAGAACAAATGATAGAGTAAATGAGGTAAAAATATTCATAATGAATGAATTTGGGTAACAAGTACAGTAAGTCTTCACTTAATGTCATCAGTAGGTTCTTGGAGCTGCAGCAAAATGACATGTAACAAACCCAACTTTTACCTCAGGCTGAATGATATAAATGAGAGCTAAGTTCCTCCATTTCATCAACATCATAACAAACCCACATTATTTGAGGATCTGCTGCATAGTTCATTTTATTTTTATTCTTGCAACTTTTCTGTGCTAAAAATTTTTTTTAAAGATTTTTAAAAATCTTTTTAAAAAACTCCTCTCTGTAAGATGCTATGGTGGTGGATATACATCATTATAAATTTTTTCAAACCCATAGACATCAAGAGTAAATCCTATTGTAAACTATGGACTTTGGGTGATAATGACACGTCAATATAAGTTCATCAATTATAACAAATCTACCATTCTGGTGGGGGTGTTGATAAGGGGGGAGGCTATGCATGTGTGGGAGCAAGTGGTACACGGGAAATCTCTTTAGAATTACTGTGAACTGATGAAAACAAGAAAGTCTATTTAAAAAAAGAGAGAGAGTCCTAATGCTTAAAAAGGTTAGGAACCACAAACCTAAGAGAATAAGTAGTGAATATATTTACTCCCAATGGCAGCCTATTGCAGGTGAGATGACAGTAAATATATGGTTAAATTCTGAAAAGTGACTGAAGAGATCATGGTTTTCACTATTGATTCGAAAGTGACCCACACTATATAGCTAGCAGACAGTTGGGTGGCATTCAGTTATGAAAATTTGGAGCCTTCCATTTTCAGATCATCAAGTTTTTAATGAGGTGGGTCCCTAGAATACCTAGGGACATGGTGCTTCAACCACAGAATTTAGGGTTTTTTATGTTCTCCATTTCAGAGGAAAATCTAAGCTGCTTATAAGCATAGACCGTAAAAGGAAATCCGTCTTTTCCCCCGTGAGTTTTTCTTAAGCCATGACTCTGGGTGACTCTTCAAAGAGTCCACGATCCATTCTGATGGACAGAGAATATTAATGAGAGTGTCAAGAAGGTGGGTCTGACAATTTGATATATTGAACATGGTACCATCAGGTATCAAACTCAGATCAAACGAGGGGTCATTAAAGTTGGGGTGCTGGTTTCCTATGCAGCTGTGACACTGGAAGCTGGCTTCTCACTCATCAATGCTGTTCCTTGGCCTCCAAACACTGAAGGGATATTTAAATTGGGTTAAGAAATGTCAAAGATATGTCCGGAGGTGAGACCCTTACACTGGAATAGCATTGTAAACTATGACTGGCCTTTCATCACACCTTCAGAATCATAAATCTTGTCCCTAGCTAAATCTGGATCCCCCCAAAGGAGTAGGTGGACGAGAGGAGGAGATTCGGTATTATATTACTTCCTGAGAATTCTCTTTCATTAATCTCTGCTCCGAAGGTGCCTTTGAATGGCTCTTGGTGCAATGAATAACGTTCGCACACAATCTTTCCTGTCAAACATGTTACTCACTCCAAAGCCTGACGACAGTTTGGGAGCAGTGTCTTTTGCTATTATGCTTTCCAATTGGCTTTCTATTGTCACTTCGAGAAGTGTGGAAACACCTGATTTATGAGAGCCTGGCTGAAGAAGTGTCGTTTCCATAGGTTCCTTAGTAACCGCCTCCAATAAGCAGAGGAGGGCAATTTGGCTCAAACTCGCTTTGAGAAGCTTGAAGTTTAATTTACACATTGGGTAGAGCTCTCCAACTCGTTGCAATTCTACTTAATGCATCCTCCCAAAACACCTGGAAGACACGGCAAGTGAAGCTGCAGTAGGCATGACCCTACAGTTAAGGCAACAGCTGTGTGTGTGTGTGTGTGTGTGTGTGTGTGTGTGTGTGTGTGAATAGTCTCAAAGCAGATCTTGTTTTGCTCTCCTCCTTACCCTGTCAGAACATATGAAAACCAGAATTTCAATGAACTCAGAAACGATACATCAGTTAATAACTGGGCCTGTTTCTCGAAGGTGCTTTAATCTTCTTATTTCCTTAAGTGCCTGTCTGTAGTTTGTCTATGTTCTTCCTGATATATTTTCTTCACTAACCTCATTTGTGGGGCATGGCTTGAAAGTCAGCAGCAAAGAAGTGACAGTTTGTGAAAAGAGGAGGTTTAATTGAATATGTGCAGGCACAGGAGTCTCTTAGAAGATGATTGGTGCCAAGAAATTTGGAAGGTCATTATGTGGAATATCTGTAGCTCAGTATCTTTTGAACCTTTTTAATGGGTGAGGAGGAACACTTATGCATAATGATATGGGACTGACTGTACCCTTGTCCGCAGAGCTGTCAGTCACAGGCAGGGCTGAGATCGGTTTTGCAAATGCAGGATCACAGCAAGCTGAACAAGCAGTTTGGAAGCACCTCTCAGCCTCGCGTGGGGAGAGTTCCTCAGAGACGGCTTCTCAAACTTCAATATGCAGGCGAATCACTTGGGGGGGGGCGTTAAAATGCAGGGTCTGATCCCGAAGGTCTGGGGCAGAACCTGGAATTCTGCATTCCTGGCACATCCCCGAGTGATTCAGATGCTTCTGGTCCATTATCTACACCCTGCATAGCAAGGGCTTCGAGGACAGTGCTTCCCAAGCCTCCTCTGCTGTGTAGACTAAGGACTGGCATATTGGGGTTCATACAGTTCTCCTGCTGTGATGGTGGATGCCCTTCAGCTGCTTCTTCCATACTTATTCTTCTGTCAAATACGAAAGGCCTCCCTTTAAAGAGCGAAAAAAACAAGCCAGAATTCAAAGGACTAATTTGAATTACTGAGATAATGGTCTTATGCTTTACTTTGGTCTTAGAAACCTAATTTTTTAGGGGGGAAGGGGGAGAGAGGCCGGGGATAAAATAGCAGACAAATAGTAATTTAGAGAGGTAAAAGCAATAAAACTGGCATACACAGGTGACTTTTCTGTGATGTATTATTTGGTTCTCAAATGAATAAATGAGGCCAATGTGGGATTGCCAGGTTTTGCCATAATCTGCATATCTGTTTCCAAGTGTGGAAGTTGAGTTAGGATTCTCTATTCACTGTGTGGACACTTTCATGTTGGCCAGGATAACACCACATGGATATGTTAGGGATATTAATTAAAAACAACTCAGACTTTCTAGATTTGAGTTCTGAGTGTTCCTTTCTAGCCATCTCAAGGATTTTCCATCCACTCTATTGATGGAGGGGACAGGTCCTTGTCTCCCCCAGTTGCTAGTGGGGGTGGATTTCTTGTGATATTTCCCAAAAAAATAATTTTCTGAGACTTACATGGGAGAATAAGATGTCATAGAAGGCTTTATTTCTGTGGAATCAAATTCCTGAGTTTTCAAGGTCCCCTCTCCTTCAGTCCCACCATAGAAGAAGGATAGCTGGGCTATCAGGAGAGCTAAAATCAGAGCCAGTGTCTAGAGTTTCTGTTCCATGTTAGGGCATAATCCACTTTAGCATCAAGCTAGTTTAGTTTGTGTTTCTCATTGCAGTCCACCAGTCCATTGGGTGTGGGGTCCGCATGGCTGTGTGCCATACGGGCAAATGCAAGGAAGCAGGAACAGGAGAGCCTCATGAGTCAAGCGTCATAAGAGAGCAACAAGAGAGAGAACTTCTTTGTTTAGGAGATTATGTATTCCCAAATATTCACGTGCTGCCACACCCATCTGGCCAATGATCTTTGTTCCCAGGTGTGACTGACAGATAAGTACTTTCCCCTCTGTCACCTCAACTTTACTGGGCATGAGTCTCTCTTCTCTTTGTTGGATTCCTTCCCACAATGTTCTGCAGAGACTAGCCTGGTGGTTCCCTGGGGAGTGCAAAGTTTCAGCTTCCTGGTGAAGCTGCCCAAATGACATGTCTATAATGTCTGGCTTCCCCCTTTGCTCTTTTCCTATTATTAATAACTAGCTAATTACAATGGTATCAACTCCGTTTGGAGTGTAGAACTTTTCTGATCATTCCCACCAGTCAACCTGCGGATTCGAAGTGGATGTGCATATTAGAGATGGGGTTGGTGGAGCGTAGGGGTTGTCAAGGTCTGGGACAGTGAACTCCAGAGGGTCAACATCGAACTCACAATGTCATGGTAACAAACAAACACTGACTTATATCTGCCTAATATTTTGCCATTTAAAAAGATCTTTATTGAATGTTTTGATCTGGAGAGTAAAATACAAAGGTTAAAAATGGCAGCCCACTTTTTCTGGTTCAATTCTAGTATGACAAAGGATGTTTGGTGTTACCGGAATAAATCCCTGCAGCTACAGAAAATACCCATTACAGTTAAACCAGTTAAACTTACTCTCATAAAGATCAGCTTATTATGCTCTCACTTGTGTAACACGGATTTACCTTGGGCCAGTACAAAAGCCTTCTCTTCTCCCCAGATATTGATGAATAGTGATCACAGCTAACATTCATTGAAAACTTCCTTTGAATCAGGCACTGTGCAGGTTCAATATAATCCAATCCTTACACCACCCTATGTGGTAGATATTATGCTTAGCTCTGTTTCACAGATGAGGAATTTAAGACTTAAGCCACGCAGTCAGCTACTAACTGGTGACGTCAAGATTCAAATATAGGCAGAGTATCTCCAGAGGCTGCATTCATTCCAAGCAGGGGGCTAAAGTAGCTTCACTTTGGAAGGAAGTTTGAGGCTTATGTAATTGTCAATAAGCAAAGGGTGTGCCTTAGTCTTGCTTAGGACTTGGTCATTTTCACTCTCGCCTCACCTCCTGTGGGCTCCGAACCCTTGGAATACCGTTGGGTCTAGAGCTCAGCTTGACAACATCTGAATGTACTTAGCTGATGCTTGCCCCGCTTCAGATTCCTTTTTCTTGTGTTTTGATACAAAGAGGAAAGACACTGGGGATGGAGGGAGATTCAGACCCTGGGTTTTAATGAGCTACACAAGGTTTGGGCACTGCTATTCATTTAGCGTTTAATTGAACTGTCCCACAGCCATGCTCAGAGTTCTGTTTCCATAGCATCCCCTGCTATTTCTCCAGACAGCACGCAAGTAAAGATGGTTTGTCTTTAAAGTTTGAAGTTCCTGATTCTTTCAAGCCATATGTATGGAAATGTGTGTGTGTGTGTGTGTGTGTGTGTGTGTGTGTGTGTTTAGACACTGATCCATATGCTTGCCCAGATGTGAATTCTGTGACCTTCTGTTCTTTCTTTTACTTGATGACTTGTATACACAGCCTCATAAGGCAAATCTCATAATTAAGTTGGATCTGTTTCAGCCATGAATTTTTCAAAGGATCATAATCATCATGGTTTCCATGTCCGTTTAAGAAACAATGTAATCACATATGTCCACAAATGAACTGTCCTTATCAATTTGGTTTTGGAACATGGGCCAAATTTGACTTATTTATATTCACTTCGAATGTAATGGCTTATCCTGCTACTAAACATCACATTGAGAGCAGAACTCAAAACAAATAAAAGGAATAGAAGCAAATACCCTTTTCTGTGTTAACTAGAATTACAGGATACAGGAGGAAGGGAGCAAAGAGTAGTTAAGAGCTTCAGTTCCTCTTTAAGGCTCAGTTTTCTCAGCTGTGAAATGGGAACATTAAAAGTTTCCTTGGCAACTTACTAGACTTCTATAAACTTGAATTCTTCTATAAAATTGAGATGATCATAAAAATACCTTACAGGGAGTTGGGAGGGTGAAGTTCATTTCACATGTAAAATGTTTCTTGTAACCCCTCGTGCTCAGTAAACATTCAACAAATTTTAACCCATTATTAGTACCTACTCGTAGCGTTAAGTAAAGTCTAGACATTTGAGTTTACGTTAATGAATGGGTAGCTATTACTTTTGCAAGGAGAAAGGACTCCTCTAGTTGAAAGACTAAAGGATCCATTAGCATAGTGTGATTTCGGAAGCACTAAGAATGTTCTGCTTCCCCTTAAAAATGTCTCTTCCACTGTAAAATGAAGCCTGCTGCTTCTCCAATAAAGCTTAGTTGTCTGACTTAAGGTGTTAAAACAAAAATACTCCTGGAAGAAATATTACTTTGAGCATCGTTAGCTATTTACACTTTAGAATGAGTGAGTTTTAGGTCCTGTTTTGAGAAATGTCCCCAGGAGTAGAGAGGAACAACATGAGACACTGGCAGCCAGGAGAACCACGTCTCCTGCTCCGCAATTACATGCCACTTCTGTGAACACCAACCTTAGTGACATGTGTAATGTTTTGGTCTCAGTGCATAGCCCACAACTGCCTCCTAATACCCGATAGAGTCATCAGGCCTCAGAGATATTACCAGCATAGACAAAGCTCCTTTTATTGACCTTGATTGGGCATTAAAATTACGTTGTTAATGCTAAATACTTTTCAAAGGAGAGAAGTTCCTGGAGAGCATTTACGTGTGGTAAATTTCATGACTGGGACTGAAGCTTAGATAAAAATGTAGACGTCGTTCCTTGCTCCTGTTTCTCCCTCTCTCCTGGCCTTGCCAGGCCCCCGAGAGCCAACCACCTCTCCCACAGGCGCCCCAGGCAAGCGTGGGCCTGCCAATAGCTGTACTGGCGGAAGCAGAAGCGCTGCACAAACGCCACCTGGTCCAATTGAGCAGATTGTCCATCGAGGAGGCAGCGAACATCTCACGCAGCTGGGCAGGACCGAGGCTCCGGTCCCAGCTCTTTCACAAACCTGGCAAGTCGCTGCCATCCTCTTGGCCTTGGATCCTTCTCAGTGAAACGACGATTGGGTGACATCATGTGTAAGACAAATCCTCTGGTCCTACGATCCTATGATGACCTGTTGACCATTTTGTGCTTACCTGAATGCCAGATGCCCTTAGTGACACCCATGCCCAGCTGGAGTGTGAGCAGGACACTGGCTCCTGGGACAACCTGTTCATGCTACACAGCCAAGATGGGGACGTTGGTCCCCAGCGACTCCATCCTCTGCTTTTCTCCCCCAGAATCATGCAGGTGGACAAGTCTAGAAGCCCCAGCCTCCTTGGACAAGTGATCTAAATTCTCTGGGCAGTAATGTCTTCTTTTAGAAAATGGAAACAATAATGCCCACCTCACTGGTGCGAATCAGTTATGTGATGTACGTAACTCACCAAGCACAGTGCCTCACACATAGAGGCAATGGTCTCCCCCCTTCTACTTCACTGCCCTGTGCTTTTAAAATTATCATTCTCCCTCCACATGAAGGGAGATGATTTGGTGAGGCTGGCGTTCATTTATATGTAGGATTCCCCCGCCCCCCGCCAGCCTCCGAGGGGTTCAGCCTTTTATCCCTGACTGCGGAAGCCTCTGACTAGCCTAAAAGAACCCCGAGCATCTGGGGTGCAGGTGAGCGGCAGGGTTCTCTTGCTAAGTGGGGGCTGCTCTCTGATTCTGAACTCAAACCTCCTCAAAGTCAGTTCCTCCGTCCACTTGAGTCTTTTCCTAAGAAGCCAGAGAGCTAGGTAAGCCCGAGTCAGAGGCCTGGCAACCCTCCACCGGCTCCCTTCACCGCGAGCCAGAAACGACAACTGTCTGGGCTCCCTGGGGAAGCGGGGCAGCTGCTGGAGGTCCTTGCCCGGGAGCCAGTGGTGCGGAAGCTGGGGCGCTGGCACCGAGGCTGTGTGCACTCATTCCCGCACCCCATCCAGCTGGCCATGGAGTCCGGGTGGGGAACAGGTGGAGGGAAGAGGAGGAAGGGCCAGGAGCAGCTGGACGCTTGCAAGGATCCCACAGGAAAGGCCGTTCCAAGATCTGAGCACTTGGGCCTCATGAGGGGGAACCAGCTCTGGGGCCCAGCATGGGCCCCACCCCCTGGTGCCTACAGAGGGTCCTCCTAACCCCTTTCCCGGGCTCCAGGCCCCGCCCCCCCAGCATAGCTGCTGCCCAGCTTCACCCCCCACAGCGGCTCTCGCCATCTCCTGGGCAGCCTCCAGGTCTCCAGGCCCCTCGGTCTGGAAGGCCTTTCTTTCCTTGAAAACTCGGCCAGAGTCTCGGAGACCCATCTCTGTCGCCCCTTCTTTGCGTAGCCTCTCAGCCTGTGCCCCATGTGCCCACAGCATGCCTGCCCCCGCCCGCCTTTCCACGTGACTATGGCATGCCCACCTATTGTCCATGGCTCCTTTCTCCCCCAGGATGTGAGCTGCGTGGGAGCAGGGACTCCACCTGAGCCCGGGCTGGCACGGGGCGAGTGCTCAATAAACATCTCTTAAAGGAGTATGAGCCCCAGTTGCGAAAGAATCACAAAAAGAGGCCTCGGACCTGCCCCTGTGGCCGTGAGTGCGGCGAAGAGGCCCAGGCGCGCACAGGATCCAGAGCTCAGTCCACGCTGACCCTGACCAGAGTCTACCAGACGATTAACCAAAAGCCAAAACTAGAAATTTGCCTCAACTGCTCAAAAATAATACTCACGTTAGTCACTTTCTTCCACATGTTTTTGGCAAGAAAAGTATTTTCCTGTCCTTTTCAAAAATCCCCCCATTGTGGTAGCGGAATGGCGTCCTCAGCTCCCAAGGAGCCTCCTGGTGCTCGTCTCCCCTCCCCCCTCCCGTAGATGGAGCAGCAGGGACAGGAGAGCGTTGCCACCACCGAGGGACTCAGAACTCCGTCGCCACGTGGGCATCGGAGCAGCCCGCCGAGGGTACTTCTTCTTTAAGAAAAAACTGCACTATAGGAAACGTGCAATGGCATTTTCTAGGTTCTCTGTCCATTTCCTCCACCCATGGAGGGACTCCAAATCTAATTATAGGCATTTATGGGAACGGCTTCCATTTATGCCTAATTGCCATGTAGTACAATAGCTATTACCACACCACTGTGTGCTGTGCATGTTATTGGGTGATCACATTCAGCTCCACAAAGGCACTCGGTCCACGTAGGCAGGTCTGTCCACTCTGCGTGGCTGGCCGCTTGTAGGGGACAGTGATGGACTCACATCTTAGAAAAAATGGGCAAAGAGGTGGTGAGCTTTGCAAGACCCCCGCCCCCCACCCCAGGATCTGGCAGGACGATCCAACGCATTTTTAAAGGGGACTTTTGAATCATTGTCCAAAGAGAAATGTGCTTTTAACGCTGTTACCGTTGGACCTTTCAGGCACAGCTAAGCTAACAACTCTGCCATTAGCAGCTGAGGTCTAAGGTGGGAACAAATTTTACCTGAAGCCAGTTTCCCACTACACAGAGCTGAAAGGCAGAGGGAGGGGTCGGGGCTGGGAGGAGAGAGAAGATGGCAGGCAGCCCCAGTTCTGTCACCGCTGGGATTTGGGGCACGTTCCCTCTGGGCTTTCGCTCTGTGAAGCGCGTGGTGAGCCCCCAGCTGCCTGTCTCCCGGGAGAGCAGCGAACCGACGTGGATGTGAATGTCCCTCTAGATCAGTGGTTCTCAGCCTTGGCTGCACATCAGAATCACCTGGGAATCTTTTCAAAATCTTGATTTCTGGGCCTCATCCTCCGGAAATTCTGTTTCTTCGTTACTAATGTTGTGGTCCCACCCCATAACAAAGAAACAGAATTTCCGGAGGATGAGGCCCAGAAATCAGGATTTTAACAAGATTCCCAGGTGATTCTAATGTGCAGCCAAGGTTGAGAACCACTGCGTTAGAGGTTAGAGGCGCTGGGAGGGCTGGGCACTGGCGCAGCATTAGTGTTCGTATGCAGCTGGCCCACGGGGTGAGGAGCAGGGCTTTGCAGAGGAGGGAGAGCTGTGGCCCAGCCCTACAGGCCCAGGGAAGATTCTCTGATCTGAAATTAGCCCCACGTGTTTGGCAAGCAGTGTTGCCTGTCCTGCTCCCCGCAGCTCATCTGGGCCTTCCCGGTCCTCTCCCGAGTGACCCCTTCTTGATTTGTGCTGCCCTCTGGCATCTCGGGGTGTCCTGGGGAGGGAACTTGTGGCATCGCTTCAGTGTGGGTAGGCTTGGGAGACGGGGTGGGAGCAGCTCAGAGGGGCTGGTGGGTTAGATCAGTGATGGCGAACCTATGACACGCGTGTCAGAGGTGACACGAGAACTCATTTTTTTGGTTGATTTTTCTTTGTTAAATGGCATTTAAATATATAAAATAAAAAATACAAGTCTTTGTTTTACTATGGTTGCAAATATCAAAAAATTTCTATATGTGACACGGCACCAGAGTTAAGTTAGGGTTTTTCAAAATGCTGGCACGCCGAGCTCAAAAGGTTCGCCATCACTGGGATGGATAGTCCTGGGGTGGCCAGTGGGCGTGGAACCCCAGCCACACAGAGGACGCTTTCTGAAAGGCACCCTGGCAACTGGAAACTAGTGACGGAGGAACCACGTCTGCGGACCTGAGGAAGGAGGCACCGGCTCAGATTCCCCTCCGAGTGACAACCCGCCAGGCAGGCCAGGAGCTGACGCCTCTGACTGAGCGGCAGTGAGACCAGGGCGGCCACCACTGCCCATGGCCAGCCTCCTCCCGGCTGGGCCAGCCACACTTTCCCAGAGCCGCCCTGCAGCCAGGCCCTTCCCTGCCTGCAGTCCTCCCTCTCCCCCTACCTCCTCACTTCCCACTCCCCTTTCTCCTTCTATAGGCCTTTCCCCAAAGTCACTCCCACTTCTAATTCTGTTTTGATGTCCACTTCCCAGAGGACCTCACTGACCGCAGGTAAATGCCCAAGCCGGGAGAAATGTAATTTATCTTTAAAAGGTTATTTGGTCTCAAAACACAGGACCATAATATTTTATTCACAATTTAAAATCCAAAAATTCTCTGAAAATGCCAAAACTTAATCTGACCTTCTATGAGGCTATTTGCAATCTGCAGTTATTCCACTTGAGTCATACATTTTATTCCAGAATTATTAAGGTGCTTGGTTATCGGGTGCTGCCCTAAATTCGGCTGGAGATGTGTTATGATATACAATCCATGCATTATATTAAGTCCTTAAAGTCTAAAAAAAATCTGAATTATGAGACATTTGACTCCAAGAGTTTGAATAAGAGGTTGAAGACTGTGGAGAACGGCTACAGTGTTTGGACAGGTTCAAGCCTTGGACTAATGAGAGGGCACAGTTCTCTCATGGCCACGTGCAAGTCCCAGCTTGGAGGGCAGAGCCCTCCCAGCACAATTATAGCCAACAGCTATGGTTGTAAGCTTGAACCTATGGTCTGAACACGTGGCCCCACGTGCCTGAGTGATGTGGGCTTGATAGAGTTCAGGTGCATGTAATTGAGTAGGATCGAAACCCACGAGAATGTTGTAAACATCTTGACCATGCCCTTACTTTGCCTCGTGGAATCTGGCTATAAAATAAAGACACAGCTTGTAGCCCGTGGTGCTGTCTCTCCATCAGAGAGGGCAGCGTCCCACTCAGACCCAGCTTTATTCTCTTATCTGTCTTTTCTCAATCCTTCACCGCCCCCTCTCAGGGTCACCCTTGGCTGTGCTGGCGTGGCACAGAAGACATGTGCTGCACAAAAATTAAAGTCTGCACCAAGTGACCAGTATCTAAATGAGGCTTCCAAAGAACCACACCTCCCCATCTTCATGCACTGGACGAGTGGACGAGGCAGACAGCACATCCTAACCATCTTTATCTCCTCATCACCCTGCAGGACGCTTAGCCCATAGATGGTAACATCAATGAGCCAAACAGACAGATGACCATAGGGCAATTGTGGCCTCCACTTGGTGCAGCTCCCTGCGGCATTTAATGGAGCAAGTGACCGATGACAGTCTCAAGCCCTGCTTGTAGCTTTCCAGGTGCTCCCGGTTGTTGATGGTTGGCGTGGGCATGTATGGGAGCTGAAATGTTGATTACTTTTGGGCTTGGGAGACAATAAATAACTTCTTCCAGTCAGCTGAGAGCTGAGACATAAGATGAAAGCATTAATATTCAAATGCTAGCTTCATTATAGTGAACACCAATGGGAAGACATGACTTTAATTGGGTGGCCAAGCTGGGCCCCCCAGGGGAGAATTTGGGTTTGCAGAGCCAACCATTCATTAGGGTTGCTGCCTCCCTTCATAGCAGAAAGAGAAGGACCCCTCAGTGTTTGCCATGTGTAAGTAGTTCCCGGAGTGTGACCAATAGATGCTAATTCTTTGCAAGTCCGATCGATCGCATAACCACCAGGGGCTCAGGGGAGAGAGCAGAAGTGTTATTTAGGGGAAGCCCCTTCCTGCAAACACAAAGCCAGGAACATGTTTGTACATTATGCAGAAGGACACACAGAAATCGGGAGCCTGGGGGCTCAGGGAGGTGGCGGTAAGTCCCCAGAGAAACACCAATGTGCTGGCTTCTTTGATAACCTAAGGAACAACCAAAATACCCAGAGAAACAGCTATCAAAAATGCCTATATGGTGCTTGAAAACACTGATTAGGAATTTAAAGACCGTGCATTTTACCCACTTAAGCAATCATATTTATGGCATGTAGAATAACAGGCCTCTTTGCTAACGTAGCCAATGACATTTCTGAAACATGAACAATTATAGTGTTCTTCAGTTTACTTGGCTTGTGATAATTTCTTGGCTTTAATGGAAAATGCTGAAATGTTATGTTACAGTGTTCAGGCTGAAATAAATGAGTTTTTTAAAAAATACTGTTTAGAAAACTCCAGGGGGAAATGCAACCCTGGCTCACTTCCTATTATAGATTCAGACACGGCGTGTAGTTGACTGATTTTTCACATTTCGGGCTCAACTTTGTTCTGAGGTTGTAAATGGAAGAGAAAGTTGAGGTATATATTTTAAATGGCCCTGGAGCCCTGAATTTAAGTGCCAATATGGTCAAGTCATTTAATTTCCCTGGAACTCACTCCCCTCATCCCCATCTATAAAATAGGGATATAATAGTTACATTCCTGGATTGAAATAAGCATTAAATGGGACAAAGTGCATAGAAATCTGCAGGCCAATGCCAGGCACTCAACTAGGTGCTTGGTAACTGTTTTCAAAGTGGCCAGCAAGGCCTCCCGTGATGAGTGTAACGTGAACACTCCCCCGGCAGCCAGGAGACACTGGGGGAATCTGATCTCACGCTGCTGGAGTTCTCACCAGGTTGGATCCCAGTGAACACACCACAACTGCTAGTGCTGAATTACAGAAACACCAAGGTTGACTCTTGGAAAGAGTAGAGAATAAACAAAAACTTCAGAGGACTTTCTCTGAGCCCTGTGCTAAGGGCACGGAGACTGGAATTAGCTGGGGGTCCTCAGGACGTAGGGACAAAGGGATGATGGGTACTTGAAGAGGGAAGTCTTTTCCTATGGTGCGTATGCAGTTGGCAATTCGCTACACCAGGTAAGAAGTCATTCACTCCAGCCTGAACACTCGACATTTCTATTAAATATTCAAGCATGCATATTCAAGTATGCTAAGAACTACACGTGAAACTCGAGCTGTGGACTCTGTGCTGTACAGACCAGGTGATGAGAATACCAGGTAGAAAGAGCAGATGGGAAGGAATAGTTGTTGCCCACCTGAAGTTTTCTGTAACCATGTGCTTGCTATTCAGCCTCCCCCAGTTGGAGTTGTGGACAATGAACAGAGAGAGAACAACGAGATAGCATGACAGACTCACATTTCCCTAGCAAGTTACTGTGGTGTTTGTATCAGAGCACAGTGAACATGATGCACACAAGGTTTTATTTCAAGAAACAGGTACATAGTTACCTGTCTTCAAAGTGACATTGAAATTTTTAATTTCCAAATTTGAATATGCAAATATAGGGCTTCCCTAATGAACTTGATCACAAGTATTATTAAAACTATATACAAGATTCTTTTCTTTACCCATCCCCCCACCTGCCTCCCCTCTGGCAACCATCAGCTCTTTCTCTGTATCTTATAGGTCTATTTCTATTTAGTTTATTCATTTGGGTTTTTTGTGTGTGTGTTTATTTTAAATTTTCACATATAAGTGAAATTATATGGTATTTGTCTTTCTCTGTCTGACTTATTTCACTTAGCATAATACCCTCTAGGTCCATCCATATTGTCACAAATGGCAAGATTTCATTCTTTTTTATTACTGAGTAAGATTCCATTATATATATATATATGACATCTTAATCTATTCATCTATCAATGGCCACCGAGGTTGCTTCCATATCTTGGCTGCTATTATTAATGCTACAATGAACATAGGTATGCATATATGTTTTTGAATTATTGTTTCTGTTTTCTTCAGATAAATGCCCAGAAGTGGTATTACTGGCTTGTATGGCAGCTCTATTTTTAATTTTTGAGGAATCTTGACACTGTTTTCCATAGTGACTGCACCATTCACAATCCCACTAACAGTACAAGAGTTCTCTTTTCACCACATCCTCGCCAGTACTAGTCATTTGTTACTTTTTTGAACATTTTTTTAACTAAAGAGAGCAAGTTTGGTAACATGTTTAGTTAGTCATTGAAAATCTATAGAACAACCATTTCCTTAGTAATGTATACTGTACAAAGAATGAAAAAGAAATGTGATGTCTGCCTTCAGGAAATATATGATTTGGTTAAAGAGACTAATAAACTTTAAAAATTATATACAAGATTTTAAGTTCCTTGAGAGCAGGAATTCTAATGTTTAACCGTTGCACCCTCTTTAGCACCTATCTACAATGGCCTAGTAGAACCTCAACACATGTTAAATTAACATGAATGAATTCAAATAGGCTTTTAAGCATAAGAGATGCAAATTGTTTTGCATGCTTTTCTGCATCCTATAAAATGACATGAGATGTACGAACACACATAGCATTAGGAACACCTTAGTTCCTTTTCTAATACAGTGTAATTTCTAAACACTATTCCTCCTGTACAGTTGCTTCTTGAGCGTGAGTTTGCTATGAGAGGCTCTAGCTGCTGCAGGTCACCGGAGTACTGTTTCATATGCTGTAGGAGAGGTAAAATGTCACTATACGGTCCCCAATACCCAAGCCCTGCTATGCTTGGGGATTAACCACTCCCCCAGCCTTTCTCTTGCTTTCCTAAATATGGCAAGGATTTATTTTTTACTGTAGTGTCAATATTTGGTTTCTCCATTAGAAAGGACAACGCAGCTCATAAAAAGTAATCAAAATATTACCTCAAGTGAAACAATTTTAGATGAAAAAAAGAAAGCACCAATAACTTTTCATCTTCCCCGGCCCTCAAAAGTGTCAGAAAGAAAGACAGTTATTCTCACAGGTCAAAGGGCAGATGCTCCATTCTACCAGTAGCGCAGGGTCTACTGTCTAACGCCACCAAAGAGAATAATTATACCTTGTTTTTTTCCCCGATAGATTGACACCAGAGCTACACAGCTCAACCATGGAAAACTCTGAAGTGAGCAGTATGGGAAGTGGATCAGCTGGCTTCAGGAGTGGGGCCGAGATGTTTTACGGAAAGTTCAGTATTCTTCTGTTTCATTTCCTCCAGGATTTATGAAGGCAGAGCCACCGTAAAGTATTATTTCCCAGGACATTCTCTGAAACTCCAGGCACCAGGGCTGCGGGAATTGCCTCTAGGTTTTGTTTCTTGCAGCTTCAACTTGAACACTCTTCTCTGGCTGTGGTTCTGTGCCAGCGCTTTGCTCCTAAGTCACAATGACCCAAAGTTGGAGATTGATGGCCTGAACTTGACTGAGACAACACAAACAGTTCCCCAAAGAAATGTGCGTGTGTATTCAGAGAAATGAATAACTCCTTTGAAGCGTGTGTCTCGGAAGCCTCTGAATGATTTCCATGAGACCCAGACAATAGGAGACGATTCAAGAAGAGAGTAGGAGACAAGTAGATAGGATCAACTCAGAACAGCTCAAATGAGACTGGGAACAATGCGGGGCTTTGATTGATAAGGTGATTGAAAAATTAAAAGAGGGGAGTCTATCTGTGAGCAGAATGTCAGTCAACAGAAATTGATGGAGGCATACGTCTTCTTTTCTTTGTGGTATCTTTCAGATAAAGATGTGTTTTCTTTCTGAGAGATCTTTATAAGACAATTGCTTGAGTAGGAGTGAGTGTGTGTGTGTGTGTGTGTGTGTGTGTATGCACTGCAGCATTTCAGAGCAGGGCTCTATACCTAGAATGCAAGGCTACTCCATAGCTGTGCAGACTGTCTGCACTTCCCATGGCTTGTGCATGGATAATGTACTTTAAAACCTCCCTCCTGGATGAGCCTTCATTTCCAATTGTGCCTGTGCACCACGTGGCAGCCAGCACGGTGAGGGGAAAGGCGATTGTGTGAACTGCACATCCATCTGTCATGTCTTTGGCATTGAAGAGCCACGCTGAAAAATTAGCCTCCTCCTTCCCCCAACGTGTGTTTTCCCATCCCCAACACAATGCTGGAAGCTCTCGGCTCTGAGGGAAGGGAACAAAGGGGCAAGGAATTCAATAAAAAAGAGATCCAAGGCGAAATGAAATATTGTCTCCCTGTCTGTATTGCTTTCTTTCTCTCCAATCCGCCAGAGCGTTAACCAGTTCTCTGCTGTACCGGGAAGCAGCCTCATTGCTAGGATTTGCCTGCCAAAGACGGGAGTCTCTGAAGCACCAGCGATGTCCAGGGTGACGAGTAGCTGAACATCAGAGGCGAAACTGGACATAAAAATGTCAGCCAATGGTGAAAAAAGACTCAGATTTCCCACTGCTTTGGAATTTTTCTAGTGCACTTGCTTATTTAACTGCATATACAGGCTCAAAGGCTTTTGGGTTTTTATATTCTCTGTATGCATTTGAGGACTTCCTAAAATTGCATGCAACATTTTATTTCCCTTTTCATGTGTGCATTTTTCTGGGGAGAGACTCCATAGCAACCTTCAGTTTCTTTAAAGACCACAATGTTAAAATTCACTGCAATAAGGTACTTACTGCTTGGGGTGTTTGCTCAATCATAGTGAGTGCACTTCCCATCACTGGGGATTAGGAGTTGGGGAGACAAGTTCTATCGGTGAAATACTTGGACTAAGAACAGACCACAAAGGAAACACAAGTAAACTAGACAACAGATGCTGAATCAGAAGATGAAAGAGGATGAGGGGAAGATTTATAAAACTTTTATTTTCTCATTTCACAATTGCAATTCAGACTCAGTCAAAACACATAAAATAGAGAATGTGTGGATTTCTGTTTATTTTTTGAATTATTGTTTTAAATTTCCTTTTTCAGTTGTTGAGAGGAAGGGATGTTGAATATTTGGACTAATGAACTCATTTGAAATTTCCTCAGTTAATATTAGATCTAAAGAAAGTTAATTAAAAAGAGAAAATTGCAGAGTGGCAATGGTTTTTCAGGTTAGGGGCTTTTGATGGAAGGAATCATTAACATAGCTTGCTGTGAGCAGGCTGGCTAACAGTCAATTAAATTTTAAATCCGTGTACAATGATCTTAACTTGAATATTTTCTAAAAGTTTTTAAAAACAGAGTTCATTTGTCTTTTCAACAAATGGTGTAGGGGACAACTGGAAATCCACATGCAAAAGAATGATTGGGACCCTACTTAACAACATATACAAAAATTACTCAAAATAGGTCATAGATCCAAATATAAGAGCCAAAACTAAAACTCTTAGCAGAATAATAGGTGGAAATCTTCATGACCTTGGATTAAGTGCTGACCATGCTACAACATGAATGAACCTTGAGAACATGTTGCTAATTGAAAGAAACTGGTCACAGAAGATCACACACTGTATGATTCCACTGGCATGAAATGTCCAGGAGAGGCAAGTCCATAGAGACAGAAAGGGAACAGGGAACTGCAGAGTGACAGCTAACATGTATTTGGGTTTCTTTTGGGGTGATGATATTGTTCTGAAATTAGATTTGTTGATGGTTGCACAACTTTCTGAATATTTTAAAAGCCTCTTGACTGAAGGAAAAAAAAGAAAGTAGAGACCAAAAGTTTTTAAGTAAATATACTGCAATCCAATCGAACATGTTAAAGTTTTAACATATTTAATGAATGAATGTATCAGTTATGAAAGTCAGCATGTTAATCAGAAAAGTCTATTGATTAGCCATCTGTGGTAGATTGGATTATATGTACTAATTTTTCATTTCCTTGGATAATAATATAAAGTAGAACTATATATAATTGCCATTTTTGGTTAAGTACAAAATGGTGTAATTAATATCAGCAATTTCATGTGGTTTAACCTAATACACCCCTGTCTTTTGCCATGTAATTTGCAGTGTTCTCCCAATGAGGGGTAAAATATTCTGCATCATCTCACTGATGTTGGGTTTGGCTATGTGACTTGCTTTGGTTAGTGAAATGTTTGTGAACAGAGACTTTAAATGTGTTAACTTTGTACACCAACTCTTCACTGTGAGAGGAACATCCTGTAGGTAGTCACTGGTCCAAGGTGGATGAGATACAGAGGAGGCAGACCTGGAGTCAACCCACAGCCTGGAGCTGAGCCCAGGAGACTTGCAGCTGGAGCAGAGCCTCCCAGCCAAGAGCAACTGAACCACAATGTACTTGTAGACTCGTGTGCGTGTGAGAATAATGGTTTTTGTTGTAAGCCATCAAGGTTTGGGGGTTGTTTGCTACATAGCATTACTGTGGCTAGAACTAGTAGGTCATGTAAACCATGAATAAGGGGGAGCAACTGAAAAGTAGACAGTGTCTGTCCAAGCAGTAGCTGAAGGAAATGTAGTCTTGCTGGACAGACTTCAACTGCTGAGGTTCCCAGAGGCTGAGAAGAGAAGAGGTATGGGCAGAAGATAGCAGTGACAACCAGCACCCCCCGCAGTGGACCGCAGCCTGAAGACAGGCCTTGGATAGTTGATTGAGTATTACACTGGAGGGGGAAAATGATAAATATCAAATTTAACACTTCTCAGTTTTGACCAAGGTCTGTGTTATAGCCAAGGCTTTAATCGGAATTCTCATAAATAGGGGGGAACTCAAGGAAAGAAAGTTTGATTACAAGCCAAGGGCGTTCTATTAGTTAAGGTTGTAACACCCTAAGGAGCCAACACGGGGATTCTATGTTGTTTTCGTTTACTCTAAATGTTATGCTACATAATTTTCACTTGTGCAAGTCCAGGAATTGAGAACAGAGTCTCAGAAATGAAACCACAATTAACTGAAGTTGCTGAAAAAAATGTACCATCAAGGGCACTTGCATTTATTTATGTCAATAATTCCAAAGAAAATTGCTATTAAGTCTTACCAACTGTCATCCACTTGTCCTCTTTCATATCCTGGGTTAAATTATTACCATAATATCCTCGGGTCTCCCAATCATAACAGTGGCTGCTGTTTATTAAATGCTTATTACCATGTACCAAGAACTCTGCTAGGCACTTTCCAAATGTTAAACCTAATTTTCACAATACACTTGAGACAAGTACTATTATCCCCATTTTAGATGCAAGGTAACTATGACTCAGAAAGATTAACTTCACCAATAATAAAAAAAAATCACATAACTAGTAAGGGGAGGAGCTGAAATTTGAACCCAAGTCTAACAATGATCTTACTTAATGGTGAGTAAACATAATTCTAAGCTAGAGTTTTTGTTGTTGAAATAAAAATGTTCAATCCATAAAGATTTAGCTACTGGCATAGAAAAAGAATCTTATGATAAGGTCGTCTCAGTTAACCTTTATCTCTCTATCTATCTATCTATCTATCTATCTATCAATCATGATCTACCTACCTATCGAAATCTATCAAAAGGTTACCAGAAAGTGCCAGTTTGAACATTTAATTCATTTTCACTTCAGTTAATTCCTGTGTCCTTATAACATGTTGGTCATGGACCTTTGGCTCAGTCCAGAATGGAGTTGTTTTTGAGGAAGCATAATCTAAATAAGAATTCCAATCTTTCCCCATGTTCCTGAAAAATACCATCTGAGATATGAGTACAACCTCAGAAAAATTCTCTCTCTCCTTTTCTCCCAACCCTCTCCTTCTCAGCCTATGAGGCCTGGGCCCTGCCACCCACCCCCGCCCCCAAACAATCTCTCCTCCCTCCACTTTTCCACACTGGTCCCCCAGCCACGGCTGACACTTACCCTACCCAGCCTCAAGGTGAACTTAGTGCCTCTTTCTTTATAACAGTCTTTAGGCAAGAACCTTCTCGGAGGCTCTGGTCCCTTCTAACTCTCCTTCTTTCCTCTCTCATTCCTCACAAAGGTCCAAAAAACCAAACTGATCCAGGACGCTCTTCAGAAAAGTAAGGAGTAGCTACGTGGGCAAGCCAAGAATTCCCCATCTTTAGGAAACAGTATGGGAGAGAAAAATATTAAAAGGCTGCGACCTTCCTAATCCCTCACATGAATGTTCTTTGCCCATCACATGGTATGTTGGTTTCTTATGGCTGCTGGAACAATTACCACACAGTTAGTGGTTTACAACAAGATGTATTATCTTACCGCTCTAGAGGTCAGAAGTCCAACATGGATTTTACCGGACTGAAATCAAAGTGTCAAAAGGCTGCAGTCCTTTTGGGAGGCTCCAGAGGAGAATTTATTTCCTTGCTTATTTGTGTTATGGGCAGGACACGGAAATGGGGACTCAAAAATAAGGACATTTTCTTGCTGGCTGTCAGTGGAGTAGCGTTCCCAACTTCTGAACCCACCCACATTTCTTGGCTTGTGGTCCCTTTCTTCCATCTTCAAAGTTAGCAACTGGTAGGTTGAGTCCCTCTCATGCTACAAATCCTTCCTTCTTCTTACATCTCATCCCTTCAACCCATCCAGCAAAGTTTCCCTGCTTTTAAGGACCCCTGTGATTAGATTGGGCCACCAAATAATCCAGGATGCTCCCCCCATCTCCAGGGCCATGCCCTTAACCACACCTACAAAGTCCCTTGGGTCACATAAGTTCATGTATCCACTGGTTCCTGGGATTAGGGCGTGGACATTTTTAGGGGATGGTATCCTGCCTTACATGTGTAGTAAGTTTCATTGTTATTTCATAGGTGGAAAAGCTGAGGTCACAAGGCATTATATTGAACTGGAAGTCCCACTGTAATATAATCTGAACCAAGGTTTGTTAACCTCAGTCCTATACCTCTTGACCTCGCCTATATCCTTAACTCATCCATGATCCTTATAGGGAAATTAAATAATCACCTTTGAAAGTCATATACCTACTTTTGTTGACCTGTCCTCCAAATGTTTTTATTAAGCTGCATGTATTTATAATTTTTTCAGTTGTAGCATAAGGAAAGATATACATTAGAAAATGTATAGTTTTAGAAAAAACAACTTAAACAAAGTATCAGTGGTCAAACGAAAAGAAAGCTTACTTACTATCTTTATGAGGCCACCTTTCTGTATGATTTGGTCATGTTTTTGCTAAAAGTTCTCCTCCACACAATGGTTTTCCAAGAAAAATCACATTTTCCTACAACATCCTCACTACATGTCCTGAGC
>NW_005871051.1:5546070-5612972 GCF_000147115.1 Myotis lucifugus
GCAGGATACACACACAGAGGCTGCCAGAAACAACTATGATTAAATGATCAGCGATGAACAAATCAAAAGAAAAAGCAGAAAGCCAACTGGGACACCAGAACTGAACGGGAGCTCATCACAGCAAAAGCTAATAAGCAGGAAAGCACATGGGGATGGGAGAGGTTGTCTGAAGATAAGACAAGAAGCTTTACATGTTGTGGGACAGTCTGGGGGTCTCTCTAAGACCTTTATCAACACAGACGGTGTCTCCGAAGGCTTGGCAGCAGATAGAATGGACGGAGGGCTGCAGTGCATGCCCGGATATGGGGACGTGCACAGGAGAGGGCTTTGTGTTGTGTCCTTTGTTGTGCATCTTTATCCCACCTGCCAGAACATTCTACTTATGCTGCCTCTTTTTATTTCAGCAAAGAGCAGGACAGTCGTGATGGGCAGTTGATAAAAATGTGGGGCTGAATTTACATAGTCTTTCAGGGACTGTCATGCTCCTGATGCCTGTGGTGTGTAATTAAGAGAACCTCTAATTTGAATCGAAATCTGTTCTTTTAGTTTCGTGTCATCTACAATATCACTACCAGCTCATCTACATAGCCTATTCTAATGCACACTTTTATACCACGATAGCCTTCGCCTAATCAGTCCTCTACGAGCTAATCAGCTCAAAGACTGTCACAAGTGGCATAATGCATGCAATTATCCTTAATTCAACTTCCAAACATGGAGGTGAAAGATCACATTTCTGACAAACAGGCTTCTCAGGAATTCATGAATTGATAATCATGATTAATGGGAAATCACAGTGCAAAACTTGTTTTAATTTACCTGTTCATGTAACTTGTGTTACAGAGAAATGAGAACCTTCCTCCAGAGCAAACAAAGACTGTCTAGAGACAATCGAATGAATCGTAACCCCAGTGTAAGAAATGTGCCGTCACTCCTTCCGGATCATCTTAAATGACAGAGATCAGGGTGGCTAAATCAGGATGATAGCTTTGACAACATCCTGACCTTGACTCACTGGAGAAAAAGGAAAAAAAGAGAAACTATTCAGAAATGGAATCTCTAGTTATCACCGATACACGTTTGAAGGAGGGATTTACTTTAATGGGATGAATTGAACCACTTGTCACTGTAGATCCTCGGATTTCTACAGAGCTGTGCTATTTTTGGAAGGTGGTCTTTGACGATAACTGCATTAGGGTTTGTGTTCCCCTAAATGTTGACCTAAGCGGCTCAGAATACTGCCTCTCACTCATTTATTGAAATAATATTTGTTGAGCAAATATTATATGGCAGAACCTATGCTGAGTATTGGGGGTAAAAATGATCAGTAACAGAAGCCTCATCCTTGAGAAACATACAGTCCAGTGGGGAAGATAACACAAGGAAACTGAAATAACTGACATACCAGGGTGAGGCATTGACAAAAATGCTGGTGGGGGTCTCACTTTGTAACTGTTGTGCTACAATAGGTTCACCAGGGAAGAGTGAAGTATATACCAGCACATTGCCTGTGTTATGTCTCTGAAAGGTGAGGATTTCCCTTCTCTCGGGGAATAAAATCTTTCCAGTTCCTGGCACAAAGCAAAGGTGTTAAACCAGATTATGCCAGCGGTGGAAGGGTTGGGGCTGGTGTTCTGAGTTATTGTGGGGGCTTGGCTTAACCCCAGGAGGTAGCTTCCCCAAAGCTAAAAGGGAATGGTGGCTTGGAGATTCTCAGGAGAGGCAGAGATGTCCCCTGCTTATATGTATACCAGAGGCCTGGTGCATGAAATTCGAGCATTCGGGGCGGGGAGCATCCTCTCAGCCCAGTCTATGCACTCTCCCAGTCCAGGAGCCCTCAGGGGATGTCCAACTGACCCTGTGGGGAGCGGGCCTAAGCCATCAGTCGGACATCCTTAGCGCTGCTGTGGAAATGGAAGAGGCTCCCACCACTGCCGCTGCACTCGCCAGCCATGAGCTTGGGTCCTGGCTGAGCAGCGCTCCCCCTGTGGGAGTGCACTAACCACCAGGGGGCAGCTCCTGCATTGAGCGTCTGCCCCCTGTTGGTCAGTGCATGTCATAGCGACTGGTCTTTCTGCCATTCAATTTGTATATTAGCCTTTTATTCTATAGGATAGGCCCCTGGAGGGAGTGATAGTCTACAGGTGAGATAACTGTGACATGCTTATGGAAACTGGAAATCTACTAGTAAGTGCTGTGGCCAGGGTCTCTGTGTCTGAGATTTTAGTCCATGGAGAGGGCCCCAAGAGGCACATCTCTGCCCCCCCCCCCCCCCGCCACACACACACACAGGATTTCAGCAGGGCACATATGTAGCAGAGGAGGGCAACAATGATAATGTTGACCCCATTCTCTGCGAACCACCCCAGCACAAAAATCCTATGCATTCCTGTGCATGTCTGAGGACTCCACAAACATGGCTGAGATTGAATGTCTTGCCTGAGGAATCTACTGTTGGGGAGCAAATCCATACCTGGTGTTGCAAACTCAATGCCTATAGGAACTACTGGGGTAACCAAGGAAACAAGTGAACCAGACTTGCTGCCTTATGATATGCACCTATGCACATACAGCCTTGAAATAGGAAGCAGGGTTAGGAAGTTCTCAACTCCCCTTCTCTTGATTCTAAAATACCGGAGATCAGACATAAAACTTGGTATTCTATCCCAGGAGGACTGGGAAACACATTTCTTTAAAAACTAGCATATGTGGCCCTAACCGGTTTGGCTCAGTGGATAGAGCGTCGGCCTGCAGACTGAAAGGTCCCAGGTTCGATTCCCGTCAAGGGCATGTACCTTTGGTTGCGGGCACATACATCCCCAATAGGAGGTGTGCAGGAGGCAGCTGATTGATGTTTCTCTCTCATTGATGTTTCTAACTCTCTATCCCTCTCCCTTCCTCTCTGTAAAAAATCAATGAAATATATATATTTTTTAAAACTAGCATATGTGACAATTACAGCTGCACCCCACCGTTACCACCATTGCCACCCCCACACATACATGTGGGTGGTGCTGGTGGGTACAGCATCCATCAATCCCCCATGGCTGCCAGATGGTGAGAAAGGACCATCGCCCCCCACTCCCTCCTCTGCTCCCTGATGCCCTACATCCGGGTGCAGATTTGCCTCTTAGCATCCCGTCGATGTGCACAGACTGCGAACTCTTCCCTGCCCCACAGTCAGTTACCCTTCAGTGCGAGAGCTTTGTCTGAGCTCAGCGTTTCATGGCTAGAGTCACAGATAACAGGGGGAGAGAAGAGAGAGTTAAAAGTGGATGTAACGCTTTGCCTGCTGTTGGAGACCAGTGGGTTCGTTTGTAGTTACAGAACAGTCCGACTGAACGATACAGACTCTGGGACTTAATCTGAACTGTGACTCACTCCTGAATTAGAACAGATATTCATAACACATTGCAGTGTCTTCAAGATAATAGAATTTTGCTTGTTTTTTAAAGTAAGTACAGATATTGCCCTTATTATAGTATTTTTCATAAAGTGGGGTTTCTTTGAGATCTCTTAAAGGACTCCAGCTGTATAGAAATATCTCTTTAGTGATAAAAACAAAGCCAGTGTTTCCTGCTTTGTTGACTCAGACAATGGAGGATCCTCCCGCACCGGTGCCTGGTTGCTTACAGTAGCCTGTGCGGGCTGGGTGTTTTGTTCCCATTCTCTAAGCATTTCCCTCCTCCTAGCATTTCTGCAGGTGCTTGAATTTTCTTCCAAAGTCACAAAATATAATATGAGTTGAACATCTGGCTCATAAAAGTCCTTTTGAAGGCAGAGCAGAATGCCTCTCTGGTCAAAGAAAGTTGTAGAAGAAAGCCATATGGGAGGATTCTGACCACAGGGCTTGAGGCTCATGTTGTTCATTGTGCTGTAAGATTGTTGCCCTTCCTGGACACTTGCTGCCTGGTGTTATGCTCAGGAAGTACTCACCAGCTAAGCATTCACACAAAGAAAAGAAGGACTAATATCCCGGTGCCCTAAGCCCGCAGTCAGTCCAGAGAGATGTGGCAAGGATTGCATGCAAACTGGAGAGCTGGGTGTCCTTGAAGTTGCTGTTGATACAACCATAAAAGATGAAAGTGCTGCCCTAACCATTGGCCTGCAGACTGAAGGGTCCCAGGTTCGATTCCGATGAAGGGCATGTACCTTGGCTGTGTGCTCTAACCCCAGTAGGGGGCGTGCAGGAGGCAGCTGATCAGTATTTCTCTCACATCAATGTTTCTCTCTATTCCTCTCCCTTCCTCTCTGTAAAAAAATCAATATAAATACATTAAAAAATAAAATAAAAGATGAAAGTGGTTTATGGCAAAAAATATAAAGTTCAGGAAGCAAAAAGAGAAATGTTAAAGCCCCTCATGCAGAAGAATGATGAAAATCTGTACTTGATAAACCCTGTCTGACCTGTTGAACTTGAGCCTAAGATGCAATCATTTGAGGCAGTGGATTTTGCTCGGCCATCTGAGTGCCAGCGGCAGGGAAGCCCCCTGAGGGAGGACCCCTGTCTATCTTGATCTTTGGTCTGATACAGGCCTTGTGCCAATTGGGCCCTAAATAATTTTTCAGTGCTTTACACACCAAATTACCTAGCTTAAACCATTCTGTAAAATGCTAAATTTATAGAATGCTCGCCAAAATCATATTTTATTCAATGGATTTTTCCCCCAGCTTCGTCCATATTTACTTCCCAGATCTTTGGTTCCAACAGGAAATAAACAAAAATAGATTTTCCCTTAAGTCAGATCTTCCAGAGGATGTGCTGCCTCCAGAATTGCTCAGTAAATATCTAGTCTGGTGGGTTCAAACCCTGAACACCCAGTTTAGTCAGGAGAGAAAAACTACTGTCTCAATAATTAAAAGAAAAAACTAGCAAGCAGACAAAAAAAGGCCAGGCCCCTATTGCCCAATAAACCTGCAAACAGTATGACAAACGGGTATCGAACAAGCACAGAGCCTGAGAGAAATCCGATAGCTTCCACCTCCAGAACGCGGGTCTCAGGGGCAGACAACCACCAGGTGACCAGCGCTTGCCTCTGGGTTCTTTAGTGCAATCAAGTTCAAAGGCACCTCTGAGACCCCTGCTGCTCCCACTGGCTCACCCAGAGCCTTCGATTGTGCCCTCTGCAATTGGCAGAGGCACCAACATTCAGAGGCACCAACATCGCTCTCTCTACTTTAGAAACTCACAAAGATTCCTTCCTTCCTTTCCTCCCCACTCCCCACCCCCTTCCTTTTTTCTTTTCATTTTGAGCGTTCAAGGGCCAAAACAATGCAGGATGCAGAAGAAATATAAGGGGGAAAAGAAGACAATTTGCCAAGAGTTTAGTAAAGTGGCTGGTAAAAGGAGTAGCAAAAGCACAAGGAGTAGTAAGGCACTCAGGGCCCAGGCAGGACTCGCCCCCTGGGCCTGTGCGGGGGGAGGAATTAGTGAGAAGGGTGGACTGTGTGGAGAGGGCCTTCCATCCACTTTCAGGGACCCCTCAAGGAGGGAGCCAGCAGAATAAATACCTGCACCCCCGGATTCCTTCCAGCCCTTCCTACTGACCTGACCCAGCTGGAAGCCAGAGGGCAAAGGTTAGACTCCGAGGCGCTGAGGATGGATGTGAAGGGCAAACAGACACTTTAAAGATCTAGAGTTTGCGCTCTCTCTCTCTCTCTCTCTCTCTCTCTCTCTCTCTCTCTCTCTCACACACACACACACACACACACACACACACGCACACACACACACACGTTTCCTGGAGCCTACACTAAAAGAGTAGAAACTGAAATCTGCAGTCAGAAGCCAGATGGAAATGCTTGTTCTCTTAGAAGTTAACCACAGAATCCACTTTGTGCTAAAATTCATCCAGAGCGGCTTACCCTCTTTATGTAACAGGGGCTTGAATCTGGGACGATGCATGGAATTCAAACTCGTAAACCATAAAGAACATTTTGCTTGCAACTTTTTTTTACACTGGCCGCCTCTCTTCCCGGCTCCAGTTCCACCACGTGGACAGATTCTGGGCTACGCATCTCACCCTCCTCTGGCCACAATAACATTCCGCCCCGTTCGGGTTCCTAGGAAAACCATCCGCTGATGCTATCCAGCCAGAGAACCACAAGAAGTGGTTCTGAGCACAAAATTGCTTCAAGTCACACATGGCTCGTTTTTTTTCCAAGCATGCATCCGCTTAGATGAGTGGATTTTCAATCCAAACACCACGTGCCTCGGGCTGGCTATGTTGGAGCCCCTATTTTCCAAGTGGAAAAGTAATCATGGTTGCTCAAGCCACCTACCGGGTGCACCTCCCAGCACCCCACAGCCAAGCCCATCCCTGACTGAAGGCAGACGCCAGTGGACGCCTCCAGACAAGGGAACGTAAATGCACGGAGAAATTGGAAGAGCAGATGCTTGACATTATCTCTTTACTCGTTCCACACATCTGTACTCGAGCCAGATTTTCTTCAAAGTAATTTAAGAATTATCTAGTCCACAATAATACCAAGGAAGATGAGTTGCTGGCTCTTCAACACAGATATCTATCTATCTATCTATCTATCTATCTATCTATCTATCTATCTATCTTATTTACCTCCCTAACTATCTATCTATCATCTATCTATCTCTATACTTATCACTCTATATCTATCTACAGTATCTATCATCTAACTCTATATCTATCTCTATCTCTACCTATTTAGCTATCTATCTAGCTATCTCTATCTCCATCTATTTATCAGTCTCTCTATATCTATCTGCCTATCTATATCTATCTATCTATCTATCTATCTATCATCTATCTATCTCTATATCTATCTATCTCTATCTGACTATCTATCTATCTATCTATCTATCTATCTATCCATCCTACTGCAGACTCCAGTTACTTGGAGGTAAAGCTAGTTTATTTTATTTTATTTTTATTTTTGGCAGGAAGCTTTGTAAATATTTTATTTATTTTTTATTGATTAAGGTATTACATATGTGTCCTTATCCCTCCCCCATTGCCCTGACACCCCCCCCCCCCCAACTCATGTCCTCACCCCCCTGGTGTCTGTATCCATTGCATGCATATAAGCCTAACCAATGGATAAAGCTAGTTTAGACATCTCCATGTTTGGTCAAGAACATCTCTATGGCAACAATTCTAAATATCTCCTATGATTATACTTTGCTGTTGAATTGTATATGTTGTTAAACATTCCTTGGCATCTACTCTTGCTCATGGTCAAAAGCAATATGATTCTGACCTGCTAATACACTGGCTTAATTGTCAAGGTATTTTTTTTCTTCGTCTATTCATTTGATCCTTGGGGAGGGTGCCTGGCAAGAACCCCTTGGTCCAGAGAAGCAGCCAGCCTTGGAGACCTCACATGGAGGGAGCTAATGAAATGAATCCCGACCTCACGTTCCTCCCTCCCTCTACTTGGCTTGAATCCCATTTTCTCCACTGACCAGTTATGTGGTCTTGGGCAAATTCATTAGCCTCTCTTAACCTTGAATTTTATTTTATGTTATTTTTTGCAAATTTGGCAAAGTGATAAAAACCTATTCCACTGGGTTGCTGCTGTAATTAAATGAAAATGTAAATCTCAGGATGCCACCTGTAATACTTATGAAATAAACAATAGCTCCTATGCTCTTCCTGCCCTTACCCGCCTCCTGGAGCAAGGTCATAGCAGCTCTTGTTTACAACACCCTGGGAGTCACAGAGTTTCCTCCTTCAAAAGGCCATAGAGGACACATCTTGTCTCTCCCAAACAGGAACACTCTTTCCACCACCCCACCACCATCGCTTGTCAGACACAGAACTCATTTTTAAAATATCTCCAGTATCTTCTTACTCACACAACTGATATTATAGTTATTAGCTACATCTTGTCCTCCCTACCGGACTGCAAGCTCTTTGAGAGCAAGGATGTGTCTAACTTTGCTTGGTATCCTCCGGTGTGTCTAGAAAAGAGCACACAGTAGGTGCTAACTAACATTTTGAAAAATGAATGAGCTAAGTGAGTTGGCTACATGTGTGATGAGGTCTTTCACTCAAAATGTAAGCCAGGCAAGATGGCGTTGTAAGTTTGGTTTGCTGCCTACCACCTCTACTCCAGGCGTACAGCAATGAGAGGTATTATATCAGGAGAATATTTAAAAGATGTAGCTCGAAACCAAACACAAAAATTTTCTTGATTAAAAAAAATGAAACAATAATTTAGAGCAGTAAGCAGGAGCCAAGCTGTGGATGCACCATCAGCCAGAGGCAGCCCGGGGTCCGCCCGGCACTGTAATGGGGCTAAGAGGGTCCCGGCAGGCAGAGACAGCTAGGGTTCATTTCAGGTATTGCAGCATAAAAAGCCACCCCAAAACTTAGCGGTGTACAGCAACAACCATTCTATCATGCCCTGGGTTCTGTGGGCTGGGCATTAGGAAGGGCTGAGATAGCTCTTCTCTGCTCCACAGCATCTGGGGCCTCAGCTGGGACAACTCATGGGACAGGCAATGGCTGTGGAGGAGGAGTTGGGGCTGGAGATCTATTTCCAAGGTGACTTCTTGACTTGCATATCTAGAGCCCGGCCCTCAATGACTGTAAGACAGGCTCAGCTGGGACTCTACGCCTCACTAGAAAGGAGGGCAACCCAAGAGAAATAAGAAAAGGTTTGCAAAATAAAAGTATTAGTAAGGGCATGGGAAAATGGAATGCACCACTGACGAAAGAGTACATTTGTCCAAACCCTTGGAATTCAGGAATTTGGGAATATCTAGTGCAACTGAAAATGTGCATCCCTTGTGACCCAGCAATTTCATTTTTAGATAAAAGTCTTGGAACTTTCCTTTCATTTACAAGGATCTTGATTGTGTTATCAGATGTTGTTGCATAACAAACACCGCATCTCAATGGCGTTCCAGAAGAAACCTTTACTGAGCTCCTGCGCCTGTAGGTTGGCTGGAGGTAGGTGGCTCTGTTGGTGGCAGCTGGGGTGGTTCACCCCCACCTGGGAGTCAGCTGATACAGGCTGGACTCAGCCAGGCGGCCCAGCTCTGCCCCGTGTGGATTACCCACCTCCTAGGTTAGTGAGTAGCCCAGGCATGTTCTAATCACAGCAATGGCAGAAACACAAGAGCACCAAACCAATGATACAGATACTTTCCAAGTCTTTGGGGAGCTTATGCCTGCTAACATCCCACTGGCCACACACAGCAAGTCACGCAGCCAAACAGAAAAATATACTCCAATGGGAGCAACTGCAAAGTCACCCGACAAGGGGTATGATCACAGGGATCCGTGAAGCGTTGAGTCTATGAGTGCAATCGACCACATTCCCTGCAAAATTGTTTGTACTAAGACAAAGGACCCAAGTGTTCATCAAGAAGGACAGTGGGTAAGTACACCGTGGTGTTTCCTCCATCAGAGCTCTACCTAGAAGTGAAAATGAATCGGCGAGGGCTACCTGCATCAACAAGTATAAAAATCAAAAACAGGGACTGTTGATTGAAAAAAAAAAGCAAGTTGCAGAATGAAGTATGACAGCTCTTAAAACGTTCCAGACTACAACACATATTTTTATGGACATATCCACACATAGTGAAAGTGTAAAACGTGGATAAGAATGATACGCCCAAGCCTCAGGAGAGTGATTACTTCCGGAGGAAAAGAGAGAAAATGGGGCTGTGGAGGGAGAGAAAGTGGGCTTCAGCCATACCTGTGACATTGTTTTTCTTAATACAAAAGATATAAAGCAAACATGGGAAAATATTAGCATCTGTTAAATCTGAGTGTTGAATGATATGATGTTTCTTTCTTTTTAAGATGTTTTCATTGATTTTTAGAGGGAGAGGAGAAGAGAGGGATAGAGAGATAGAAACACGGATGAGAGAGGACCATCATCATTGATCAGGCCTCGAACTGGTGACCTCTTGGTTCCTGGGTCGACACTCAACTGCTGGTCGACACTCAACTGCTGAGCCACAGCGGCCGGGCTGTTATGATGTTTCTCATATGTGCTAGTCTGGAGGTCTGGTGAAGCAAATGCTTTGTGGGCCCTGGAAGAGAAGCAACTGCCTGCCACACAGCTCCAGGAGATTCTGCCTGTTCCCCCTGCTGCCTCACTCCCTGCCAACATTCTGAAACTGCTCCAGATGCAAAAGGGATGCAGAGCAAATTAGACCAAAAAATTAGCAGAGTGAGCAAACTCCATTCATCTCATTCTGATCTCTCGTGTGGGCTTTGGTTTGAAAGCCCAGACACACAAGCTGCTGCTTGTTTCTGCGACATGTCTGGCTGCCTCCGCAGTCAGCCAATCCAGTTGCTCGGCCGCAGCACCCAGGTGCCGCTGTGGGGAGGACGCAGCAGCTCGAACGGAATGATCTCACTCCTCCTTTTTTTTCTTTTTTTTTCAATCAAACTTTTATCAGAACACCTCGGAGTCCTTTTCCATCCCCAGGGGAATGAAACGGTCTGTTCTGGGAAGAAATGACACCCCAATTTTGTTAGCAAATATTAGGAAAATTTTAAGTCATGACAAGAACTGCCAGATGGCCTGGAAGGACAGAGGGTGTGGGTGTGGGGGTTGGGAGGTGGGCCGACTGACTGCAAAGCTCTTTACTTTAAACACAGGAATCAAGCAGGAGCCAGAGAAAGAGCATTGACTTTTAAGTAATATAAGGTTTGGTACATTTTCCCCCAGCAGTGTTAAATCGACTGTCCTCTATTTTCACTGTGATGCTTCGCTCTGAAGATGGTGGTTTGGAATTGACATGTACGTGCATATGAAAAAAGATATAAAACCCTACACATCTAACGCTGCCTTTCCGATGGTCTTTGCTGCATTAGCACGAACCGTGTTGATGGTAAGCAGATGACATGTCTTCAAAATAGCTGCTTCATTGAAGAGAATAGGGCTGTCGGATGCAAGGCCACAGAGAGCGGGCCAGCATTTCCCCAGAGGCACTCAGCCCGAAGTGAAATGAATGTCCTTGGCAATTTGCAATGTTACAGTCAACATGACTCTGAATGGTTTTTCAATGGAATAATTTTAGCGTTCCTAGCTGGGATTTTGAAGTTGCTTACAGTGGTTTTTAATAAAGGGGGAAAAATCTCTCATCCTTCCTCTGAGGCTCCTTTAGAGTTACTTATATGGTTCTACTCCCAAAGCACACCTTGAATTTTTCTACTTCTCTCCACCCCGACTGCCACCACTCTCCCACCCTCATCCAAGCCACCCCGCTCTCTCACGTGACCATCTGGTCTCCCCATAGCCACTGGGGCCTCCTCTTTCTAACTGTGCTCCATACAGATAGGAAACAGCAAGAGGAAACTTGCTCAAATGTAAATCTGGTCTCACCCTTCCCCTTTGAAAAGTCTTCCCTGCACTTGCTTCCTCCTATTGCCTTTAAAATCCTTTCTCTGGTCTCCCACCTCCCTGCTTATGACTCCAGACCCTACTCACACCACTCCCTGCTCCCTCCTGATACACCTGCCACTGCTCAGTGTTTATTTCCCATCCGGTTATAAAACCCTTAGAGAGGAAAGTCAAAAATTCTGTTATATCCCCAACTAAGGAAATGTCACAACCCACCCACTCACCCAACCCATGCAGCTTCCATGTCCCCAAGGGCAATTGCTTGCAACTATTTCAGCTGATTCTTTGGGATTTTGCCCGCCCCCCCCCCCCCCCCATCTCTAGACACCATGCTTTTAAGGGTTCTTTTATTTTTGTTCTAAGCATATTCTATTGAGGGCTCCCTAGGGAAGATGAGAATGAGTTCTTTTACACCGCTGGCCACCCCCTCCCCCAACACCACCCTTCCCGTCCCCTTGTCTACCCAACGTAGTCACCTGGTAACTGTGGTTAGATCAGTACCCTCCCGCTAAGTTTAGAAGTCACACAGCCTAACTTCTGTCCTATCCACCTGGTTACAAGCAAGTGACAGGTTAGCCACATTTAAGGCGAGAGAATGACCACATGATGAATCTTGGGAACCACAATCCATTGGCGGTCATCTTTCGGATACAACCACCACAGGCCTTGATTTTAGAAGGTAAGTGGCAATGGGAAAAGGTACTTGGTGAGAGACCAGACAATAGTAGTAAAACCCACTCACTTTGCTTAAATAGATATTCATGTGTGTGACCATGTGTTCGATTCATTCTGGCAAGGTCGGGGGAGGGATGGTAAACTTTTTCTGTGAAAGGCCAGATAGTAAATATTTGAGACTTTGCGATCCATGCGGTTTGTCAGTTACTCAGCTCTGCTCTTCCCAGGGAAAAGCAGCCAGAAGTAACATGTGATTGACTCGGTGTGGCTGGGCAAAGTAAAACTTTATGCACACCGAATTTGAATTCCTGATCATTTTCATGTATCACATAATATTGTATTTCTTTTGATTATTTTTCAAGCACTTACAAATATAAATCTATCCTTAGCTTGCAGACAGAACAGAAGGAGGCAACAGGCCAGATTTGGCTCATGGGCTATCATTTGCCAACCCCGGGTCTAGACGAAGGCAGGGACTGGACTGTGTCTGCCTTACCCACTCTTTTATAAGCCCTGTATTTCATACATCATAGCTGTGCTTAATACATTTATTGGGTGAATGCATAGTTGATTTATAAACAAATTATAAAACCCTGAAATAAAAATTACTCTGCAAAGCCTTCAGTGCTCACCTAGATATCAGTCTCCTCCACTTAAAACCGAGGTCAAAAATTACATTTGCAGGTTTATTGATGTTTTTCTGGAAATATAGCAGTATTAGAACACCCAGGTCTCACTTTCCCATGCTAAATGAGCCCAGAGTATCTTGAATAATCTGAGATTTCAATACTAAGAGTGATGGAGGCTCATTGCTTTCTCAGCTTCTCAGAGACGCAAGCACAGGCCATGAATCAGTGGCATCATCACTCCTGAGCCACGCATTGCTATTCAAGTGCTAGCAATATGACCATAGTTGTCCTGGAGACTCTTGGTCACATCCCCTCATTTCCAGCCATGCTGCTGGACATCGCTGACCCGGATGCCCCAACCACAAGACCTGGTGCCAAACCCATGGTCTTCCCTTTATACATTCCAACCAGCTCCTCCTCCTGACTTCCTTGTTTCTATTAAGGGCACCATCTATCTTCAATTCCTGAGGCTTAAAACTTTGGAATTGCCTTTTTCCTCTCCCCTTTTCTCATTACTCCATCTTCTCATTGCCGCAGGCCCAGTTTAGATCCTAGTAATTCTTGCTTATACTCCAGTCTAATGCCAAGCTCTTAATCATTCTCTCCTCACCACCACCTTTTTTCTCTCCCTCCTCCAACACAGCCTATAGATTCTAAACCAGGAGTAACTCTCAAATGACACTTACTAGCGATTGCCTTGTTTTAGAATCCCTTGAGTGGCAAATTTTTAAAGTAGAAATCTGACCATATCCCTTGCCTGCTCCAAAACCTTGTCTGGTTGTCCATTGCCAACCAAATTGAACAACCTCCTTGACGTCGTAGCATTCAAGGGCTTTTAACCCTAACTCTCTATCTCATTTCGTGCCTCCATTTTTGGCAACGTGGGAGTGGAAGAGACTGTTTGTGTCCCAGTATTTATTTTTGGATTTCTTTCTTAGACATAGCTCACTCGAGTTTTATATGCATACAGGCCCGTTACATTTCCCAGCTTGCCTGGCAGATAGGAATATCCTTTTGGCCAAGCTCTGACAAATAAGATGTAAACAGAAATGGGTACATCTGGTGGGAAGTATCTTTAAATAGTAGAGGGTTGCCCCTTTTTATTCCTTCCATCCAGTTAGGCAGAATGTGGATATGATGGCTGGGACTAGGTTGCCACCTTGGACTTGGAAGTCGTGCATTGAGGGTGGCAGCACAACGCAACAGAATGGGCCTGGGTCCTTGATGCTCAGAGTCATCCTAACAACCCTGAACGCTCAACCTCAGAACTCCCTTATGTGACAGAAAAATTAACTTTTATCTTCCTAAAGCTACTTTTTTAAAACTTGCTTGTTCTTTTCACCTAATTGTGAGTGATGCAGGAAGGGGGGCGGGGGGCTATGCCTTATTTTCTCAGAACATGGCATTCTTGCCCCAGGCTCTCTCTGTATGCAGTGTTCTCTCTGCCCACGGCACCACCCCTTTTTGCCCCCATTTCCGTCTGTTATGCATATCTTGGCAGTCTACCCATTGTCAAGGCCCATCTCAATGTCTTCTCCATCATGCTGTTCCTAACCTTCCAATCACTAGGTTCTCCCGCTCCTTAGATTTCTCTAGCACTTTCAATCCCCCTTTCTATACCTTCTCTCACACTGGTCATCTCTGAACTAATTTTACCCCAATGCCCTCTCTTCTATGTGAGGGCAGATAGCCACGCTGTGGCTTATGGATAGCAAGTGTTCACTGAGACACATTTTGGGCGTTGTCCAGCTCAGAGAGACTCTCCTTTCCTTGGGAAGTGCCGCTGCCCCACACCCACTCCCACCACCACCACCATGTTTCAGTAAATGACTGCTATGGCCTGGGCTGACTGGGACACCTTTTGCCAGCTGACCTGGCAGACTCTCTCCTCTGAGTAACGGATGCAGAATTCTGAGGCAGCATCTAAACCTGAGAGCTGTGGGGAGCTCGAGGGCTGGAGGAGTGGTGAAAGTCAGTCTGTGGTAGGAGAACAAAGGGTAAGAGAAGGAAAGAGGTTCTGTTGACTCCCAGCTTCTCAGCCCAATTGTTCTAAAGGTCAGGATGCGGTCCTGCACTTGGGTTCTATGAGACACCTTAGGTTCTTCTTTTTTTTTTTTTAATATATTTTATTTTATTTTTATTTTTTAAATGACTTAAAATCAAAAGGTCAACATGTATCTGTGGAATTTATTCAACTGACCTGCTGGAGGGTCACAGATTGTTCAGTGGCAAAGTAAGGGAGCCCTTCGGCTATTTCAATCTGGGTGAATAGCCACATGGGTCAAGAATGTCACACCCTTCTTTTTCTTTCTCCTTTTAATTTGTTGGAAGTTTAACTAGCCAGGGTTCTTCATCTTTAGAGTCAAGGTATAATCTGAAACTGAACGTGTTACAGTCTGGCTTACATTTGCTCCGGTGGCATTTGTCATCTGTGACACTCATAAAGCATTTACCCTTTACTCCCTCATTTGGTCAGTGTCCACACTAACTCTTAAACCACATGGGGCATGTTTCCATCTCACTTGTCCTCCTGTCCCCAAAAGCTCAATAAATCCATTGGTATGTTAGTTTGTTCCCAATGTATTTACACTGGGAGTAACCTGAACCATCACAGGCCAATAGTGGTTCCTAATTAGATTAATTCAAGATTGAGTTTATTTGTAACTCAATTTCGTAGAAAACTGAAGTCCACTGGGAAGAGAGAGAGTAAAATGCTGTATTTCTTTACCACCTAAAAATCCGGACTGAAGAGAGAAGCAAAAGCCAGAAGTGAGACTGACGAAGAAAAATAAGCTTAAGTAAGTGAATAGCTTAAGGCTTTAACGTGAAATTCACTCTGAAGTGTGCTGTGCAAGGGAACACGTCGTCTTCTGTTGTCTGTTCAGCAGACAGCTGGAAACCCACACAGGATGCCAAAACTATGTGACCTACATTCGCAGCTAGACGGCATTTGCTAAAATGAAATCTAAGATTCAGAATCCTTTCGTTTAAATTTCTTTGGGAGTATTATGTGGACTGGATAATGGGGTGACCGATGCATTCTTTTTCTTGCTTCCAGGTATTTAAAACCATGTTAACCTGACTCTCTAGTCTTTAAGAAAAACATAATACAAACAAAAATCACAAAAACTCCCTTCGGAGTACGGCTTTTTCCAGGTATAAAATATTAATCTATTGAAAGTTTAATTACCCACATTTCTTCATCTTCGGTATGAAGGTAAAATCTGAAACAGAATTGTTACAATCTGGCTTACATTTGTTTCTTGTTAGTGTGGTTTTAAGAAAGAAAGAAAAAAACCCTACATGATTCACGTGCAGTCAGATTCCTTTTCTCTTCATGCAAATAGCCTGAGTACACTCTCAGAAGTCAGAAGCAAACGTTTTAAGGGGAACTGCACCTTCCCACAGGATTTCCTGAACAAGCCAACTCAGATTTAGCAACTAGCTCCTTCAAGTGGTTCGTTTGTTTTGGTGATTGTGGTAACCATGGTGGTGGGTGGGAAGGTGTCTTTCTCAGAGGCCTGGTCAGGGAGGGATTTCCCTTAAAAACCAAACTCTTTTCTGAACTGCAGTGTCCACACTCTCTCTCAATCCCCGGACTGAGCAAAGGCAGCCTAAGCCTCAAGCCACCACATGGCCTTGATGTCAACTCACTGAAAGCCTTTTATTTTTCCAAATTTCCAGGGAAATTAATAAGCAATTTCCACATGTTCATGGCTTTCACTTCTGTCTGGAAGGTTTTTCCTACTTCCTTTATTATCCTTTCCCTGCCCCTCCATCCAGCTCCTGGGAGGGGATCTGTCTCAGAGGTCATTTCTTTGGAAATCATTACCAACCCACCAAAATGAATCGTTCTCCCCTCAGTGCTACCCACAGCTCTGCTGTCATATCTCAGCTCTTGCAAATCACACTGGTAAATGATTCTGTCCCCTTTCCCAGTGGACTGTCCCTCCACTCTCCCCCTCTTCCAATATATGAACTCCCTTTGGGATGTGGCCCTATTTTACTGGTCCTTGCACCCTCAGCAGCTAGACCAGTCAGAGTTGAACAGAGATGCAGAATAAAGGTGAGTGAGTTGCTTTGCTGCATCAATCATGTACTCTTTCTTCTGTAGCCCACCTGGCTTTTCCCCCTGCCTGTAAAAGTGCTCAAGTACCTTTAAACACTACCCATAGTAAATGATTTTAGCTCTTTGAATGCATAAGAATCCATGAGTTCACAATGACATGAATGAAGAAACAATGAAATAAATGGAGGAGGGAAAGCTCTTCCTTATACTATGAAGCAAATGAATAAATATAGAAAGAATAATGGATTTAGAAAATTACTATTTTGCAACTAGTGTAATGCTAAGGGACTCAGGCAAGAATCATCAACAGATGCAATAGCTAGGGGTGAAAATTTGAAGAGAAGTGGGCCATTTACATAGTCTCAAAATACCTCCCATAAGATTCTTATTAGTTGCAATGAGAAAAATAGTACACTTACAGTGGTGAAATCTAGCAAATACTATCACATTGACCAAATTATGAAAATGACTAGCACTGGGCCCCTGACCAGATGGCTCAGTTGGTTAGAGCGCCGTCCCAATACACCAAGGTTGCAGGTTCAATCCCCAGTCAGAGCACATACAGGAATCAACCAATGAAAGCATAAAGAAATGCGACAAACAAATAGATATTTCTCTCTTTTCCTTCCTCTCTCTCTTTAAAATCAATAAAAAATATTTTAATGACTAGCACTGGGACAAATCAACATCATGTGCCTCCTGATATGATGCTTAAGAAAGACACATCACTTCTGTAGTATTCCTGTCATAAATGTATTGCCAGAACGTAATCAGGAGGAAACATCAGACTAACCAAAATCAAGGGATATCCTACAAAATAACTGGCCTATTCTCTTCTAGTATGCTAATACTTCATGAAGTATGAATGAACAAAGACTGAGCTATCGAGATTAAAGCAGACTAGCTGATATGACAACTGAACTCGACACCTGATCTGGGATTTTCTTTTGTAATAAAGGACATTACTGGAACAACTGGTGAAATCTAGATAAGATCTGTAGACTAGGTAATAGTGCTGTATCAGCATTAATTTTCTGATTTGATCACTGTGTTATGGTCATATAAGAGAATATCTTTGTTTTTTAGGAAATACACTGAAATGTGAAGTGTAAAGCAGCATCATATCTGTGACTTACTCCCAACCAGTTCAGGAAAAAAATAATGGTGGGGGAAGGAGGCTGTTGGAGAGAGAAGCAAGTGTGGAAAATGTGATAAAATATTAACATTTAGGAAATACAGATAAGAGGTATATAGGAATTATTTGCATTATTGGAAATTCTCTAAAGTCCAATATCCTGTCAAAATGTAAAATTTAAAAAAACATAACAAGTCAATCACACTTCCTTTGCTTCCTCCTCCTCCAGCCAAGGTTTCAGGAGACATCTGTCAGTCTCCGTACTTCCCATGGACCCTCACCCACCGAGATCCATTACTCTCATCCATTACCCAACTGAAATGATCTTGATTTAATCTCCAGTGACCTCAGCACTGCCAAATCCAATAAGATTTTTCTGTTCTCCTCCATAGCATTTGACACTGTCTTCACTTTGTTTTTGAAAGTTCAAATCCTTAAGTCCGAGCACCGCTCACAACCTCTCCCTCTCCTATCTTTGTAGCTTCCCTCTCCAGCATTCCCAACAAGGGTCCTCCTGACTGCTATTTGCAATGAATGCTATTGATGTGGGACTCTTCTCGCGCATTCCCTTTCCTTACGTTACTCTAGTCTTTGATGAACAAAATCAAACTCACCCACCAGTTGGCAGCTGATATATCACCTCCTTTGAGAAGCTTCTCTGAATGGCATGCCAATTTTTTTGTGTGGGTTTTTTTGTGGTTGGTTTTTTTCTTGGGGGGGGGGGCTATTAAAATCACTTTATATTTCACATATCCTTTTATTTCAGAGCATTAGCAGGTAGTTCCAACACTATAGTTTTGAATGGATCCTCCAAGTTCTGGATTTTACAAATGAAACAGACATTACTGAAACCTTTTTTTGTTGTTGTTGTCACTTTTTTGTTCCTTGTCCATAAGCCTGGTTGTGACTTAGGGGTGGCCGCATACCCCCTCCCGGGCTGGCCTCTGCTCCCTCACGCCACTGCCACTACCACTGCCACTGCCCTTTGTTACACTCACCTCTCCCCAGAGGACTGGTCCCTCTGAGCGCGGGTTGTCCACGTGGTCTGTGATCTGGATGTGCGCACTGGTTCTCCGTAGGGGACGGTCTCTGAGGTTCCCAAAGCTGCTTGTCCCGTGGGTTCCTGTCCCAAGCTACCTCTACCAGCCCCGCCTCTCCAGCAAGACTTCCTGTGCGCCTCCTCCCATCTGCTCTTCAAGGTTCTGCAGCTCCGCAAATTGATGGCCATGAAATTCACCTGCCTGGGATGAGCCCCTGCCAGTACTTGACCAATTTTATGTTTCAATATGGATTTTTGTCATGGTAGGATGCCCATGTGTATTAAACGAATTTTACCTAAAAGGGCAACATCTGATTTGATTTGAGCGCAGAGAAGAAACACGGGTTTTTCTTTTCAAATTAAGCAACTTTTTAAAGCACCATTTTATTTAAAAAATAATCTATGCCGCACTTTAAGAAACAACTATAGGGTGTTGTATATTATAAACTGGTGACATTCTATTAAATTATGTACAACATGCTTATTTGTATGTTTCTTGAGGTGGTAATGAGAAAAAGTTTTTTCTTAAAGGGTGCCTTGCTGTATTTCTTATACCATTTATTAAAAAGCTGCTTTCCTGGTAAAATTAGGTTGGTTTGAAAGGAGGAAGTAGTGAAGTTAACATGTGTAAATAATTTCTGTATATATGTATAATCAAGTACCAACCTTGATGTGTAATGACAGTATAAAAGCTGTCATGTTTGTGATGTCTATGATGTGGAAAATATAAGCCTTATATCCATTAGATCACATGGTGATTAAAATTGGCATAATAAACATAGGTTACTAGGGGAAAAGGAAAATTAGTGATCTCTTCCACCTCTGTGTTTACCAAATTATTGCATCTGGTTATGGAAAAAATATTACATATAGCAGCTTCCAAAATATCTATATTGCATCAGAGGGTTGAAATCACTTCAATTAAAACAGTGGTTCTCAACCTTCTGGCCCTTTAAATACAGTTCCTCATGTTGTGACCCAACCATAAAATTATTTTCGTTGCTACTTCATAAATGTAATGTTGCTACTGTTATGAATTGTAATGTAAATATCTGATATGCAGGATGGTCTTAGGCGACCCCCGTGAAAGGGTCGTTCGACCGCCAAAGGGGTCGCGACCCACAGGTTGAGAACCGCTGAATTAAAAACTACACATGAAGCCTTCCCAGTTTTCAAAACCTTTCCAATCACTATAAAGAGCTTGGAAACCAAATGATTTCATGCTAGTTTCCCTAAACCAGTAAAATATATATCCAAGATTTTTTATTTCTACTTATCATTAACTAGAGGCCTGGTACACAAAATTCATGCACAGGTAGAGTCCCTGGGCCTGGCCGGCGATCAGGGCCAATTGGGGCCTTCCGGCTGCTGGCCGGGGCCTCCCTTCCCTGGCTGCCAGCTGCTGGCTGCTGGCCAGGGCCTTCCTCTGTTCCACACTGTCTCCTGGTGGTCCTCGCACATCATAGTGAGCAATTGAACTCCCAGTCTCCCGGTCAAACTCCCGAGGGGACACTTTGCATATTAGCCTTTTTTATATATAGATGGTTTTAATGTTGGATTTCAGAATACTTAGTGCACTTATACTTATTTTATGTTATCATTTTTATTGAATTTATTTGAGTGATATTTGTTAATAAAAGTATACAGGTTTCAGGTATACAATTCTATAATACTTCACCTGCATATTGCACTGTGTGTATTGACTTATACCCTGTCATTCCTCTCCATAGCACTTAGCACCATATACTATAGTTGTTCTTTACTTATCTGTCCCTCCCCCCTATAAAATCCAGAGACCATCACTTATTCATCTTAATATTCTCAACACCTAACATAGTTCCTGACACAAACTAGGCGCTCAATGTGCAGGGGATAAATAACTGATGGACAGAAGTGACATGTTAAATCTGAAAAGAGAAGCTGGCGTTTCCTATTCCTAGACCTCAAAGAACAAAATTCTATTCACAAGCAGAAAGTTGCAGTTGAAAGAAGGCATTAGTTGTGTTTTCCTTTAAGTAGGTGTATTTCACAGTTATGGCTATTTAGTGCCCTGGAGCTATGACACCACTTGTGGAACTACAGTCTGGCTGCCAGAATGACAGACCAGAATGAGAGAGTGACGCCGTCCACGCACTGGCCTTGATGTTCAGGTGTTCCCAAGTTCAATGCCAGGGACAGTCCTCTTTACAGTCGTTTGCTAGTGGTTTCCATTTTGCAGAGAATGTGAATTTTGGCACGGGGCATAAATGTGTTCATTAACTTTACAGCAGCTTCAAGGTGATGCTTAAATAATGGCTTAATTTTTTCTGAAAAAAATATTTTGTCAAATTGATGAAACAAAATAAAATTCTGGAAGAATTCCACAAGAGGAACCCATTATTTTTGTCCCCTATAAGGTTTCATCCCAGAGACCAACATTCCTAAGATTTTCTCCCAAGTATAAAACTGAGATGTAGTTTACATCTAAAACCATCAAGTCGAAGTGGAGATGACACTTTAAGCCCTTGAAATCAATCATTATTTTTTTGTTTCGGAAGGTTACGAGAAAAGGCGAGTTCAGAGCTAACATTGGCCTGCAGCCTGGCCTCCCTGGTTGGAGTTAGTGCCCTTTCACTTCCTCTGTTACCTTAAGGAAAACACAGCTTCAGCTCAGTGTGGTTTTGCGGGGTTTGGATTCGGATAGGCATTCTGCATGGGCAATAAACTATGAAAACACATAAAAATCTCAGCAAACTAGGAGGGAGGAGAATCGCTAAGAATTTGAGGGTTTTTCTCAAACACTCCTTTTTCACACACCCAGAATTTAAACTCAGATGTCGCTCTTGTGGGATGCGCTGCACACAGATTCAATATTTAACGACAGTGATGATGTAGAGCAGACACAGATCCCAGGATATAAAACTGGAAATGTAGCAGAGTAATCTTTCTTGTGCCGCAAGAGGACAAGAAAAAAGAAAAGGTGAGAGCAGAACCATGTGGAAAATTAAGTATTTGAAAACTAACTTTCAGAAGAGAGTACAGAAACATGGGAGAAGGTCTTTGTGTCCTTGGAGTAGGCAACATTTCTTAAACAGGACACAAAAGTCGTGCTGAGCATAAAAGAAAGATGTGTAAATTAGACTATAGTAAAATTCAGAATTCCTTTTTATAAATATAAATATAAATATACCATCCATGCAATGAAAATGTACCCCCTGAAAGTGGAAGGTAATATTATTAAGACAAAGGACTTGAATCTAGAACATTTAAAAGAGAAAAATTTTTAAAAAAGAAAACTCAATAGAAAAACTGGCTATTGATTTGACACTTTACAAAGATGTCCAAATGGCCAATAAACATATGAAATGGTGTTTAACCTCATTAATCATCAGAGAATTAAAAAATTTAGTTCAACTTCAAAGATAAGTGAGTGTTTCTGTGTTTGCTTGTGTGTGTAACCAAGTCTTTGAAGATGTGGTAGAACCTTCTTTTACTATTTTTATTTTACTTCAATCTGAATTTCATAGAGAAGAAAAAAATGGGTTCCAAGGTGCGAAGGCTCTGACATGAAGCCAAAGGATCAGTCTTGAGAACAGAGTCCAGACAGTCATCAACAGGCTTTCACTGAGAAGTAGACCTTCGTGTGTGGCCTCTCTTTGACATGCGTTAGTTCTAAAATTGCCACATCTCAACCACATCAAACACCTAGATGAACATAACTGTCTCTTTAAAGTGAAAAGCAAAAAAATAAATAAAAGCAAATCTTTGAAGCCTGAAATGAGAAATGATTTACCCAAATTCCAGTAACAAATAAGAAATTTAGAGTTTAATTATTCGATTTTTATTTGATCCTTGATTCAAATAAACAGTCGTTTGACTATGCCAGGGATGAGGTCTATAAATGTGTGTGCAGGTGTGATATTTTCAAGTCATTAACTCCAATGAGCACAAATACAAGTTTATTTACTAACTGGAATCAGCTTTGTCTGCCTAATGCCTAGTCCTTAATTTAGTCATTTCCAAATAAAAATCAGGTGTTTCAAGGTCCACTTTCAGATTTTTCCTTTCCCTCCTTTTTTTCTCCAGATTATGGGGTGCTGCGTTCTGTGGGTTAACATAGAAGTAATAGTGGGGCTGGCTGGCTGGCGTGTCTCAGTGGTTGAGCGTCAACCTATGAAGTAGGAGGTCACGGTTCGATTCCCAGTCAGGGCACATTGCCTGGGTTGTGGGCTTGACCCCCAGTGTGCAGGAGGTAGCCCATCAATGATTCTCTCTCATCATTGATGTTTCTATCTCTCTCTCCCTCTCCCTTCCTCTCTGGAATTAATAAAAATACAATTTTTAAAAGTAAGTAGTAGTGGGAAGAGGAGGAGGGATTTGATTGGCAGCCACTCTCTGCCTGTGCTGGGATCTGCCAAGGTGACTAATCAGTTGCTGGGGTTCTCATGGCCCCCTCTCCATTTGGCATTACTCAGTCAGGTCCCGTCTTCAATCCACACTCGCTGTTTCCTCTCCATCCAGGTATCACACGCCTGCTGTTCGCCGTTTGCATGACCCTCACGGAGCAGAGAACCTTTCAGGAGCTCTCTGATGCCTTTGGGGATAGTCTCAACCCTCTCAGCCAGCACATACCATGACAAACACGTCTACTTCATTTGTGTTAGACTATGGTAGGTTAAATTGTTTTTCCCAGGTGCTCTTTACCGCCCCTTGGCTGTGGTGGGCCCATGTTTGGTGCCTTGACTAGAGGAGGATCAAGGTTAAAGTGAAGAAAGTCAGTGAAGTCCCTAATAGGGTGGAAACGCCTTTATTATTAAATTAAAATAGTAATCCAGTGAATGTCCTCAAAGAACATACAGTCTCCTAGGAGAGAGAGACACTCGCCAATAAGCAAGAGAAAAGCTTTCGGATCTGTATAAGATATTCACCGGAATTCCAAGGAGGAAAAAAAAGGCAATTTCTGTCTGGAGAGAGAAGTGAATGAACAGTTTCTTGAAGAATATGATTCTAAAATAAAATTTAACCGGCGATCATGATTTCCATGGATGATAAGTTAGGATAAAGCCATTTTGGGCAGAAGAAAGCAACAGCTGAAGGGTTTGTCTTAGGAATCTCAGTTCTGAAAGAGAAGTTTTGACTTGTGTCCAGATCACTAAAGCAGAAATAGAGAGGCTTGAGTGGCATTTCCCAGATTGTTAGGTTTTTGCTATTTAATTAATTTGTCCATCAGCGTAGTGTACATTATATAACTCACATGTTGTCATTATATTTCACATGAACTTTAAGATTTATTAATGTGGACACTAAGGAATAAGAAACTTAAGAAATAGCCCCAGCTGGTTTGACAGTGTATAGAGCATCGGCCTGCAGATTGAAGGGTCCCAGGTTAGATTCCCGTTGGGTTGTGGGTTCTATCCCCAGTAGGGGGCATGCAGGAGGCAGCCCATCAATGATTCTCTCTCATCATTGATGTTTCTAGCTCTCTTTCCCTCTCCCTTTCTCTTAAATGTTTAAAAGAAACTTAAGAAATGAACAAAAGTATTTTTTCACCTTTTAAAATTTATTTTGGATACACTGGTATGAGATATCTGCCATCAATAAAGCTCTGATGGGCAATAAATAAATAAATAAATAAAGGTTTTGAAATCGCCTAGTACAGTTTTTATTAACTTCTCCTTGCCTTCCCACTAGATTTTGCTTTATGTATTTATAGGTTGTTTGGTGCATATGAGTTTATAGGTATTATAGCTTCTTCATAGATTAGGCCTTTTATCATTGCTTCTTTGTCCTAGCACTTTTAATCTTAAATTCCAGTTTGTCTAATAGTAATATTATTCTCCTGATTTCTTTTTTTACCTTTTCTGGGGTTTTTGCTTGTTTGGTTGGTTTGGTTTGGTTTGGTTTTGCAATTGCCCGGCATCTCTTTCTTCTATTCCTTTGGTTTTCTCTTCATTTTAAGTGATTCTCTTTTAATCAGTATAAATTGCGTTTTGTTTTTTAATTCTAATTTGATAGTCTCTGTCTTTTATGGAAGAATTAGGTTTGCTCCCATGTACTACCATTACTAATGTAATTGATTTTATTCCTTCTGCCTTTATTTTATACAGGTATCCCCCCCCCAAAAAAAATGTGTGTTATTGCATCTGGTTATGGAAAAATGTGTGTTATTGCATCTGGTTATGGAAATTAAAGCCCAATGGATTAAATATGAAAAGAAAGAAACATTGAAATTAATAATTATTCAAAGTGTGCATACATTTTTTGGGGACACCCTATATTTTCATTTCTTTTTTTCTCCTGTTTTTATTGATGTGATAAGATTGCTTTTCATTCCATTTTTCCCCTGATGAGTTCACGATATTTTTCTGTTCTATTAAATTTCTAGTCCTTTTACCCTCTTCTGGTCATTACTCACCTACTTCTCCTTTACTATTTGAAAAAAAATACTATTTTACCAATATGATACCCCGTTTCCCATTGTTAGGCTCTTTTCTCTCTGTGTCTCTCCTGCCTCAGAAAAATGTGACCTTTACTAGTAGAACACATTTACTTCCCTCCATGCCCTTCTACCCTAGTTCCTAGGCGTTTGCCAGACAACTTAGCACTTTAAATTTTGGATTGCTTTTGAATTTCACCTGAAGAGTGTCCTCGAAGAGTTTTAAACATGAGATTGGTATTGTGACATGTGTAGGTTAAAAGAGCACCCTAGCTTCAGTGAAGAAACTCAGATAAGAGACAGATACCCTTTACAGCTCACATATTCAGATCATCCATATGCAGAGTAAACACAATATTTCACGATGCGAGCATGAATGCATCATGTACAAAAGTGTGTACATTGTTACCAGTGACAGACAGTTTCTTATATTTTTGTTTAACAACTAGTCTCTCATAAACCCAATAAAGAATTATGATAAACTAGAAGCAACTGCTAGAAATTCAGATGGAGATGGGTCATAAGCTGAGGAACTTAATTTTCTGATCTTTTTCTTGAACTCTAGAATGCCATCAGCTTAATTCTGCAGTAAAGATAAATTAGAGAAGTCAGGGGGAGGGGGAGAGAAGCATTAGTCTATAGGTTAAGAATACCAAAGAGATTTAGATGAAATGCTTGATTCTACTTCTGTTTCCTATGATTTTTTGCTTGTTTTCATGTTACCTATACTATATATATATAATGCTATATTTAGGGGAAACATAGGATTATTTTTATAAAAATGTGGCATTCCTTTAACATTGTACTAGTATAACTCAAGAAGAAGAGACAAGATAATTCCCTTCAGAGAATTTACTTACAATCAATGATGAGCAAGTTTACTGATGTGCCTGGCATGATATTAGGTGCTGTGGATGGAGACAACAGAGGTACGAGATCCCTGTTAGCCCAATAGTGAGCTTTTAATTTGCCCTTTCATTTTTAATCCATGTGGTTCTTAAGAAAGAAATTTATTTGAAATTGATTTGAAATTTTGTTCAATAAAAAAATTAGCTCTCTCTGGGCGGCAGCTTTAAGCTCACCATCAGTGACTGTATTGAGTGACTAGGAAGGATGTAAAATTCTGCTACCTGTCATTAAGCATCTTCCTTCTGCAAAGTGGGGGAAAGACGCCCATGCATGGGGGCGAGTGAAACGCTTCTAGAATCGAATGAACTCTTCGGAAGGCTTGCCTGAGCTTAATAATGAGGAAAATAAATGATAAGGCTACTTTGAGAAGAATGGCTAAAAACGGGTAAAATTTTTGGTCTGAACCATAACCACCCTTTCCTATTTTATTTGGTATTTCTTTCCTTTCTAAGCTCTCTCCAGGACCTCCAATTTCTATGCAATAAGTGAGATCCAATTAATCTTTCCTAAGTCATTTAAGTAACTTGTTCAAATACTATGACATTTCTTCAAGAAAACCCATTCATTTATTCAACAAACATGTATCCCTCACCTTCAGTGTCATATTCAAAGAGGTAACGTACAAAGCACACAGTTACCTGCTCTATAAATGTTTATTACATGAGAAGACAGCCATCATGATGATGATATTTCCCAGGCACCGTGCTAACGGCAAGACATACATTTGCAAACAAAAAAGATATGATCCCAGCCTCTTTCTGCCTGGGCAAGACAGAAAATACACAAAAAAATTGCAAGATAGTAATGGCGTGATAAGTGCTATGAAGGAAACTGGGTGTTTTGATGGAAAAATGGGAAAAGTGAATTTACAGAACTGAGTCTTGTGTAAAGTTTGAACCAATGGGGCTAGGGTTACTTCCTCTTGTTAAAATGCCCTGCCTTTAAAAAAAAAGTATTGTTTGAGATGAAATCTCTTAACTTAAGACATTTATTTACAGCCCTTGAGAATATCAGGTCCTATCCCTTTCTTCTTCCACATTAGCTACCTATGGTTGGCTCTATCTTCACTAACTTTATTTACCAGAAGTAGAATGTAATCTGTAGAATTACCTGTGAGCAGGGAAGGACACAAGAATCACTCTCCCCTAGTGGAGAAATTCAGATATCAGAAATAACAAACTCTAAATCAAATCTGTCCCTCCAAGTCCTTCTTAAAATTAGTCATTGGATTCATTTTTCTCCCTTTTTTTCCCTGAGAGTAATCCAATTACTAAATGGTTTAGAAGAAATCTTAATGAAGTAAGCGTTCTGGCTAAAGGGGAAGGAAAATTAGACTTTGAAGTACAACCCCGAAGACTGGTCTTGTGTGTGTGCCTCTCTGCAAGCATGATGTTTTTGCGTAACTTAATTGGCTCATTTCTCATTTTTTGTCATCTCTCGCTTGTTTCCTGGCCCAGGGGCAGGCCGCTGTACTGTGTACCATTGTTTTAACCTCTATCAAAGGCCTTATTATGCATACTCCATCATCAGTAATATCAAAATCCATAAGCCTTACCTTCAACTGAGTTAAATATAATTGGACTTAAAACAACCAATTATGTCCTCAATGCAGCTGGTGAGCAAGGTGAGGAATGCAATTTCCCTGGAGGAAATAGGAACACCCTCCCTCTGTACAATACTTGTAAAGGAATTTTATAATCGTTCCTGTTCTCTGCCAGGCCTGTGTGCAGATTCCATTCGTGCATGTTCCCCACTGTTCCCCAAGCACCCCACATTCTCCCTGCAGTGCCCTTGTTCCTCCCTCTGTAGGGAATGCCTTCTCCCCTCCCTGCAGTTCCCCGCCTAAGTCCCACTCATCCTCCGAGCCACCGCCGATGTGACCTCCTTCTTAAAACCGCCCTCATCCCCAGAATTATCCCCACCACCCCACCCCCCGTTCTTGTGCTTGTACCATCTAATATCTCTCCTCACAGTGTGCCTGACTTTATAGGTATCTGTGGTCTCTTTTGCTTCACTTTCTAATTTGTAAATTCTTTAAGGCCAGGAATTTGGAAGCTTCTGTTTGTATCCCATGAGCCCCGCCCATGTTGCCTTTGACCTAGGATAAATTGTATTTTGAGAATAAATAAGCAACCAGACTGCATGTTATATCCAAAACAGTGCTCTTACATTCAGCATCCTTGTTGAATGGTATATGTTTTTTCTCCCCCCAAAAAACAGTTACTATTAAGACTTTTTCCTGCTCACATTCACAGAAAATTATAAAGCCTGATACAGGGGGAGTGGGAGAAGGAAGAGCGAATGCTGGCACTTTTGTTCCTGTAGATATCGCGTGTGTGGAAAACCATTTCGTCTCATCATCACAGTGAATGTGGAATGAGCTCTGTAAACATTGTCTGCTGAGAGCCTTTCCCGGTGCAGGAGGCTTCCAGGCCGCAGGGTTTTCATGCTGGGGCCATGTCAGCATGTGCTGAATCTTTTACCAGTGCGTATGAGATGGTTTCAGCGTCACAGTCTTGTCCACCTCTTTAATTATTCACTGTGAAGGCAATTCATTATGCTGATTAGATTGGCAATTTCTTTAAATTCAAGTAGGAGGCTCTCACAGGATGCCCCGCCCACATGGACTCACAGTCTCCAAAATGGGAATGTTGTGGCCATTCAAGTCATTAAATCAGAGAATGCTCCTCTCCTTCCCTAATGCTGGGAAGAAACTTTTCGTGTGTGCGCGCACACACACACACACACACACACTGATTTGCAGACCATTTCATCAGTTGAGTTCATCCAAACTCAGAGCAGAACTTGCGGTGTTGGCATGTCTTGGGCTGGTCACGAACCTAGATTAGCTCTGCAACGAAAGGCGTGTTTCCCTGGGAGCCCGTGTGAAAGAGATGTCCCGGTTGTACTCAGGTGCCCTAGCTCCGAGCTGTGGCTGTCCATCCCGACCCTCCGACTCTCCCTGGGGCTGGGCGACCTCCAACTCCAGCTCTGCAAGTTTCAGCCGAGCTCCAGGCCATTCGCTCCAGGATGGCTCCACTGACTATCCCGGTTCTCCCCCGGCCAGATGTGGCCGAAAAGGAAGCCGGGCCCAGCCAGCTCCAGCTCCCTCCGAAGAGGCCCCCTCTGGCTTGTGTGCCTCTCAGCCGGGGACCCAGCAGAGCGCTGCAGACTTTCCCCGAGAGCCTGGCATCTCACTGCGTCCAAAAACAACTAGACAGGCCAGGCTTGGGTCTAGGGAACGTTTTAGCTCATACACGTATTTAATCATGGAAACGCTGCTCTGAGATTTCCTACAGAGACCTCTGCTTTGGAAATGGTTTCATTTACACACAGCTACAAAAATACCATTTCTGAAATAGTTAGGTGGGTGCTGTCCTTAACCTTTGTGTGATTTCTGGAAAAGTCCTCTCGGCCGGTAAAATCAAAAGCTCCTGTTTCCACAGCAGCCTCCTCTAGAAGTGGCACCAAGACTATGACGAAGAGCAAGTAACACAAGCCTGTCTCATTGGATGCTTCACTGATAAGAACTTTTTCCCCCCAGAAAATATGGATGCATTTTGTTCTGTGTTATGCTGTTCTATATTTAAACATGCAAAAATGGCAGTGGATAGTTTCGATTTCATTTAATGCTTAACAGTGCCGAGTACTGGTATGTTGTCATTATTTGGCTTAAAACATATGCTGTAAGTCTAAGAGAGTTTTGAATTCCCTGGAAAACCTTGCAAAATGCTTAAATCTCATTAAACGCCCCAAAATTACTCTATTTACTCAGCAGAACGGGCACCACTCCATCCTTCACTTTCTAACACAACCTTAATTGACTCAGGTCCCAGGTCTGCTGTCACTGCTCCATTGCTGGGTGGAAAAAATAAAATAAAAATGGAGGCATCTTCCTGCAGCAAAGACAACAGGGGTGTGAGACCAACCAGGGCAGTAGATCTTCATTACGTCCCAGGTTGACGCTGGAAATACAGCTGCAAAAAAATCCAGTCTCTCGCGACCCCAGCGGAGAAAAGGATGAGAGCTTTACAGCTGTGGCATTGAGGTGCTGGATCTGCTACTCTGGGTACAAACTTGACTCAATTTCACAAAGCCTTTGTTTTCTCATCTGTAAAATGGAGCAATCCATTCTTGTTGGCAGAATCAAGTGATGTAGATTATTTCTAAACTATGAAGGATCCCAGAAACACAAAATATTACTTTGAAAGAGAGAAATAAAGTAAGCTATTTTAAAACTAAACCTACGCCTAGCCTGTGTGGCTCAGGGGTTGAGTGTTGAGCTATGAACCAGGAGGTCCCTGTTCAATTCCAGGTCAGGGCTCATGCCCAAGTTGCAGGCTCGGTCCCCATCAATGATTCTCCCTCATCATTGATGTTTCTATCTCTCTCTTCCTCTCTGAAATCAATAAAAATATATTTTTAAAAAACCCTAAACCTACTATGATTTCCTTTTAGAAAATAAAATGTTATCTTTTATCTTCCTAATTGCTATTAAGAAGCTGTCGCAGCGCAGAGGGCTGTTCTATCATCCATCCTTTGGACAGTTAAGCGAGGAAACTAATTGGAGTCCAGAAAGTTTGGGTCAAAAGGATGAATGTCAAAACTGTGGAACACAGGCTCTATCATCCCTTCCATCTGTGCCAAGCGCATGGAACTGTACCGGTAATTCCGTGCCTCCAGCTGCGGGGGGTCGCTGGATCAGGGAGGGTAGCGCTCTGTTGTGACAAGCAGACCCCCAACATGTACAATATAAAGGCCCTAACACAACAGAAATTTACTTCTTGCTCATGTGAAAACCAAAACAGGTGTCCCAGGAAGGCGAGGGCTGCACTTCAGGCAGCTTTTAAAGCACCAGGCTGTTTCCATCTTCTGGCTCCACCATCTTCAACACAGCGTTCCCAAGGTCAATATATTTGTCTATATTGATCCTGCAGAAAAGGAAGAAGAGCATGAGAACACTTCCAGGCCCCTTAACCACGCCAGTGGGGAAGTGACACATACATACCACGCTGCTATACTCCATCGGCAGGAGCTAGTCACGTGGGCCCACCTTGTTAGACCAGGAGCTAGGAAGGATAGTTGCTGGGTACACAGCACGACTTTATGATATAAAGAAGAGCTTTCATTTTGACTGACAATTGGTTTGCAGTCTCTGCCACGAAGTCATTTGCACAACAAACCGATTAAGGGTATCACAGCTGGAGGGCACCTGGAAGTCATCTCTCTCAGCATTTCTCAAACTGTTTGTGACCTACAGAACTAACTTTACATCCTAACCCAGTACACTGCACATGTGTGTGAAACCAGTTACATGAATACTATTTTTTTTCTCTGGTGTGTGATGCACAGGTATTTTTCACTCTTTAACCCCATTCCATTTAATCCGTTATTTTTATCGCGCCCTAATCGGTTTGGCTCAGTGGATAGAGCGTCGGCCTGCGGACTCAAGGGTCCCAGGTTCGATTCCGGTCAAGGGCATGTACCTTGGTTGCGGGCACATCCCCAGTAGGGGGTGTGCAAGAGGCAGCTGATCGATGTTTCTCTCTCATCGATGTTTCTAACTCTCTATCTCTCCCCCTTCCTCTCTGTAAGAAATCAATAAAATATATTTTTTTAAAAAAATATTTTTATCGCTAGTTTATTTCACAGCTTACTGCTGGGCTGTGACTCACTAGGTATAGCTCATCACTTTAGAAATGATGCATATGAGGTGCCAATGACGTACCTGAGGCCACGAATCATCGGCACCAGCTTTGGACCCACACCTATGAGCACAGCCATAAGCCAAAAATGAGTTTTTAAAAAACAATATACATCTTCTGGTTTAAACTTTAGAAATAAGTATCTTTGCTGAAAATTTTTAAATGTATTAGATGTAGGCAAGTGCTGACCTACTAATGATTATTGAATAATTTATTATTCTCTAAATCTATGTATTTTTGAAATTTAAAGAGAAATACCACGTGTAAGCTATAAATATGTAGGGCGTTTGAATCTTGAATAAGTTGAAAGACAAAGATTCAAATTTTCCCCATTACTGCATCTAATTGTCTTACTACTAAACTCAAAATTCTATTTTAAAAGATTTAAGTTCTATAAACTTCTTGCCTCAGAGATTCTAAATTTACTTTTACATCTTTACCCTTAAAGAAGACGTTCTACACACACAGATATGCAAAACTTTACAATGATATGTGTGCTTCTTTCCTTTCTCACAATGTTATTGTGGAGTCAGAGAGTGACTTGAATGTCACTTGGAAACAGAATATAGCACCATCCTCATCAGAAACATGGCCATCTGGCCTTGAAGGAAGACCGATCATTAAAAAGCAAAAACATCTCTGAAATGAACACATCCTCTTTCCGTTCAATTGTATTTTTCTTTTTCTTACATTCTATGCAAGGCTTATGATGTCCTTATGATCTCTCGCCAACTCTTTTGATTAGCAAGATTGTGAGGGAAAAAATGCTTTTTTGAGCACACATCATACATTTTCGTGAAAGAACTGTACTGCACAGGGTAATTAACGTTATAAATAGTGAGTGTTTATTTCTGCGAGGAAGCTGCTGGGTGCGGGTTCCAGCTGGCTAGGTGAGTGTTTACTCAACCGAGAAATCCATACTGCCGGCACAATAGCATCATTATGCTCCCTGGGTGGCATGGGAGAGGAGATGTGGGAACCTCCTCTGGGAGGAAATATTCCCATTATTTTCTCTCATTTACCAGGAATTGGCTCAGGATCCTGGAATTCGACTTCACCTTCTGGTAGCTTCAGTGTGGTATCCAGGAGTAGAAGTGTGAGCTTTTGGCTCAAACTGGTTTCAAGTCCTGACTCTTCCTCTTACTAGGTAGGTGAGTTTGGGCAATTTGCACAGCCTCTCCAAACTCTAAATGAATTCTATAAAACAGGAGTACCTATGTTACAGGATTTTATGAGGAGGATTAAATGAGAGAGAACGCATGTAAAGTACTTGGGGAAATGTCTGGCCGATGGAACACGTACAAGGATTGCTATTATTAAATTAAATTTGAAGACTCAAAAAGGAGCTTCACAAGTAACTATGAGGCTTAATTTTTTTTAAAATCACTCATAAGCAGATCCCCTTTGGATTAGACATGTATTATTAATTGTTATAAAAACCCAGGTTTATGTAGAAAGGCCTCTCTAGGCCGAATTTGCTTCGGTTTGAAATTTAATAGAAAAGCCCTTAACTGGCATTATGTGGCCAAATAATACAGCAGATTAATATAGAGAGAGAAAAAGATGTGTCATCAATCCGATGTAGCCAGGTGTAAATCACATTCCAGAGTGTCATTCACTTAAATGAGCCTCCTGTTGCTCTCCGTTGATCATTTGCTTGCCCAGAATCCAACAGGAGAAACGCTCTGCGTGGTTTAACTAGATATCAGAACCACACACCTCCACAGGCTCACAGTCCCTGGGTTGGTGATTTGCTGCAGTTAAAGGTAAATCTCTCTACCTTGTTGAAGAATCCAGAGAAGTAAACAGCATTTCATAAGTTTCATGTATTATAGCTTATCTCTCAGGTCATCTTTATTCTCTAAGTGAGACCATTATCTAGATAATTTACAATCACACTGTCTCCAGGAAGAAATCATGGCTTTTCTCATCACGTTGCCTGGCAGGTGAAATCCAGGTTCTTTTCCTGACTCTTCAGCCATTTAAGTCTTGAAGACTTAGGAATTTATGAAATTCAAAAATTATTTTCTATTTACATGCATTACTTATTTTGAGAGATTCCATCTTTTGCACACCTGTCATTAATTGTGATCCTTCTGCCTTTAGGGGGAACTTTTGTTTCCCAGTTTTACTGAAAAATAATTGACATACATTACCTTATAAGTTTAAGGTATACATGATGGTACATTTACACAATGGAATACTATGCAGCAATAAAAAAAAGAACTCTTACCATTTGCAACAACATGGATGGACCTGGAGAGTATTATGCTGAGCAAAATAGGCCAGTCAGAGAAAGATAAGTATCACATGATCTCCCTCGTATGTGGAATCTAATGAACCAAATAAACTGATGATCAAAAATAGACCCAGAGTCATAGAAGCATAAACACACTGTTGAGCCTCAGAGGGAAGGCAGGGGAGGGTGGGTGGGAAGAGATCAACCAATGAACTTGTATGCATTTTTGCATAACCCGTGGACACAGACAGCAAGGTGGTGAGGGCCTTGGGGTGGGGGAGGAAGAATGGGAGCAGGTTGGAAGAGTTCATGGGGGGGGGGGGAAGGAGGACCTATGTAATGCTTTCAACAGAAAGATCTTTTAAAAAATGTATATGCATGTGATCCTTGCCATGTAAGAAAAATATTTACAGAATAAAATCTGAAAGAGCATGTACCCCCTCCACCCCCGCCAAGAAAAAGAATTTAAGGTATACAGCATGATGGTGTGACTTATGTATTTTGTGACATGATTCCACAGTAGGTTTATTGTTATTAGCTATATGCGTCTTCTCTTATGGATACAATAAAAAGAAAGGGGGGGGGGGGAAAGGAAGAAAATGCTCCTCCTGATTAGGACTTTTAGGACTTACTCTCTTAACAATCCTGTATCTCATAGATCCGTGTTTTTTCCAGGCATCATGCTGTATATTACACCCCTGGTACCTCTTTAGCTTATAACCGGAAGTTTGAGTCTTCTGACCACCTTCCTCCATTTCCCCTGCCCCCACCCTCCACCTCTGGTAGCCACAAGTCTGATCCCTTTTTCTATGAGTTTGGTTTTTGGTTTTTGTTTGCTGTTGTTATTGTTGTTTCAGATTCCACATATAAGTGAGATCATACAGTATTTGTTGTTCTCTGCCTCACTACAGTATTTGTTGTTCTCTGCCTCACTTAATTCACTTAGCAAAATGGTAGGACTTCCTCATTTTTAAAGGCTGAATAATATCCCGTTGTACATTTATACCACATCTTCTTTATCCACTCACCCATCCATGGACACTTAGGGTCTTTTCCATGTCTTGGCTATTGTAAATAATGCTACTATGAACATGGGAATGCAGATATCTCTTTGAAATAGTGATTTCATTTCCTTTAGATATATTCCCAGAAGTGGAAATGCTGGATCATATGGTAGTTCTATTTTTAATGTTTTGAGGATCCTCCACAGTTTTCCTTAGTGGCTGCACCAATTTACATTTCCCACCAACAAGGCATAGGGTTCGTTTTTTATCACATTCACGCCAGCGTTTGTTATCTCTTGTCTTTTGATGACGGCCATGTGAACGGGTGTGAGGTGGTAGCTCATGGCTTTAATGTGTCTTTCCCTAATGATACTGAACAATTTTTATTTTATCTGTAAGTCTTTTGTCTATCTTCTGTGGATAACTGTCTACTCAGATCCTTTACCTATTTTTTTAATTGAGTTACTTGTGGGGTTTTTTCCTTATTGTGCTGAGTTCTTTATATATTGTAGATGTGAACACCTTATCAGATATGTGGTTTGCAAATATTTTCCCCATTCTGTAGGTTGTCTTTTCACTTTGTTCGTGGTTTCCTTTGCTGGGCAGGAGCTTTTTAGTTTGATGTAGTCCCACTTGTTTATGTGTTTATTTTGTTGCTTGTGTTTTAGGTGTCATATCCAAAAAAATCACTGCCAAGACCCATGTCAAGGAGCTTTATTCCTGTTTTCTTCTAGGAGTTTCATGGTTTCAGGTCAAACATTTAAGTATCTTATCCATTTTGTGTTAATTTTTTGAATGGTATAGAGTTTTCCTCTTTTACATGTGAATATCCAATGATCCCAGCACCATTTATTGATGAGACTGTCTTTTCTCCATTGGGTATGCTTGGCTCCCTGGTCAAACATTAGTTGATGGGATAGGCTTGGGTTTATTTCTGGGCTCTGGATTCTGGATAACTTACTCTGAGGACAAAATAATAGCAATTCTGTATCTGTTGATAACTTTCAATTTCTGCATCATATAACATTATATTACCCCCATGCAAATACTTTACTTCAAAGGCAATATCACAGGAAATGCTAGTATAACTCTGGGAATTACTACATGACAGTTTGAATGATTCTGTTGATTGCTGAAGTCCAGCACCTAGAACTGTGCCTGGCACATACGTGGTACAAAATAAATATTAGTTGAATATAAAAATTCATTTAAATCAATATCAGATATGTAAGTGTATCAACAACTATAGTTTTAAAATAAAACTTCCTACAAGATCATTTGAAGTAAAAGTAGGAATATTAATTATTACTTATAAAAAAGAGACTATTAGAATATCTTTACCTATTGTCTCACATTTTTCCATCGTCAGGAGTGTACAACTGAACAGAATCATCAGCCATATTCCTTTACACAAATAAACCTTTGATTCTTAAAGTTCAAAGTAAAAGCCATCAGGCACTATAAAGTCTTTTGATCAGCTGAAACTACTCCTCTCCTCCAGGAACTGCTCCAGTGAGCAGAATTTTCTTGTTTGCAATTTTCAGCTGGCAGATGAGAAACGCATGAAGCTTTATCCAAATGGAAAACTCAGTCATTCTTGGTAGAGGGGGAAAAACCTGTCAGCTCTAAGAATTGGTCCGTGGGAACTATATTAAGGTGATGCAACTTACTTCTTTGAACCGGAGCAGGCATAGACTGAGTAGCTTCTCATTCTCATAAGTAACTGGACTCTCACCACAATTATGTTCCCTGCCCATATAGTCCGCTCCCCTGCCACACACATATAAGCATATACACTCATATGGGTATATGCTCCTTGAAAAGGATGGGCATATGATTCTTGGTGGGATTGTAAGGGTAGCAAAAGGCAGAAAGGTTCTCTCCTCCCCACCACTGTAGCAAGTCCTCTGGGCCTAGGACCCAGGAGGAGAGGGGAGGCAAGGGTGGCTCTGGTTTCACTCCTCCTGGGCCAGCTCCCCCTACCCCCTCCCTTCATGGGAAAGTGCATATTGCTAATGACTGCAGAAGCCCTCCTGGGAGGAAAAGCCATGTTTACACAATTATTACTGAGCTGCATTCCAAAGTCTTTGTTGTTTTAGTTGTCTGTTTTAAATCACAGAGAATGGTAGGAAGTACTTGGAGAACCAACTGAAAAAGAGGAGTGGCATGGCCTCATGCCGTGGTTCCCAGACGGTTGGGTTTCCTGGACCAGTAATATGGCAAAGATAAGTTGGGGAACTAAGAGACAGTTACCAGCTTTTATTTTGTCAAGTAAGACATTAAAGCAACAATACCAAGTTCTATTGTTCACTATCACCAGATCTTCATAAAAGGAGCAACATGGAAATACCAATTAAAGCAGGAAGAACATACTCTTGGAATGAAGGACTGTTCTTCCAGAGAAAGGAGCGTTGGCAACCCCAAAGAGAGAGAGATTAAAGAATGTTTTGCTAATAAGGATATTAAAAGACATATTTATGGGTGTTTTTTCTTTTCCTGTATTTATCAGAACAGATGTATTATGAAAAAGTAATGCATGACATAAATTGTTATATTAGCATAAAAATGAAAAGTAACCACAGGAAATGATTACAGTATAAGTATGCTTATAAATTCAATATTTTCTTTGTAAAAGATGAAGGGCATGATTTTTAGTGGGGGGGAAAACATGTTTATTTTATATATGAAAATAGACTTTTTAGTATAAAAAAGGACAAAATGTCGTATTGGAAAATGGACTTTTTTTGGTATAAAAAGGAAAAATATACCCAGGACACTCAATGTGATTAATAGAATTACAATTAGTCAGAACAACTCTCCCTACTGCTCTGAAGCGCTCGCCAACATGTAACAGAAATGCCACGACTGATGGGCTGTAAATGAGAATAGCCCTGCCCTTCCACGGGGTTGTCCTGGAAGATAAAATGAGCCAGTAGCATGTGCAACAGAAGTCCAACCTACACCAGCTCAGGGCTTTTCTTTCCATTGATCTCAGCCCTCTGGCTGTCAAGGCCCAATACCAATACCACCTGTCTGTAGGATGAGGGGTACAAGGGTCTTGGGTCATTGAAAAGGACGGGCATACACACATCAGAGTTTGGATGGAGGTTGGCTGACTCTCAGAGATGTGCCAGCTTTCTGCCAATGGGCAATCGAAGCCACTGTGCAGGCAACTGCGGATGGAAGAAAGATAGCCCACAAGAAAATGAATCCATTTGAAAAAAGAAAGAAACAGCCCAAGGGCTTGAGGCAACAGCTCACATGGGTCCTACCCGTGGCTGACAGGACCAGAAGTGTGAGAGGAGGCAGAGAGGAGAACCGAAGGCCAGGGCCAAGGGGGCTGGGCCTTGGAGAAGGGAGCTGGTGAGAAAGTGAGGAGGAAGAGTTGAAAGAATGACTTTCTCCAACACTTGGTGCTTGAGGAAGCTAGAGAGGAAGAGAGGCCCTCAGGAGGTTTCTAAGGGCTGTAAACTAGATCTTAAAATAAAACTGTACAATGACCAGAAGGTAAAAGTTCTTTCAGAAGCACAATTAAAGATGTGAGTGGCTCTTTAATTACCTGTGGGTGCTAGACTGAGTTTTTTGGATGATCTATTGAGTAACATGGAAGCTGTGGTGTTTATTCAGGTGCTTATTCAGGTAGCCATAGTACCTCTTGCTGGCATATATATTGTCTGCATAATAACATATCACTGACAAAACTCAGATGATAGATCTAGTGAGATTTTAGTAATGAGACCTACCTCATGTGCCTCAAAAAATTCTTGAAACAACAACTAGAAACTCTTTCAGATTCACACCATGATGTAGAAAGCAAACAGTTCTGTTTTCCACATGAAGTGAGTGTTTCTCAGGAGGTGGTATGTTCTAGTAGAAATTCATGTGAGTTGTGAGTCTTACTATCTAGTTCCAGTGAAACCACAGACTTTTTTTGTTTACTTTAGCTAAGTCATCCTCTCTGACTCTTTATAACTTTCCCCAAAAAATGTAGTCAAGAGAATAAATCAGATTATCATTTGTATCTCTATCATTTGTGTCGTATTGAACATTTCAACAAAATGAACAATATAATCACAAGACTGGTATCTTAGTCAACGTTCTGGGCACCCCATAGCCCAGTCAAGTTGACAAAAGGAACCATTCCAGCTGGGTTTTTAAAATTAGAAATAAAGCCATGTTTTCAGGGGAAAGAGGACCTACGTAATACTTTCAACAATGAAGATTAAAATGAATAAAACCATGCTTTCATCTGATAGAATGTAGTGTGAGATTGTCTCTACTTCTTTGCCTGAGAAGGAGCCAGGAATTCATCGCTTTGGCCAAGGGCCTGTCTGACGTTAAGGGATTCCCATCACAGATGTTTTCCTACTTTGAACATCGCCCCTGAAGGGTCAGCCTTCCCATGGGTTGAAGTGAATGGATAGCAAATGCAGAGTCAGCAGCAGGCTGGGAGCAGGATGAGCAAGGGGGCCAGTTAGTTCCTAGAGCGGATCCTGTCTGACATTCCCAGACCTCACACCGCCACACCGGAGACCTAAGAGCTGGACCACCCTTTGGGGACATACAGCTAAAGGGAGATGAGTTCACTCCAAGAGAAAACAGAGGGAGCTCTTGGCTGGTTGTTGAGCTCACGGGTCAGCCCCTGAGACCCGATTTCTCGGCTTTGTTTTGTCTCTCAGAGTTCATTTTGTTTTGCAACCAGTCTTACATTTCAGCTTAAAACCATATCTGAGTCGCCCCTCCCTCTCCTACATTAGGGTGCACCAACTCTCCCCAAGCCTTAATCAGGCAGTGTGTGCCTTGCATCCAGATGAGGAATCCTCAGTGAGTATCATTCTGGAGTAATAGCTTCTTTGTAATAATAACTTACAACTAACTCATTACCTTCTCACCAGCCAAAACTGTGCACTTCTCCAGGGCATATATATCCACATGACAGTGAGTAAATGTGGGAGCAAAGAAACAATCGCTTTCCATGAAAATCTGCACTGATTTCTCTTCATGGAAATTGGCTTGACATACTGATAGTTCTGCCCTGACTCTTCAATAGATAAGTGTTCTCAGTTGATTCATTCTCATAACCAACAAGACCCCGGCATACTAGCTCGTTGGCCAGTCCTCAAGCTAGAACTAAGTTCTCCTTGTTTCCCCTCAGCATATAGTTGCACATCTCTTTTGTGGTGTAATTATTTAGGTATACTTTTTGTCTTTCCTACTGTGTTATAAGCTCCTTAATCTTTCTGTGATCCCTCTTTATACCTTGCACAACACTTAGCACAGCACTTTGCTGTTGGTATGTTCTCTATGAATGTAATCCACATAATAAAAATGTGTATTTGCCATGCCAAAGCCAGTTATTACTTACTGAGCAGCTAGTAAGTAACCAGTATGGTGCTATCCCTATGAAAGGAATGATCTCCAACACGGAGGATTTAAAATCACAGTGGTGGATCCCAGATGGCATGGCTCAGTGGTTGAGCATCGAGTTGAACCAGGAGGTCACAGTTGGATTCCCAGTCAGGGTTTGATCCCAGTTCCTATCACCGTTGATAGTGTATCCTCTGGGCATCACATGAAACATCATAATCTTCTGTTGGACCTTCACGCTTACTTCACTAAGCTTTTTCATTGCTTCCTCCATTGTCTGCCATGGAAGTCTGGGCATTTCAACTTTATATAGACCATCACTTTTTCCACATTTCTGGGAGCCCCATTAATAACAAGCTTGAACTGTCTCCAGAGGTCCCTTCCATCCTGTTACTCCTGTATCTTGGGAGAGTGATCTCAAATCAATAAAGTCTGCCCTATATAATCTTACGTTCCTACCTCTTTTATCAAGTTCACCCATAATCTTTTGTTGGACCTTCATGCTTATTTCACTAAGCTTTTTAATTGCTTCCTCTCATCCCAGGCAAATGCTCCTTGCTCAGACTGGTATATGTTTGCTAGCTCTTGCAGCTCCTTTAGGGCATGGTCTAATTGTTTCCCCGATCAGTTCCCTAAAGTTCTCTAGTTGGTTAATATTATGACTTCACCCCAGTTATAGGCTGAGTGGTCATGAGAGAGGGTTAGGGACAGATCCTGAGGAGGCACATGTTCTCATGTGGGGGAGAGGCACTACAGTGTCTCAAGGACAGGGGAGTGTGTTAGTTCTTAATAGAGAGAAATGGGTGATTTGAGAAAACTCAAGGGGTTCAGGAATCTGTGACTCAAATTTTAATGGGTGACTCATCCAGATGTCTTTATACCAAAAATGAGACCCCACTTTTCTCCAAATCGGGCCTGACCTTGACATAGCGTACCTGTCTTGGTTGGATGATTAACCTTCTCTGGGGCTTGGTCACTTGATTAATTCTTGGGCCTGGGGTTAGTCTTCAGCTTTCTCTGCCCCTCTGCTATGGGAAATGAGAGCCCCTTTGTAAGTTACCAGGGAAGACCTCTGTTTTCCATACCTCACTTTTCAATTGCCGGTTCATCATTTACAGCTTTCCATAATCTTTTTTTAGGGCATAAACAGTATTTAGCAAAAGCCATATAATCTCACTGCCCTTAGAGTTTCTATTCCCCCCCCCCCCCACACACACACACACACACACTTCTCAACTGTTTACGTCACACCACTAATACTTCTGGTGAGAATGTTAACCACTGGAGTGCCACCTTGGGTCAGGAACTCCTCCTACCAACAGTGATGGGGATCTCATTACCAAAAGGGAGGTATGTGACCCAGCTCATCTTTATCACCCATTTCCTCTGACAACTCCTTGTACTAATTGTCTCAGATTGGGTTACCTCTGTAGGAGAAATGGGGGTGATAAAGGGGAAGAGCAAATAGATTTATGGAAATGACCAGCTAATGCTCCTGTTCTTGAGTTGGGTGGCAGACTCGTTGCTTATTGTATTATCTGGTAATTTACACATAATCTCTTGGCTATATATACCAATATTTTTTAAAGACTAGAAGGCAAAAAATAAATTGTTTATTAATTATTTATCTTGCGCAACATCTTATGCTACTATAATTAGAAAATTATGAAAAAGCATTACTACATTTAAATTTTTCTTCTATGCTTGTAAATACTTTTAAACAATACATGTTATTTTGCTGTTTAAAGTATATAGTATAATCTGTTGGACTTAACTAATAGTAGTGATAGTTAATTATCTTTGTTACTTTTTGTTTTAATCTTGGAAATTATTTTGAATAGAAACATGGCTCATTTAACTTTTAATGAATATAGTATGCTTTAGCTTTTAACCAAGTAATGCTTTAAGTCTCCATTTTGAGGTATAGGTTATATATCTCTATAAGAACTCAGAGTTTTAACAAGGCTCTGAGGTAACACTCTCAATGTAATAAAGGATAGTCTCCTAGGTCAAGTTCTACTAAATTGTTTGTGTTGATCTTGCCTCATTAAGTTTCATCTTTCAATTAACCTTGTTGTAATATTAATGTAATGATTCTCAATTCTGTGCATGATAGAATCCTTAAATATTGACAAGATTTGGCATGGAGCAGAGTTATGAGTAATCAACAAAAGTCTTGGATGACTGTTTTTTGTTTTTTAAGCAAGGTAGTAAATGATCATATCTGTGTTTTAAAAAAATATATCTTGATGTTCTTAGACTAGTTAATGGGAGAAAAAAGTGTGGAAAAGGCAGGAGAGTGGCCACTGAGGACTCTTACCAAAGTCCAGGTGACAAAGAGTAAGTGTCTGAATCAATGGAAGTGATAATGGAGAGGAAGAATGGAACCACAAGAGACCTTTGGGATGTATCCTAGGGATGAACTTGGTGCTCAATCTGATATAGAGATGAAGGGCAAGAACTAGTCAAGGGTAACTCAAGTTTCTAATTGAGTGGACTTTGTGGAGATCTTGCCATCAGCACAGTTTGATAATCAACGAGGAATTGATAGGTTTGGCAAGGAAAGGATTAACCCAAGTTTTAGCCATAGTGACCTGAGAGGTCAATTGGGCAGAGTGGTAGAGCTGCCTAGAGGTACAGCTGCCAAAGGAATACTTTGTAAGATTTTTAAAAATATTTTAAAAACTTCTCTGCCATTTACCTCAGCCTTTTCTTTTTTTAAAATTTAATTTATTGAGGTGACATTGGTTCACCAAATCATACATGTTTCAAGTGCACAACTCAATAAAACATCATCTGCACACTCCATCGTGCGCCCATCACTCCAAGCAAAATCTCTTTCAGGCCCCATTTCCCCCACCTTGGCCCACCTCCACCTCCCCCAACTCCCCTTTTCCTCAGGCCAACACCACACTGCTGTCTGTGTCTATGTGTTATGTATATATGTCTTTGGCTGTCAGTTATGTCTTTTCTATTTTCCTAGAGGAAACCAGACACAGCTCCTGAACCTGTGGAAAGGAAGAAAAGACAGCCACACAGAAGCAGCCCCAGGCCAATCCCAGTGCCCAGTGCCATAGAGGCCTAATATGGAACTGAGAGAGTTTCTCCATATTACTTTCGATTTTATTCTTTTTAACATCACAGTACAAAATATTTTTGAAACTGTGTAAAGTTCAATTCTTTATAAGTTTGGAACATACAGCCCATGTTAAAAATGAATGATAGAAAAAAACATGTTGAAAAAAAAATGAATGACGATACACTGACAACCACAGGATCCATAATTCCCAGTGGGAACAGCACAGAAATAATGGACATATAACAACAGGCCTACCAAATATCAATATGCAGCAATAAGCCAACCAGTTCTTTTATAAACGGGATATATAAGGCTTTAGCAGCAAGCCCACTTTGGGCTTTTATTTTTAATTCTGCAGAGCTGACCTTTAAATAGATTTGCATTGGGAGAAATGTAAAACTTCCTCAAATATCATACTACTTAATTCAACATAAGCCGTAGGGTGAGGGTGGAGGATTCTATCTCTGGAGAGACTTTTTATATCATAGTAACTATAAAATAAAGGTTAAATACTAAGCTATTTCTCTGAATTTTTCAGATTTTAGTGAAGTTTATAAATATGTCTTTGGCGTCGGCCTACAGACTGAAGGGTCCCAGGTTCGATTCCCGTCAAGGGCATGTACCTTGGTTGCGGGCACATCCCCAGTAGGGGGTGTGCAGGAGGCAGCTGATCAATGTTTCTCTCTCATCGATGTTTCTAACTCTCGATCCCTCTCCCTTCCTCTCTGTAAAAAATCAATAAAATATATTAACAAATAAAATAAAAATAAATATGTCTTTGGGCTTAATAACAATGCCACTGAGTGGTGTGACCCCCTCAAATCTGGGACTGGATTTTTGGCATCTACCCTCAGGATGATTGTTGTCTCACTCTGAGAGCTATTTCTTCAATTTTGTTATGATGCCACCAGAGGATGATAAAAAATATACTGAGATCAAACTGTAGAGGCTGCACCCCAACGATGCAAGATGGGCAGGCGACTAAAGGATTAATGGACACCTCTTTTCCACCTATGATTTTAGCTTTTGTAGTCACAATAGTACAAATACATGGTTGTGAGTAAGTCTTAAGTGAATGAATTTGTTTTCTGAAACCTCAACTTCCCCTTCCAGCCCTTTACTAGCCCAGGCATTTTTTCCAACTTCTTGCCCAATATCAGTACCTGTCCCTGCTTTCAACGGCAACCCCAATGTCTGTCTCTTTATTAGGCATCAAGTTTTTCAAATATTATGTCAGTTATTCCTCATGTCAATCTGTGAGTAGGAATTAATATTATTCTTTCACTGAGTATAGTAATACCAGGGGAAACTAAGGATCCAAGCGATTAAATAATTTGCGTGAGGCAACCCAACATATTGAAAATGTTATTAAACACTGGAAAATTTAAAACCAGGCCTAACTTTAAAACCTCAGAAATTCTACTAGCTGACCTCATATGTTATCTGCCTGGCTCTTCCTAGGTCATTAGCGGAAGGGAATCCTTTTGGTGGGGAAAAGGAATTTCCAGTATGAAAGAGTTTAGGGGAACTGGAAGATCTCAGAGGATGGAGATTTTTTTTAGCTGTTTTCCTACTAGGCCCCAGATGACATCTTGGCCTACTTGATTCAATTCAACCAAAATTGATTTAAGGCCTCTGTGTGCTAGTAAGTGCTCAGTGTTATAGCAGAAACAAAGATAAATGAAGCCAAGTGCTACCTCCCAGGAAGCTTATGTTTCTCTCCATCTTTGTCTACCAGCATCACTGGATGGCATGCTATTCTCACAGAATTTGTCTTAATCCAGGCAGCAACAACCTAAGGTTTATCAGGTATAGATTAGTACATAGCCCAGGACTTATTTGGACCCATCCCAAGTCCATACATTCCACATAGTATCAATGAACACATTGAGTAACAGAGGAAGAGTATGAATGGAAAGGAGCAGTCATTGTTAATCTCCTACTTATGTTTAACACCGTAAGAGTTTTATGGACCATTTATATGTTGCAGTGTGCATCCTTTTATTTATCATCATCCCTTCCTTGGAAAATCTTCCCCTTCCATGCATGGTTAGATCCTGACAGAGCTATTAATCACACAGCCCTGCCTCAATTGGCCATAGGAGTGGGCACATGACACCTCAGATTATTCAATGGTGTCCCTTAAGGCATTGTGATTGGTCCAGAGGTATACATGTGCTTCAAGGAGAGCCAATCAGAATTCTCTTTGGGGATTTATATGTGGACACCAGAAGAAGCTCTTTTTCCCACTGTGATTTCTAACCATAAACCATGTGAAACTCGCCCACCATGTGGAAAGACACTGCAGCTGGAATAAAGCCAACAGATGGAGAGAGTCACGACTCCTGATGACATCATTTGAACTCTTGGATACATTTCTTAGACTTTCAGTTGTATAACACACACACACACACACACACACACATAAGCAAAACATTTTGTCTGTGTCCATTTGGGAGTGGATGTTTGTTTGTTGGATGTACCTGAATGTTTAAGAAGCAGTAGGAGAAGTTAGGTTGAAAGTATAAGAAGTTCGATTGACTACCTGTTGCCTAGAACCAGGAATCCTGACCATAAAGAGAAAAAAAACATAATTTATAATTCCCTTAAACCTGGCAGTTAGTGGAGCTGCATCCTTAAATCTCTGAGGGTAATGAGGCGCGAAGCCAAGGGCCTGCAGACTCCCTGCTCTTCATCGGCTGTGCCCCACACACAGCTCTCTTGGGCATGAGTTCACTGTGTTTCCGACGACTCTTCCAGAAGGCTTTGGAGCGATCTGTCACTCTCGTCAGTATCAAGGATGTCGCCGAAAGCAGCATCTTGAATCCTAAGTATCCAAGGCAGCCTTCACCCCATGTCAGCAATGTGAGCAGCCTGTCATCAGGTCTTGGGTCTTGACCCTTCTTTGCTCTGACTCTGCAGATGCTCTGACTCTGACCTGAGGTCCCTGATCTAAGGTCTCAACCTCCACAAAGAGAAATATTTCAGCTCATTCCTCCTAGTGATGACCAAATGGGCTTCCGGCTATGAGTAATCTGAAAACAAGCATTTCGTGGGCCCTCGGTGGCCACTGTTAAATGGGTAAGTCATTAATCAATTTCAGTTACCTGGCACGATGGGAGGATGAGGTCTGGACACGGATATTCGGTCTATAGTGCCCTGGTCTGGAATTTGGCTACCGAAAACATATGCAAAGAGTAGCTGAGGTTTCAGCCTCACAAGCTCTGATAATTTACCGCTAAAAATAAACATGTGCTCAAGAGATGACTAGTATGTAAACAGTCTCAGAAAGATTTCCTCAGCATCTGCCTGCAGAAGCTGCCATCCAATACCCAAGGACGCCGAGGGCACCGCTCACAAAGAACGCTTTCTCTTTGGGGGAGCTGGCATCTGCCGAGCAGGAGGGAAAGGCAGGACAAAGAGTCACTTCTCCAGTTCAGGCGGGGAAACCAAACGCGATTCATTGTCTGTCTTAAGCAGTTGCTTGTTTGCGGTTCCATAACTGGGCTGAATATTGGAGTCTGCATTTCATTAGACACACAGTGCCTGTCCTTGGCATTGGTGTTGAGCTACCCGATACTTATTGGGAAGCTGAGATGCCAGTCCGCCTTGTTCTCACTGGGTACCCTGCGGTGTGTCCAGCATGCTACCTGGCACTTAGTAGGCGCTTCATAATTTACATTTCTTGCCCACCTTTCCATTACCGCCTACTTTAGGCGAATACAATTTGTGAAACTCAGATCTATGAGGCAGCTAAACTAGAACACAAAAACCATAAGATCAAAAGACTCCTTTACCTCACAGTGATTTTAACGGAAAGTTCCCTCCCTCAGGGTACATTTAAAATGCACAATCTATATACAACTTTTCAGGGACACTTTCAATGCGTAAGAAGCAGGGCCCACATTTGTGCTTGCCTGTTTGCCTCCATCAGGGTTTGCAAAAGAAAGGCTAGAGGAAGAATTGGCCAAAAGAACAGCTGTTTTGGGAGGCAGGAAGTCGAAGTTTTGAAAGCTTTTGCATTGAAATGAGGTTTGGGGATTATCTGAGTCCTTTAAATATGCATACGATTTGTATTCTTCATTTTCCCTGGGTAGAGGAGAGGCTGTGCAGTGCTTGGGAATTTACTGCCCGGCACTGTGGCAGGAAACTCCACAATCATTAATTCACGGATTTCTGGGGTTTGAATATGAATTTCTGCCATGGATCACACACTCCTGGTGATGCGGAGTTGCTTTGAATGAGCTGAGTGAGATGCAGAAAATGCTGCCAAGGTGAGGAGGGGTGGGGAACGACACCTGGATGGGAAGGAGCTGCCTGCTACTTGATATGCTGCTTTCTCAGCTTTTCTGTAAGTCTGAACGCTACACCTGCCCCAGCACACATCGGTCTTCCTGGAACACACTAGCCTCCCCGCTGAGCCTAGTTCCTGCCAGCCCGCCCGCCCGCACCCCCTCCCCCCACCTGGTGGGTAGTCACATCTGCACTGGACTTTGTAGTGAAACCCTCACTCCGCCTAAACTTGAGGGTCTCTCCAGATGTCTCTACAGTTATGCTGATGGTTTAGTTTCTTTTCTCTCATTTTGAGTTTGTTTCTGATTTTGTGGTTTTATATAGTTACACGTAACGTTATCTAGGCAGGATTGAGGTTTTTCATGATTCCTGGCGACTTGGGGCCTGATTCTCGCTTTCAGCATTTGCTGAATGATGGCTAACATTTCTGACTCCCAGCCAGCTCCTTTCCATTCCTGTTCCTCACGTTAGAATTTATAAAAACACATCACCAAATTCTCGTGCTCAGGAAATCTCTCACGGGGACTCAAGGTCAGAAGCCCAGAATTTTAGAAACAACCCAGTGACTAATGATGGACTCTATAGGCTTGAACAAGTTCTGGACTCCAAGGCCCTGGTGATGGTCAATTTATGTGTCACCTTGGCTGGGTCACAGTGCCCAGGTATGTGGTCCAATGTTATTCTGGATGTTTCTGTGAGGGTGCTTTTGGATCACTAAACTTTGTGTAAAGCAGATTGTCCTCCATAGTGTAGATGGGCCTCATCCAATCAGTTGAAGGCTTTAATAGAACAAAAAGATCAGTCATTTCAATAATATTCTTTTGGTTTCGAATTTCTGCCAGTGATCTAAACATTGTTAAAGAAGCCCTTTTGATTTTATTTTAAATATGAATTCCTTTTGACTTGATTATCTGTGGCCCCTGGCTTTACTCTGAATTGAATTCTGTGTGAATTTGTAATGCCTGAAAATAGTAGTTAAAAATATAAGCATCAACAACATACATGCAACTATGATCAAGTTAAAATGCTTACTATTTATGCATGTGATTATGTAATATTTTAAGCACATAAGCCCTGACCTGTGTGGCTCAGTGGGTTGGGTGTCATACTATGTACTGAAATGTTGCTGGTTCAATTCCCAGGTAGGGGGCGTGCATGTTTCTCTCTCTCTCTCCCTCTCCCTTCCCCTCTCTCTCAAAACCAATTTAAAATAATAATACTAATAAATATTTTAAGCACTTAAAATTTTTTTGTCTTCACATAGCTCTAATTTCCCCTGGAGTTTTAATTTCATTTTCAAGCATATTTACACACTGTTTTAAAAATGGCTAAAAAAAAAAAACCTACATAAATATGTGACTGGAAATGTAATGTCTCCTTAAGTTTATTATACAATAGGGAAAGAAAGGAAACTAACATTAATTATGTGCATATGTGCTAATTCGTATGCTAGGTTCTCTCATTTAATTATAGACAAAAAGCTTATAGTAAAACAAAGGAAAAGTGTAAATGAATTTTAAGGATTTTGCAGAAATATGATGATTTTACTGAATTCATGAGGATTTTTTCAATGTCTACTTTAAGTTCAAGTTGAATAATGACTATTTGAACTCCCTAAGAATATCATCTCTAGTGGATAATTAAAATGAAACCTTCTGGGCTCGCTCACCTTGATACTAAAAATGTGTTCAGCAATCTGACCCTTCTATTCCTCCTATTCTGTCATGTTAGTGTAATATTAAAATTACATTTTACTTAGTCCCTCTTTGTTCAGCTTATTTTCTAAGAAGTCTGAGAACAGATTTGCATTAGGTGTGATAGGGTCTTCATTGAGTGCTGTAAAAATGGGTTTCATTTGTATCTAAGAGACTTCATTGACATAAATTAAAGTAAAACATGTTTAGGTTACCTCTAATTCAAGTTTTGGATTGTTCATGAGTCCTTAGCAAAAATAGCAATTAAAAAATAGCACGTAAATAGACCCATTTGTAATGCCACGACCCTTTAATACAGTTCCTCATGTTGTGGTGACCCCCAATTTCATTGTTACAAATTGAACATAATTAAAGCATAGTGATTAATCACAAAAACAATATGTAATTATATATGTGTTTTCCGATGGTCTTAGGCGACCCCTGTGAAAGGGTCGTTCGACCCCCAAAGGGGTCGCGACCCACAGGTTGAGAACCACTGCTCTAAAGTATAGTGAAATTGTCCTAGCATGTTATTGTGAAATAGAAATTATTGGAGAGACAAACCCTCTTTTATCCTGATTAGCAATGAATAGTCACTGAGATAGGAGATTTGAAAAATTCATCCTTAGTGCGAAATGTATGTGTTCCAAGAGAAGGAGTGGGAGGAGAAGAGGCAAAGAGGAGAGACACAGTATGTTGTGTTTTTTTGACCATTGAGGTTTTGGAATTTCCCAGATCTGGAAATATCATCATAGCCTGTCTCGTCAAGCTAATTTGGGGTCAGAACGTTACCTAAGGAGAAAAATCTGAGATCAGCTTGGAATAGCTGTTTGTGTTCCCCTCGAAATTCATATGTTGAAACCTAACTCCCAAAGTGATGGTAGTTGGAGGTGGGGCCTTTGGGAGGTGCTTCAGTCATGAGAGTGGAGCCCCGGTCATGGAATTAGAAGAGACCAGAGAGCTTAACCCCTCCTTCCCTGTGAGAACACGGCAAAAAGATGGCCCTCTGTGAACCAGAAAGCAGACTCTCACCAGACGCCAAATCTGCTTGCACTTTGAGCTAGACTTCCAGCCTCCAGAACTGAGAAATAAATTTCCGCTGTTTGTAAGCCACCCCAGTCCATGGTGTTCTGTTACAGCAGCCCAAACAGACCAAGACACCCAGGACCTGGGGGAAATTGCAGTTCATGTAGTACCATTTGTGATCCAGAGAACAAGGGCATCACCAAGTTGGGGAGATCATCCAACCCATTTCTGCCCAGGACACTCATGACTTTGTTGGCACAGGCCCCTTGAGGCTTTAGGACATAGTCTGAAGGTGCCATCACCAAGGACACCAGCAGCGGAAGCCCTGAAAAGCTGCCTTCTCCAAGGGGTTGGCAAATAACTGCTTTTCTCACAAACCTCAGAAAGGCAAGATCCTAAGAACTGAGCCACCTTGAGATACCACCTGGGGACTCCCAACAGAGAGGGGGTGGGCATGGAGAGCGGCCACAGTGTTTGGACAGGTTCAAGCCTCGGACTAATGAGAGGGCACAGCCCTCTCATGGCAAAGCCACCTGCAAGTTCCAGCTTGAAGGGCAAAGCCCTCCCAGCACAATTATAGCCAAAGGCTATAGTTGTAAGCTTGAACCTATGGTCCTAACACGTGGTCCCACATGGCTGAGTGATGTGGGCTTGATAGAGTTCAGGTGCATGTAGTTGAGTAGGATCGAAACCCACGAGAATGTTGTAAACATCTTGACCACGCCCTTACGTTGCCTCGTGGAATCTGGCTATAAAATAAAGACAGGGCTTTCAGGCTGTGGTGCTGTTGCTAGCTCTCCATCAGAGAGGACAGCATCCCACCCAGACCCAGCTTTTTTCTCTTGTCTGTCTTTTCTCAATCCTTCACCGCCCCCTCTCAGGCTCACCGAACCTGGCTAAGCTGACTCCGCACATATGGCGCCCAACGTGGGGCTGAGTATGCCATGGCCATGCCGGCTCGCCACGGCAGGGAGGGGAGGACGGGGGGAGAAGAAAACTCAGGGCGATTTCAATGGGGAATGGGGCTGAAATCTGGGAGCAGTACAGGTGGGAATATAAATCTTGCCAAATATTATTAATAAACATAACCTCTTCCTGCTCACAGGCTGGTGAGTGCTGAGGACGTTCAAAGGAAAGAAATCTTTAAAATGACAGCAATCTTAAGAATACAGATTGCAAGCACTCCGTCTTGTGGTGGGAATAACTTTGTTATTTTACTATTAGTCACACACCATGAGTAAATCTAATTGATCTCAGCTGCTTGCAAATGGCCACTTCAACCACCACTTCTGTTACCAGGTGTGGACGTCCGATGGGAACCCACGGCTCTGGGAGAGTGAAGCATCAGGTGAGCAGGTTTTGCTGAGCTCAGGTTCACTGAGTTGTAGGGGCCATCCTCTCCTCCTCCAAGCAGCTCCTCCTCAGCCCATAATGTCCACCTCTTTGGTAGTAATGGGGAGACTGTCCTCATTCCACTTCACTCCTCTTCTTTAAGGAGACAGAAGTGGTGTCTATAACTGATGAACTTGGAGAAAGGAACCGAATTGTTCCTAGCTTAGTTCTTTCTGCTTCTTCTTTTTTTAATAGATTTTTTTTCAGAGAGGAAGGAAAAGGGGGAGAGAGAGAGAGAGAGAGAGAGAAACATCAATGATGAGAGAGAATCATTGATCAGCTGCCCCCCCTACTGGGGGTTGAGCCCACAACCCGGGATTGTGCCCTTGACTGGTATCAAACTCAGGACCCCTCAGTCTGCAGGTCGATGCTCTGTCCATTGAGCCAAACCAGCCAGGGCAGTTCTTTCTGCTTTTGATATGGCCAGTCCTCAGGAAAAAACTTCTTCTCTGCTAAGAAGGGGTTTGCCCTCCCCAGGGAATATGTTGTATGGTTGTAGTTGGGTGGGTAACAGAGTTCAAAACCAGTTAGCTGCTGTTTCAAAACACATTATCCCATCAGGGTCCCAATGGAACAAATTTATATTAGGGTAATTTGAGGAGCGTATATTCACAAAGGAACAGTTTACAAAGATGGGAGGAGAGTACAGGAAAAGCTCAAGAGATTGAACCAGGATAGAGCTCCCCGATGTGGATGGCCATCATCCAATCTAGGGAGGACCTCAATGGCACAAAAAGACAAGGAAGGTTGAATTTGCTCTCTGCCTGCCTGCATGGGCCGCGTAATGAGCTGCGGGGGCTTTTAACCAGGAGCTCTTGTAACTCTTTGCCTCATGGATTTCTCAGGCCAATAGGATCTACTTGACCTGCACACAGAACAGCTGATAGTTGCTTCTGAGAGCACCACTCAACCAATAACTGATGGGAGTTGGAGGATACCTACTTCAGTCCCTTGTTCAACAATTTCCAGGTATGTCCTACACTATCTTCCAGAGTTTACCTGTAGGTCAAGGCCAAGGGTCCAGTGGCAATATGCTTGGTACTATACCCTCTATTGGGCTTCCTGCCCTTCCCTGTCTCATTTCCCCATGTCCTACCTGTGCTTCTAAGGATTATCTCCTAAATAAACTATTTTACTCATGTTCTTAATTCAGGGTCTATTCTGGGCACACCCAAACTTCAATAGTAGTGCACCCAGCTGCAAGAAAATGAGATAATTATCCCAGAAAGCGTTTCAATAGACGGAGCTCCAAATAACTCTACAAATCTGGACCAGACCCCTCAAGTATAGATAAAGTTAAAAGAGCTGAACTGAGATTTAAACCTCCATCTAAGAATCAGAGTTTGAAATCTGAGTGTAACCAAGTCAATTGCACACTGTCTTGGACAGCATCTATGGTGCCTAAGAGACCCCCTTCTGAGAGAGCTCAGAGTGACATCCACACTCACAGGCTACTGCTGAACATGTCCTTACCCCTCCTCACCATGCTTTTTATCACTGCGTCTTGGCATCTGCCAGTGTGGAGGGGACCATGCACATATCTGTCTGTTTGCCAGTGACTGAAAGAGATTTTGGAATTGAAACTGACTGACCAAACCAAAATTTGAACATGAGATACCATAGACGAGTCAGGTAACTGGTAGCAATTGGAGCAGAAAGCAGCTAATGCACCAATATAGTAGAGCACTAGAATAGGGTTAGATACCAATTTCTGAGGCAATTTAAAAAATTGGGGTTTTGAAAGCTCAATTTGAACCAATTTTCAAGGGACTTTCTGAGGCTTTGTGCTATATCCTCATAAACCTGAGGAAACCTGAACAGACCTCAGTTCCTCCCAACCTTCAAATACCCAGTCTCATCTTCCTTTCAGTTAAGTGACAGGCATGAAAGGGAAAGGAAACTCATTGCCTCACACAACTGTACAGCCTTGAAGCGTCAAGGGAAGTTGATCTAGCAGTTCAGTTCCATCACCGAGGACTTACTTTCTCATTGACCAGCCCTTCTGCCATCTACCGTGTTGGCTTCATTTCCAGGTTTCAAATAGAAGCTTTCTTCTCATGGTGGCAGCAATTTCAGCCTTTACAATTTTTTAATCCAGTGCTTGGTGAAGAAACATCTGATGGTTCCTGCACACGTCTAACGATTCACTCTCATTGAATCAACAACATGTCATATTCCCATTCTTGAACCAATCTCAAGGGCCAGGGGCAGTGAGAGCTTATTAGTCCATGTTCCATACCTGAAGTTAGAGGTGGGCTCAGCTTTTAGGAAACTACATGACTTCCAAAGATTTGGGAGGCTATGGAAAATGGGATAAAAGAAAATGGATGCGTGGAAGCAACATATATCTACATATGTCCACTATGGAGCCTAACATGGCCGTCAAAGATAGTCATTGACTCCTTGAGCCCGGACATTCCACTCATAAAGTTTTTTGGTTAAGCCTTGTTCTTCCCCTCGTGGGCAAGTATCCCTGTTAGTACATTCAGACATAATCATCAATCCTGGGCAGATTTAGATTTGAGGAAGGGAAAGAGCAATTGAAGCCCAAGAGCCTTGGATACTTAGAAAGGAGAAGAAACTACCAGAAGGGAAATTGGAGAAAAGACAGTTAGGATGCCATTACAAATTGTGTCTCGTTTAAAAAGTGGATACTTTTTTCATGGTTAAAAAAGAGAGGCTACTTCCCAATACCAGCAGTAAGATGCCTCTCGGCTGCACTGAGCAGGCTGAGCAGGCCCATGTGTCACCTCAGACCTGAGAATGGCTTCAGGGCTTCACAGGCCACTCCAGACATTTGAGACATTTTTTATCAAACTCTGGTGGGCCACTCCAAAAGGGGAAGGTGGGCCTTTTCTCTCTACTAAACTGAAATAATCAAGATCTGTAATTAACGATCCCCTTTCTGCCTCCTGTAAAAATACACAGACACACACACATACTGTTAAAGATATTCCACTCCTGCAAGGGTCAAAATCTACACAGAAAAGGTGCTTCATGCAATAACACTGGAGGTTCCCTAATGTGCCAGTTCAGAGTTATGAGGATTTTAATGAGGTATCAGTTAGGCCAGGGGTCCTCAAACTACGGCCTGCGGGCCACATGCAAATACAAATATTGTATTTGTTCCCATTTTGCTTTTTTACTTCAAAATAAGATATGTGCAGTGTGCATAGGAATTTGTTCATGGTTTTTTTTTAAACTATAGTCTGGCCCTCCAACGGTTTGAGGGACAGTGAACTGGCCCCCTGTTTAAAAAGTTTGAAGACCCCTGAGTTAGGCATATTTGCCCCTGGTTCATACCTACCCTGCTTCCCATTATTCCTCTCGCACTTGGTAAGGCCCCGGAGCTCTCTGGATTAAAGCAAGCTTATAGAACTCAAACTTTATAAACTGAGAAACCAATGGGACATGAGACAGGAATAATGTTGAATGATTCCTTTACTATAAAAATAAAAAAGTTAATGTGACACCTCAAAAATTGGTTAAGTAGAGAATAGATTTACATAACTCTCATTACAGTATATTGTTATAATTATCCTATTTTATTATTATTTATTGTTGTTAATCTCATGCTGTGACTAATCTGTAAGTTAACTTTATTATAGGTTTATATGTATAGGAAAAAAAATATAGTATATACTAGTATAGGGTTCAGTACTATCCGCGATTTCAGGCATCCACGGGGGATCTTGGAACACGTCTCCCGAGGATAAGGGGGGACTGCTGTGTAGAGGGAGGACAGGACACTGGGAGCGCCAACATTTAAGAGGCAGGAGAAGGAAGACACGCCAGTGTGAGACTGAAAAGAGGCAATCCAGGGGTTTGGAAGAGAAGTCAGAGGGTAGCACAGAGGAATAGAGCGTTCTCAAAAGGATGACAGAGCCCAATAATTCAAGGAGGCCATGGAAGATAGGGAGTGAAGAGTGTCAACTGAATGTGGCAAATAAGAGGTCTCCAGTGACTTTGGTGAGAGCAGTTTGCATGTCACTGTAGAGAGGAAGCCAGACACCAATGTGTTCATATTCTTGCCTTGCACGTTCATTACTGTAAAGGAAGCAGAAGAGAAGCAGTTGGACATTTGAATCATTCCTTCTCAGACAAGACTCCCAGCTCACTGGAACAATCAAAAAATGCCATTTGTGTATTTAGACTTCCAGCTTTCACTTATTTGCTCCCTTCCTAATATTGATCAGAATTCATGGCAGTCATCACTTCATCGTTCCTTTTCCCGTCACTTAAGCCTCTCTGCCCCTTATTTCTTTCTAGCTCCATCTCTCTCCTTCAAGCCGCTGGAAAGAGTGGTCCATGCCCACCATCTCCGCTTCCTCACACCCCCTCCTCTCCTACCATGTTTAGGTACCAGAATCCAGTCCTGATATGATGGGGGTTTGTAATGCTAGATAAAGGGACACCTAGAGAGTTTGACCACCAGACTGTAAGACACCAAATGTGATTGACTTTCCAGATGAGAACCGTACTGACATGTCTGAAATCTTCAGTCCCAGGGCTGCTCACTCTTTAGTGTAATGCCTGTCTGGTTCCTACCCTGAGATGGCCCTTTTCTGCTCCAGCTCTTAACTGCTGTCTATAGACCGTCTGCTATCCTACCTGTGGCTCAGTGGCAAAGGGAATGCTTGGCGGGGGGCTTTGGGGTTTGGATTTAAGTTGTTCTTTCTTTCAGAGTAGTGTGGCTAGTTTGGCTTTTATCTGATGTCCTAGTCTTATTAGCTATTCATCTTCCTTCTCCCCCCCACCTTGTACTAGAATTCTTGGAACAAAATCCCCGTCTCTGTTTCCTATTCCTTAGCACCTGGCTTGTTAGTTGGTGATATCAGACGAGAATTTCAGTTGGTACTGAAACAGGGAATAACAGTGGCTTCAGCAAGATAAAAGCTTAATTTTCTCTCATGTAGAAACATCCAGAGGTAGCCAGTCCATGATTGCTATGATAGCTCTTCTTTGTTCAGGGACCAAGATTCTGGCTTTCTTTCTGGAACAATTTCCTTAGCACTTTTTCTATTTTCAAAGTTGTCATGTGGCCCAAATTGTCTGTTGAAACCAGCCATCATTGCTGTCTTTCAAAGAAAAAGCTGGAGACCAAGGGAACATGGTGGATTTGGGGTAGAAGACGGGCAGTCTCTGAGCTAACTGCTCAGCTTAGAAATGTTTGCCATTTGCGTTCTATCCTCCCTCTTCCCCTGTGCCAGTGTCCCACCTTATCTCTCTGACCCTAATATCTGCTGATGGACTTCTATGAACCCAACTGCCTACTGATTACCCACCTGAGTCTCCAAATACTGCCTGCTTCCACAGTTTCTATTGCTATGCTGTGTCGACATTCTGGTTTAAATGACTGGATCACCCCAACGGGCCTTCCATGCTGACACTAGGCTCAGACTTCTCCATAAATTCCTGGTGAATGGTACTTTCCAATATTGCCAAACATGCTTGGAGGTCCTTAGGGAGAGAACGATGAGCGCGTTGCACAAGGGGCAAGGATTTTGAATGGTCGTGTGGGAGAGAAACACATCTGGTCTGAGGCCAGCAGCTCCCCCCTGTGAACGGCAGCATCTTCCCCTTCTCCTTCCTCTCCTCCTCTAATCAGCCATCATCTCTGGGCTATGCCCCTGCATCCAAGGCTCTCATTCCCGGTTAGTAACTAGATGGCTTCCTTCTGAGATGTTTTTTCTCTGTGTCTTCCTTGGCTCAGAATCATTTTTCTGGCTACAAGTCTTCAGTTTTAAGACTTCATCTTAGAAATTAGGTTTTCTTGACTACTGTCCCCTTCCCCTGTGCAGGCTGACACTCATTCTCACTAACAGCATCTCTAGGCTCTCCCCTGAGACTGCAGGCAAACAGTTTGTTGGTTTATTGCCAAGAGTTTGCTGGAGCAGGCTCACTCTGGCTTGAAAGAGACAATTGTTAAATATAAAAATATATTAAAAACAATATAAATACAAATATAGAACCTCTTGTTGAACTGTTGGTAGCTTGAAATTGGGCATGGTAGAAGTACTTATAGCATGGAAATTAGCAGATGCTACAAGTTTCCCTGAAAGGTGGTTTACTAGCACACAATTGTTTATTTTCCCCCATAATTACCCTCTGTGCACATGCGTGCACGCACACACACACTACACACGCACAATGCACGCACAGTACAATTCCAACACCAAGTCCTCCTCTCTCCATCCACCTTAGCTTCTGGCTGCAGATAACCCTTTCACACTCACCTGTGTCCAGTGAATTGACACTTTGACTCCTACCTTAAAACATTCATTTTTAACATTTGATAATTTGAAAATACATTCTGGACCCTAAGTAGACATATCCGAAAAACAGCTGACCACATGTTCTGAGAACTGCTAATTAGCCCCTTTAAATTCCGTGAACTTAATATTTGAAGGAAGAGAGCCAATTAATTGCTATAGATAGTTCAGAAAACTTGGTGCAAACTGCAGTGATAAAGCTGCATGAGCCACCAAAATTATCAAGTTGCTTTGCCTTTGACAAGAGTCATTCCAATGCAGATCATGCTGTTACCTTATGTTGATTGGGAGCTGTTGCATATGTCTTTAAGAAAAATGAAAAATGAATTAATTATTGCTTATTGCTATATTTTAGCAAATAAAACCATTCAAAACATGGAAGGAAAAATATAAAAGACTAGAGGCCTGGTGCATGAAATTTGTGCACGGGTAGGGTCCCTAGGCCTGGCTGGCAATCAGGGCTGATCTGTGAGGCAACCAGTGGGGGGACCGGGGCCCCCGCTGGCACCCGCCTTGGCTGGCCTGGGGCCTATGGGCTGGGGGCAGCTCCTGCATTGAGTGTCTGCCCCCTGGTGGTCAGTGCATGTCATAGTGACCGGTTGTTCTGCTGTTCAGTTGATTTGCATATTAGGCTTTTATTATCTAGGATAATGAAAGGCTAAGAATCACCAGACTATGAATTTCTAAAGAACATGCCAATTTCTTTTATTTTAAAGAGTTAATGTTTAGAAACATGTAGAGGTTATTAATATAGTGACTAGAAGCACAGGCTCTGGAGACAGACTACGTGGGTTTGTGCGAGAGCTTTGCCCTCAAGTTACTTACTGCCTTCATGCCTCAGTTTTGTCACCTGTGAAATGGAACTAAAAGCCTCTATCTTACATGAATGCTATGAAACCAAAATAAAATAGCACATAAAGTGCTTAGAATGGTGTCTGGCATATAGTAAGTAACAAAGAAATATTTGCCATCATTTTCATTATTAATGCTCTTTTTGGAGTGCATATAATGGGCCAGGAACTGTGTCACCCTCTGAGGTAAAAATTAAGCCTTTATGGGTAAGGAAATAGCCCCTCCCTGAAATGATGCAACTTTTCCAAGGCCTTGTAGCTGGTAAGTGGAAGAGCTTGGCTCCATCGAGTTTGGGAGTTTTAATTTCACTGAGAGAAGATGCAAGACCACGGCTTGTCCTGGAATCCAAGCCGCCCCGATATTTGGTATTCCACTGGGAAGCCCTTCCTTCGCAGCCAGCCGGCCCCTGCATGCTGCAGCATAAACTGCCCTTGTTCTGTCTCCAGCGGCGACAGGAAAGCTCATCAACATGCCTGCGTTTCCACTTGAAGACTCTTATTACGTTGCCCGCCTGACGTGTCTTCGCCCGGTTTCAAACACGCACAACTCCCACAGGTCTTCTCATGAGCTCCACTTATTAACCATAGAATGAGCTCCACAGATGTAGTTCCACTTTGTCTAACTCTACTTTTTAAATTAGACTCTAAATCTAAGGCTCGTTATTCCTGTAAGTAGGGCACAGTAGCCTTTGGCTGAACTTGCTTCGTTTCTAAAGCAGCTGAATATCAGGGTGCTTTTCCCTGGTTGGACTTTCCTCACTCCACCTTCCCATGGAGGAGCTGCTGCCCACAGTGTGCCACAATAAACCCTGTAAGGATTGCTCCAGTTTTCAGATGTGCTTGTCATCTTGTTCGCAGGGGTGAGTCTTCTGTTTGGTTGTGCAATCTGGAAGACAAATGGCAGTGCGGACAGGCATCCTTTCAAAGATGAACCTTGTATCGTTGTCCATCATCCATTCGTTCCCCTTGCCTGGACCAGGCACTGTACTAGGCATCAGAATCAAGGACACTGTCCCTGCTCACAGGGAGTGCAGAAGTCTCCTTGGGGAGATAGGTGCACAATTACCTAATCATGGTGATAGGACAGGGACAGGAACGTTCAGGAAACACAGGAACATAGGAGAGGGGTCAGGGAAGGCACCCTGGAATGCAGGTCTGATAAAAAAAATCCTGGATAGCTAGCCAGAGACCCAGGCTCAAACCCCACTTTTATTATTATTAACTTCGTCATTATGGTTGAATTGTGTTCCCTCCAAAAAAATATGTTGGAGCCCTAGCACCCCCATACCTCAGAATGTGGCCTTGTGTGAAGATAAGGTCAGTAAAACGAGCTCACTAGAGTGGATCCTAATCCAATGCGGTTGGTGTCCTTATAAAAAGGAGGAATTTGGACATGAAGACAGATGCATGCAAAGGGAAGAGACCGTGAAGAGATGCAGGGAGAAGGCAGCTGTCTGCAAAGCAAGGAGAGAGGCTGGGACAGACCCTCCCCTCACAGCCCTCTGGAGGAGCCAACCCTGCTGACCCCTAGGTCTCGGACGTCTAGCCCCCAGGACAGTGATACAATACATTCCCCCTGAAGCCACCCACTCAGCTGCCATACTTCACTATGACAGTACAAACAAACAAATACTTCATTTCACTGTCATAAGCATATCTTCCATCTCTGCTTCTGCCCCAGGCAAGACCACGCCCACCTATGGGAAAACTTGGGCAAAAGCACTCAGGGCACAGCCAATGAGAAAAAAGTGCTTGGAGCTGCCTTTGACTCATTCATATGCTATGATCCAGAGGAATCTTGAGGTTTTTTAAAATAGTGAGTTTAGGTACAGAACAAGATTCCTTTATCCTCGCTAGTGTGGTATCCAAAAGCAACACAGGAGGCCTTTATTTATAAGGTAAATAATACACAATAATATGGGGAATTTTAGAGTACAAGCTATAACCAATAGATAAAACAAAGCTCTCTGTTAAGTAACTGATCAACATGGCACTACTTAAAATAAATGGTTAATAAACACACGATAAGATGTTCTATCTCACTAGAAATCAGATTTGTGATCAACAGAAGATGTTAATACACACCAGAGAGCAGCTGAATGCACGCATCCTGAATGCACGATAGCCTATTCACCTAGAACACACACTACTGCCATTTGTCTTCCTGTTGGCACAAGTAAGGTTGAATGAACCTGGAATTATCTTCCTAGAACACACAGTGACATGTAATCTTTAAAACAAAACAAAAAAACAAACCGAACCAAAAAAAAAAAAAAAACCAAAAACAAACCCAACTTCCATTAGGTACAGATCATTTCAGGCACCAGATTCTGAGAAGGTTGTAACCTAAAACAATCGGAGGCAGTGATATTTAGTTCCTGTAGAGACGACGCAAGTTCAGCCAAAGGACATTCGTTTGGTTTTTTTGTTTCCAACATGTTTGCCCTCAGGCCAGCAAGGTTGTCCTTTCTCTTCTCACCCCAAGCCTTCCTCTTTTCTGGAAAATGTCCAAGCAGAACCCTGGTTCCAGTTCATAACAACTCCATCCGCTGCCATTGGAACACTGAGACAGTGACTCAGTCCTTTGGATGTGTCTCAGCAAGTCTCCAGCCAGTCTTTGTTCCTCAGCCCATTCATTCCTCAGCCCCCGGCACTGGCCAGTGTCCACAATGGGCTTTTCTTTTTGTCTCTCTTGACTTCTGTTTTGTTTTCAAATTATAACGATAAAGATGAGGGGGGAAAAGTGTACAAAGTTAAAAATGGAAGTCCCTCACCCCAAGGTTATCCGTGTCAATGGTGTACATTCCCACAAGACACAAAGACTTCTGCCCTCTGATCCCACCCCCTTTTAGAGCACATACTGTATATATTATTCTCACTTGCTCTTATCACTGAAAAATATATCATTAACACTCTTCCATGCCAACAAGTACATCTCTTTCTCATTTTTAAACAGCTATTATTATTCCAGTGTATATTTACCAAATGTATTTAACCATTTCTCTATTCATAACTGTTGAGCTGTGGTCCAATTTTGTTTTGGGGGGGTGGCTCCTACAAATAATACTACAATTGACATACCTGTAAATATATTTTAGCACACTTAGTATTTCAGTTGGATAGATGACTTATAGTGGAAATGCATGGTCAGAGTATATATGCATTCTTAATATTTACAGATACTGCAAATTGCTTTCCTGAAATGTTTATCAATTCTTACTCCAGTCAGTTCAGTATGAAAGTCATTTTTTATACACATTCACAAATAGTTGATATTAAAATATTTTTTCCCAATCTGATAAGTAAAAAATGCTATCTTTTTATTTACACTCTGATCATTGGTGAAGCTGAACGTGTTTTATATGCTTATTAGCATGTATTCTTTCTTTTGAGAATTACCTCTTCCTATCCTGTGTTCATTTTCTTATCTTACTGCTTCTCTCTTTTGTCATTTCTAGAAGCTATTTGTTATTTTGCATGTTAACCCCTTCCTGTCGTGTATGTATGTTGTATATATTTTCTTCCATTAAATAACATTGTTTATCATATACTTCACTGTATAGAAATGTCTTGCGTGGTGTTTTGGGTGGTTTTTTTTTTAGTCAAATATGTTTAATCTTTCTTGTTATAGTTTCTAGAGTTTTAATCATGATATTTCTAACTAGTATTAGAATGAATCTCATATTTTCTTTTAGTCTTTTATATTCTTTGTTTAGATTGTTAACCACTCTGGATTTTTTTCCCCTGGAATATGGACTAAGATAGTGTATTAGTTATGCTTAGCTCAACAGGTTTTTTGTTTGTCTGGTTTTTTATTAAGAAAACATTTCAATGTGGGTGTTCAACAAGAGGACACCACTGAGTTACTCAGAGACTCGGGCCCCTTCCATCCTGTGTGTCTACCCTCCTCTAGGTAAGAAGTCAACATATTACTGCACTCAGAGCACAAACCCACTACCCATTTTTGTAAATAAAGTTTTATTAGACACAACCATGTTCATTTGTCTATGTCCTTTACAGTGTCTATGACTGCTTTCCTGTAAAACAGCATAGTTGAGTGGTTGTGATAGAGACCAATGACCCAGAAAGCCTAAAATATTTACTATATATATAGTCCTTTAAATAAGAAGTTTGATGTCTCAGAGACCTTAATTTCCACGTGGCTGATGGAGAAGAGAGATCCCGTAGGAGGCTTTCCATGGGTGGGGACTGGAAGTGGAGTACAAAGCTTTCGTCTACATTTCATTGGTCAGAATTGAGTCACTTGGCCTCACCTGATGACACAGGAGGCTGGGAAACATGAATTTGTTGTGCATTGAGGGAAAAAGAGAAACAGATCTGTAGAATTATTAGCCGTTCTCGGCCACAGTGTGCCCAGCAATTCTTTCTTGCTTGCTTGATGTCTATTTTTAATTAGAATAGGCTAGATTATGCTGCAGAAACAAACAACCCCTAAGCAGGTGAGAACAACAAAGGGTTATTTCTCGTTCATACTGCATGTCCCTAAGGGACAGCAGGGGCAGCACTGCTCATGGTTGTCATTGACCCAGTCCAGTGAGCAGCCACCACCAGGCGCACCTGGTGGGCTGCAGTTCCCGAGGGAAGAGAGAAGGGGGTGAGCTGCGCCAGGGCTTAACTTCTACCCTCCTTTCACAGGCTGACGCAAGTCGCACACTGTGCATCATGTGCTTCAAAGGAAGCAGAGCTGGAATATTCGGGAACCGCCCTAGTGAACACCGCACTCGCACACGGAGGCCGCATTTCTCTCCTCCCTCAGGGAGGTCCCCAGATTCCCACACAGTCACAGCACGACTCTCAACGGGAGACGCCACAGGTCTGAAGAGCGGTCTGGAGCCTAGCAAGTCACTTTCTGTCCCCACCGCGGATTCAGATGCCAAAATTCTAATTCAGATCCTGGCCTAACACAGGCTTCTGAGATCTGAGCTACTCCCAAGGATGTGAGCCCCGCTCGGAATGACCACACCTACAGAATCAGAAGCATGGCACAGCGTAGGGGTGGAAAGTAGAGAGTAAGGAAGGCATTTTGCTGAGATTGGGATGGCAGGGAACTAGCCTCACCGGAGGATATGTCATGGCTCCCCCATGCTCACAATGCAACACAATGAATAGCAACTGTTGGCGACAATACAGAGGAAAGCAGCAGACACAGATTAAACATACCTATATGGAGACCCTGGCAGGGTAGCTCAGTTGACTAAAGTGTCCTCCTGACATGCCAAGGTTGTGAGTTCAATCCCTCGTCAGGGCACATAAAAGAACCAACCAATGAATGCATAAACAATTGGAACAACGAATCGATGTTTCTCTCTCTCCTTTGTTTCTCTCTAAAAAAAAAAAAAAAATCGATCAATAAAATAATACCTATATAGAAATATTAAAATATATAAATTAATATTTTGTTTTCTTAAAAAGACCCTCACTTTTCTATTTAGTTTTGAAAATAGTAAAAAGAGATTTGTGGATTATAATAATAGAGAATCATTTTGAACAATAGAATCACACTACCATTAAACAGATAGCCTCCTGATCAAAATTTCAAGTAATGTAATTTTTCAAATAAATGTTCAGTATCTGGTGCCAGCAACAATACATACCCTCTCCCTCAGAAACAGAAATTTTCATTTTTTCCAGAGTAAATTAAACAGAAAAAGATTTGTTTGATTTGAAACTCACTGTCTATAAAACTTTCAAAAGTCTGATATTTTTTTTCTGGCTAGGTCCCTTAGCTAACTCTTGAAAGCTATAATTATTTCTTTTAGTAACTTCGTAATTGTCTTTGCATGGGGTAGGCCTCCATTCCTAATAGAGAATTAGTTTTTAGTCTAGTTTATGGGACAATGGTTACTACTACATCCCTATTCTCTCTTTTTTTCATCAATGGAATGCTTTAACATTTTTGCTCTCAACACACATACCAGTTATTCTTTTGTATAGTACCCACTAACTGGGAAATAGACTTCAGATATAAAAGCCACGTGTGTGAGTTCCAGAAAACTCTTTCTTCCTTGTGGTCATGTTTCTTTCAGCCTTGACGAAGAAGCCAGTTAGATTTGGAGTCCTGGGAAGATTGTGAAGTTGTAGAAGAAAGAAATGAAAACTGAGTTCAATGTTATTTCCAAAAGCCTTCGTAGGAAAGCAATAATTTATTCTTTATTTTGGAATTCTAACTATGGAGCGAACCCAAAAAAGCTAAAATTATTTTGCCAGAGAACCTAAAAAGCATATCAAATTTCAAGTCAAATTGTTGCAAATTACCTTTTCCACCTAAACTTAATAAGCAATAGGATGGTGTTTATCCTTTATATTTATATGTTACATTGCTTCTAGAAAGCACGTTTTCCTATCTGCAGCCTCAGCAGAGCTAGACATGTAGGTTCAAATCCTCCCTCCACCATTTACTCGCTAATTTATTTAACCTCTTCATGCCTCCGTTTCTTTATCTATGGAAACGGACAAAAAAAAAGGATTGTTTGAAGTATTAAATCAAGTTAGTACTTATAAAGCACTTACAAATGCTCGTGAAATAAATCATAGGACCCATGCACCCATCCAAGTATAACAAGAACCACCAGCACATGTCACGTAAGAAAATCTATTCCTTGCCTTTCAGCCTCTCTCTTTCTTATTATGGCTGTGCTTTGCCAACTGGGGCACATTATGTTAGCAGATCTGAACTTTGCCAGAAAGGTGTTTGTATTTTATTTCAAATTATGATTCCCGCACATCGGGTGATATATAGACCATTCCGCCGTGCTGCTCAGGAGCCCCTCAGAGTCCGGGGCGTGAGACGCATAAGCAACTCTGGTCTGATATTTGCAAGGGGCTTTGACGTCCAAAGAGCCGCCGAGACGCCGTTATTGGTATTCCGGAAAAGGGAGGCAACGAAGCCATCCTTTCAATAAAAATAAACTGAACTGGAGAGCTGCCTGGGAAGAGTGCGTTATCCAAAGTACTTCCATCATGAATAACGATTGAGAAACGGCCTCTCCGCTCCCCACTGCTTCCTCCCAGGCAGCACCCCACGCCGATGCCCAGGTGCCAATCTGGACCTCGGTAATCGCACACGGTCAGAGCCACCACCTTCCAGAAGCTCGGCGTGCACAGGCAGCGAAAGAGGGGGGGCCGGGACGCCCCGGGCTGGCGGGGTTTCTAAGGTGGGACCCCAGCCCAGGACTTTCCCGCGCCTGGTTCTTCGGGTCCCTTCGGAACCCGCTCCCTTTGTTTACGTTTGGCGCCTGGCTCAGCACCGGAGAGCATTGCAACCTCCCCAAAGGGGCAGCATCTCGCCTCTGTCCACGGGGCGGGGGGCAAAGTTCGCGCTCCCGGGTGTGGGGGTGCCTCTCCTGCAACACGTGTCGGCGGTGACCGAATCACTAACAGAGGCGGCGGCCGGGGGGACGGCGAGCTGGCTGGTGCGGGGCAAGCGAGCAAAGTGTGGCAGCGATTCTTCTGGAAAGTGGGTGGGAGAGGAGCTGGGAGGGCGCGGGAGGGACGGGATCGGTGTCAGAACGTGCGTGCGAGCGGATGCAAACCCGAGAGGCGTGAGCGGCGCCGGGTGCGAGCGGAGCTGGGGGCGCCGCGGGGGAGTGCGCGCCGGGTGAGTGACTCGGGGGCGGGCGGGCCGGGGCCGGGGGCGGGGGCGCCGGCGGGGGGCGGGAGATCTGGACACGGCGGGCCGGCCGAGTGGTGTAGCCAAGCCATCCGCCGGAGCCGAGCAGGCCGCGCCCTTCCGCCGCGAGCGCGGG
>NW_005871051.1:5613822-5698385 GCF_000147115.1 Myotis lucifugus
TCCGGGCGGGTGGACCGGAGTCGCAGGCGGCGGTCCGAGCTCGGGACTGTGCAGAGGACGCAGCCCCGGGACAGCGGCCGTTTCCTGGGGCAGGAGGGTCCGTCCCGCTCTCCGCACCCTCCTGACACGTTCGCTCCGCTCGGTGTTAGTCTCACTGCACCCGCGGGAGAGGACGGGCTGAGCCTGGACCGGGATGCTACCGAAGCCTCGCATCTTCCCGAGCGGAGGTCCCTGTTCTTGGGGGTTGGTGTGTGTGTGTTCGTGAACTTCCCAAGCTTTCAGCTCCCAGCATTGCTGATGTCAGTGGCTGCGAGGGCTTGGGGACCTGACCCTGTCCTGATTCTTTATGTACAGTATTTCCTTTGAGAAGATGACAGAATCTGTGGCTTGAGAACTGGTGAACTTCAAACACAGCCCATCTCCACATAAAATGTTGTGGAACCGCGCCGCTTGCTTACTTACAATGTTAAAAAGTGTATTAGAAACTTTTACTCGTCCCTTCGCAAGTAAGAAAAAAAAAAAAAACGGCTCTGAAATTGTAGAACCAATGCAGAGGGAGAGGCTGGGTGCCAGCATTTGAAAGAGGAAGGTCGTGTGACCTTTACGACAGCGTTTTAGTTCGTCTTACAGGAATGATTCATGGCTGTTCTGATGGATTATGTTTTCTAGAGAGAAAGCTGATTGCAATATGGCAGGAGGGAAAAAAAGGATAGGAAATCAGAAATTGCTTCATTAAGAAAAAAAAGAATAAGTAACAAATTCGGTTATTTTGAAAGATGCACTGAAAATAAAGACTTAAGTTGCTTTTTGGGTAACGTATGTCATTGGCCTTAGACAGTTGTATTACTTCACCAGCGAGCAGTGTGTTGTGTGGATGGGGGCAGTTTTAGCAAGTGACTGCAGTGTTTAAAAATACCTGTGTCTGATCATATTTGTTGGATCTTTAACTGGGGGGAAATCAACTTTGGGAATGATTTTCTATTTGGATAAGGCATTCATTGCCGCAGTCTCTAATTAGAGTTTTGGATTAAACTCAAGCTTTGTTAAAACCTATTTTATGGAGCAGCAGAACAGAAAGCATGTAAAATTCTGTATCTTTGTTGCTTTAAACACACACACACACACACACACACACACAAACTAGACTAGCCCCAAAGATAATTTGCATAAAACATGCAATCACTTGAATGCAGAGAATATTTAAGAGGACAGTAAAAACTCAACATCTGGGAAAGGAGTATATTAATTGGCAATTTTCTTTCTTTCTGTAATCCTTGCCTCTGAAAATATTAAATGATTTTCTAGGAATCAACTTCGTTTCATATACTTACTTGGACAGGCAGAGGGATCAAGACTCCTTTTGTATTCATTTTGTTTAAGGGGGGCCCCTAATAGAAGTCCTGTAATCGGTTCTGTACACCCACTGATTTTCAGGTGGCCATTGTGGGTATAGTATCCCTGGGCTCGGGAGCTGCTTTGCCATCTCTGTAATGATCAGGGAAGGAAAATGCTTGGGCCACATCACTGCAGTCTTTGAAGCACTGCCAATCACAAGCAGCTCATAGGTCACTTTTGCTGTGCAAATAGGAATACTTCTCCGTCAGAAGTTAATCTTGAGATATGGCTCATTTTGGGTCCTAAGTGTTATCAGTATCTCAGTTTCTGATCATAGAATTGTGCTGTGATTAGCCATGAATATTCATGGATGGCTTTTGTGTTGAAGGCGCGCGCGTAGGTGGTCTTCATTCTACTACCTTTGCACAATTTTAATCAGCATCTTAGGAGGTGAGCCGGGGCAGGAACTTCTGGTTTTGTTTGATAAAATGGGAGACTCTGAGATTGCTCATGGTAAGATCTGAGCTATCACCACCTGTCTCGCCGAATAAGAATGGGGTGGGTTCTGTGTGCATTAAACAGATTCTGCCTGCTCACTCTTCCATAGTACTTCTTTCCTGCTCATCTTCTGTAGACCTGCTACTATTATTTGACTGTGACAACTGCATCATAAGACTGCTGTAATTTTTGTACGCAGAACAGTCGCTTTTATAAACATGACACAGGACCTGAGGGCAGAAATATAATGTGACAGAGTGATGGAGTCTGTTTATTGATCTCTACATGATTGTGCGTAATTCAGCTAATCAATTCCTGCCATCACTGTTCTGCCTTGCCGTGTAATCACACAATTAAAATAGGATTTTCATGATACAAACAGTTAATGATCCAGTACACATAATGATAGAAGAAAAACAAACCTTTCTTTCTCTTCCCCTTTTGGAAGTAGTCTGCTGTGAAGGTGTTAGTTCCTTGACACATCAAAATGGCTATTTTGGAGTTGCGATGCTTGTTATGTAAATAGGCCATATGTTGAATTGCTACAGAACTTAATGCGTTCAGTGTTGTGGCCCTGGACAGGATCCACTAAGTACCACATCTAAGAAAAGTAATCGATTTCTCTCTCTTTATATCATTCCCATTACCTTTGTTTAATAGTATCTATACTAATAAAAGCCTTGGGGCGATCAGGCCAGCAGGGGAGGGCAGTTGGGGGCGATCAGGCCAGCAGGGGAGGGCAGTTGGGGGTGATCAGGCCAGCAGGGGAGCAGATAGGCACCAATCAGGCTCACAGGGGAGCAGTTAGGGGTCGATCAGGCTGGCAGGCAGAAGTGGTTAGGGGCAATCAGGCAGGCAGGCAGGCAGGCAGGCAGGCGAGCAGTTAGGAGCCAGCGGTCCCAGATTGTGAGAGTGATGTCCGACTGCCGGTTCAGGGGATCAGGCCTAAACCGGCAGTCAGACATCCCCTGAGGGGTCCCACATTGGAGAGGGTGCAGGCCGGGCTGAGGGACACACACCCCCTGCATGAATTTCGTGCACCAGGCCACTAGTTTCTAATAAGAAATTCTTAATTGTGATGGTGTCATCTGCCCTTGCATCATACAAATCTTTGGTGCTGACACAACTACTATCCGTATTCATTTATGCGCCCATTTAACAGACTTTTCCTAAGTGGATGTCCTGCTGTCAGGTTAAAGGCCTCCTGCCTGATAACAAACTGTTCATGTTCTTTGCTGAACCTTTTCCTTGCACAGCGAAAAAGACTTTCCTTTTCTTGATAGTCTTAGCATTCTCTTCATCACCCAGACTTGAGACCTAGGAACCACCCTGACTCCACTCTTCGGTTCCCTCAGTAAAATCTGCATCAGTCCTGTTACCTCTTCCTTTGTAACGCTCCCAGGGAGCCAGACCCCCCCCCCCCCCCTCGTCCTCTATTCTCACTTTCCCCGGATAGCCAGGCCCTCAGCATCGCTGTGCTCTCGGGTGATTGTAGTCTCTCTGTAATTGAGTCTGCCCCCTTCTGCACACTTCCGTCACATGGACCTCCCTAAAACTCTTCTCCCAGAATTGTCTCATAGGAAGGCTGTGTTGAAGTCAGGTTTTTCTGATTCTAAAGTGCTCTTTCTATAGTTAAAATCTTTCCATGCCCTGCCCCCCAAGTTGCCTTTGACATAAAGTCTAATCCCTCAACCTGTTTTAATGTGCCTCATGGTCTTGCCCAAATTTAACTTACTTCTCTCGAACATGAACCTTTACTCCTACTAACTGGATATCACTGGCCTTCAAAGGTGACTTTGTACCCTTTTGTTCATGATCTACATTTTGTTTTTGTTGTTTATTGATTTGAGAGAGAGGAGGGAGGGAGGGAAAGATAGATAGATAGATAGATAGATAGATAGATAGATAGATAGATAGTAGATAGATAGAGACTAGTTGTCCCACTTATTTATGCATTCATTGGTTGATTCTTGTATGTGTCCTGACTAGAGATGGAACTCAAAACCATGGTGCATTGGGATGATGCTCTAATCAACTGATCTACCTGGTACAGTCCATGATTTACCTTTTAGAATGTCTTTCCTTTTTCCTCTGACCTAACCACAGTCTTTAAGTTCAAGTCCACCTGTCCATGTTACCCTCATCTGTTTCTTTCTCTTCTGCCCTTTTGTCTGCATCATTCCTTTAGACCAGTGGTTCTCAACCTTCTGGCCCTTTAAATACCGTTCCTCATGTAGTGACCCAACCATAAAATTATTTTCGTTGCTACTTCATAACTGTAGTGTTGCTACTGTTGTGAATCGTAATGTAAATATCTGATATGCAGGATGGTCTTAGGCGACCCCTGCCAAAGGGATCGCGACCCACAGGTTGAGAACCGCAGCTTTAGACCATCAGGCCCTCTCTTATACTATTGTGTTTGTGATTTTTTCTTTCCTAACTAGATTGCAAGTTCCTTGAGGGCACTGATGTACCATGTGCGCTATCCTTGAATCGTTTACAGGCCCTTGGGTATAACAGGCACTGGACAACCAGAAGGGGATTTTTTTTTTATGATGGGATTTAATATTGTGTACTGCTCCCAATTGTGTCCCCAGAGCCTAGGCTGCAGCTTGACACCTAGTCCTGACCTTCATAAATATTAGTTAACATAGAAATTAATGTTGACATTGGGTCACAGGGACAGACAGGCATTTGAAGGAGGCATTTGTCAAGGAGTTTTTCCCATTTTTCTTCAGTGGTTCTAATCAGCCTCTTTACTCGTCAGCTGTGAGGATTCGGAGGCCTGGCATTTTCCAGAGTGGAGATGATGATGGAGGCTGGCAGGTGTGAGTTAGGATTAAGGAGGTTATCATTATTTTAAGGTGAGTGATGGGTCCCATTAGTGAGCAAAAATAAAGGCATGCAGGCTGTGCCAGTATTTTATACATAAAACAGTTTAGACTAGAGTTATCAATTGTATAAAAGTTCAGCTAATCAGCCCTAAAATCCTAGACTTTATCACTGGGTTGCCCAATCTTGTCATTTAAAAGCTGCCTTGTAACGTTAAAAATAAATTTATCTGGGGATCCATCTGGGGATGAAAGTTGAGGTAGGGAAGAGATGCCACACCCCTGCTATTGTGTTGAGGACAAAACCCACATCTTTAAACTTTTAATAAGACTCACGTAGTACATGGCACTGTTTCTGCCAGGAAGGAGTTTGTAGTCCAGAAGGAGAAATAACATGTATCCCAGAAACAAGGGTCTAAGAGAGCTCCGAAGGGAAAAGTTCCTCCTCCTCGTGGGGGGCAGGGGTGTGTGGCAGGGACCTGCTAAAGCATCATCATTGTTTGAGCTGATTATTAAAGGGATTGGGGTAAGACTTCATAGCTGTTATTGGAAATACAAGGGCATGGGAATGGGGGAGGGCAGGGGCAGTGCCGGGCAGGCATTGCAGGGTTTTTAACTCTACCCTGGGTCGTATGCCAGGGCTCTCCTGGGCGTTGGTGGTCTGCAGGGTTCGATAATGAAACTTGAAGGATATAGTGACACCTGCAATAATTACTTCCGGTGCCAAGTGCTGAACTGACCGTGACATAAAGCGCAAAATAAGTCTTGTAAGCAGTGTAAGCAGTGCATTCCTGGGTTGCATCCAACTTGCTTAGAATGCTCAGAAAGGCCTCCTGCATTATAGAAACACCGCTGAAGGCTGAACTCTCCAGGTGATGTAAAGAGGGAATGTCTGCCCGATTGTGCTCCCGAGTGGACAGCCATATAGACACTGCCCAGTGCACCTAGCAGAGCTCAGTAAATGGGCAAACATAGTGTTATATATAGAACCCTAGTGTGAGTCGGTAGAACTACCCCCATGGATTGTGAAACTAGGACCGATGGTATGTTTCAGAGAGACAGATTTGGGGTCAGTGGAAGGGAAGGAGTCCTGTGATGGACTGCACTCTCTCATTAGATGGTAAGCCCGCCATGACTGAGTGCATTCAAGCATAGGCTATACCACAGGCAGTGTCTCCTTTAAATACATGCATGACCTCCTTTCTTCCTCAAAGTAGTGCTTTGAAGTACTTACGCTGATTACTTCCGGCTCACTGAAGAGCAATACTGAAGCCTAGGAGAGCAGGTGCCAAGCCCAGGCAGTCTGAGGGCAGGGGCTGAGTAGGTACTGGATGAAGAAAGGATGCAAACATCGAATGGCCGGTAGGATTTTCAAGGGCCCTTCCTAATAGGATTGATTCTTATGGATCCAGGCACTAATTGTTGCAAAGCCTGCATTCATTATCAGCACACCCAATTCCTGCAAATCAGAACACAGTGACTATAATTATCATCATCATCATGATAGTTCACACTTATTGGTCATCTCATTTAAACCTCACATGATCTTGCAAGGTAGGGATTGTGTGCCCTTTTAAGAAGAGGACACAAGCTCAGGGAAGTCACGTGGCTTGATTGAATCAGCAGAGCTGAGAAGTGGCAGATGAACCTCTTTGGTGTCTGACCCCCACCCCCAATTTTCTTCTTACCCTACCCTGTGAGGTAATGCATGGTGACATTGGGAATATTTACCCATCAGTTCAGCACTGGACACCAGCCAATCAGAGAGGCCACTCGCTATAAACAACCATGGTGGCTCTCCGGGGTGATGACTGTCACCTGAGGTGATGTTTAGGTGAAGTCAGTCCAAAGGTGTGTGAAAGGCTTGGTAATATTCCAAGAACTATTAAAGAAAAAGCATGCCTTCATGTGCAATTATATTTCATCTATATTTCTACACAAGGAAAATTTTGCAATGTTAATATCTTCCTTAGAAATGACCAGATCTTCCCCACTCCTTTTCTTTCCTGTACCTTCTTCCAACCTGGGGCTAGTCTCTCTGGACGCCATCCCCTCTTGCTTCCTCAGGGATCTGGCTTCTTTATCTTCCTTGTCTTCAGGGTCTCAACCAACCCTTTCTCTCAGTGCATGAGCATGTGTAAGTCCTCATTTTTCTCAAAACAGAAGACAAGACAAACAAAATCCCCTTGGCTCCTTCTCTGTCTGCATGGTTATGTTCCATCCCATTCCTGGCCTCAGAAGGCAGCTCCTTGAAAGATAAGTCCTCATGCAATACCGGCTCCTCCCACCTACTCATTCTCTCCAACCCTCCACAATCCTGCCCTTTCATAATGGCCACCTCTGTCCTTCAAACCGCCAGATCCGTTGTCCAGGATTCTCCTCTAATTCTTGACCTGTGCTGGTGTTAATGACCTCTCTCTGCCCCTTGGAACTTTGCCCATCTGTTTTCTGAGACATTCCTGTCTCTTTGTTTTTCCCTGTTGAACAGTGTTCTGTATTAGTTCTCTGTGGGTTCCTTTCCTCCTCCCAAACCTCAGCATCCTCTAGAGCAGTGATGGCGAACCTATGTACTCATTTTTTTGGTTGATTTTTCTTTGTTAAATGGCATTTAAATATATAAAATAAATATGAAAAATAGAAGTCTTTGTTTTACTATGGTTGCAAATATCAAAAAATTTCTATATGTGACACGGCACCAGAGTTAAGTTAGGGTTTTTCAAAATGCTGACACGCCCCTTCAGCCCTCTGCTCGCTCTCCACATTTGCCTTGGGGCAACTCACCTGTTTCCTTCTGCTACCACCTGTATGCCATTGATTCCTTAATCAACCTTGAACTCTTCTGACCTCTGCTCCAGGTTCAAACCTCCACCTCCACAAGCAGCATATTTTTTGTGTTCTCTTAATCAATGAAACTTACTTCACCAAGTTTAAAATCTGGGAGTTGCTCTAGATTCCTTGTGCTTCCTCAATCCCTACGTTTTACTGATCCCCAAACCTGTGGAACCATCTTTTCTAACTGTCTTGCACCTGCCCTCGCCTCTCTAGAGCATTGCCACCATCACTGCTGTGCCTCATGCCCTCGTCACTCCTCTTGCAGATCACTGCAGTCGCCTGGGAGCTGGTCTCTCTGCCTTCTGCCTGGCCTGCCTCCACTCCACTCCCCACACGGCTGCCTTTCTAAAAGGCAAATGTAATCACGACTCTGCTGCTTGAAACGCTCCAGCAGAGTCAGTGCTGCTCCGGGATAAAATCAGAGCTCTCTAGTCTGGAACAAAAGCTCCTTGTGATCTGGGCTCTCCCTCCAGGTGTGTATTACAGTCTCCTCTAATGGTCCTGGTCCCCACTGTCGGCCCCTGCCTATGTCATCCCCACTAAAGAGCAGGAGTCATTCCAGGGGAGAAATGAGAGGAGGGGTGGGAGCATGGGACTGACCAGTACCACAGCCACCAGCTGGATCTGGCCAGTGAGCCCTTGAAGTACGTCTAGTCCAAATCAAGATAGGCTGCAAACGTCAGATGCACCATGGGGTCAAAGACTTCATAGGAAAAAGAGAATGTAACATCTCACTAACAAATTTTAATATAGATTAAAGGTTGAAACCGTAATATCTTGGATAGAGTGAGTTAAATAAAATGCATTATCAGAATTAATTTCACATGTTTCTTTTACCGTTTTAACGTGACTGCTAGGATATTGTAAATTACCTGTGTGGCTCACATTCAAGTCCCACTGGACAGCATCGTTATAGGACATCTCATTCCCAGGAGAGGCTTCCTGCGAGAGCCAGCCCAGGAGCCCTCTGAGTGATGAGGTCAGCCCTACAGGCATAGAGAGGCAGCAGTCACCCCGTCTCTTCAATCCAGAGATACAAAATGCTTCAGAGCAGATTCAGAATCGGAGAGACGGATTGTGCCAGCGCCAGGCAGGAGAATTACAGGCAACGCTCACAGTGCTGAAGTCGCGATGAAAGCACAACTGTCTCCCAGCCACCGTCAGGAGTGGGAAGCAGGGATCCTCGTGTGCTAGAGGGAGCATTTGAGACTGACAGGAGGAGCAGGGAAGGACAAGTGGAGTCACAGCCCATGGGAGCTTCCCAACCGGGAGGCACCAGGCAGGATGCTGAGAGCCACGCCCATGTCTCCCAGCCCTCCAGCCGGCCATTGACCCTTCCCAGTGGCTAAGTCCCGGCTCCCCCGCTGTCCAGCTGTAGGATCCTGAGCAAGCCAATGAATCGATGGGTCTCGAGCCTCAATAATATGCACATCCCATGGCCACTGTGTGCCAAGCAAAATGCTGTGCCCAACAACTGATCCGTGCCCTGCAGAAGCGTGGCATGCCTCCCGATCTTGAGGACGGCGATCTGGCAACCGTGAGCCCCCTGAGGCTTTGAGGACAGGCGTATGGGCTGTCAGAAAGGCCCGAAAGATACGTGGTTGCCTACGAGATACACAGAGCTTCAGGTTTTCACAGTGGAAAAGCCGACCGGTGATCGGGAAGCAGAGCTTAGCGTTTGGAGCAGGAGCCAGGAACGTGGCGGTGAGGGGAAGAAGCCATGACCATCAGGAAAGAGGCTCACAGGATCAGGTTCCAGGGAAGGCTGATAGGCAGCGCGACTCCGCGTGACTCAGCGCGCTCTCCTGGGAGTTTGCACGCTGTGTCCTGTTGAACCCTTCGCTTCTGAGCGGTTTTGTTTCTTTGCTTTTACCTACTAGGCATTAGTAAGAGATTCTGTTAAGGGGCAAGATTCTGTGCTCAAAATAAAAGGGTGAAAGTCACCCATCTATAGAAACGGCCTGCGAAAGTGGGGGCCACCCTGCTGGGATTATTTCTCCCCCACTTGCAGGATCTGGGAGTGGTTAGGCCCCTTGCAGGCGCCTCACAGCTCCCTTAGTGACTGTCCATCCTGCTGACCGTGCAGCTTGCCTGGCCAGACAATTGACCTAGGAAGCCATAGCAGCCTCATCCTCGGGTAACCAAATCTTCCCTTTGTCTCCCACATTCCCAAGTCCCTGCTTCGAGTTCTTGCATAGCAATCCCAAATGGCTTGGGGTGAGTGTGCCATCACGTATCTCCACGCCTCCCTGGACAGTAGTCTTGCCTCTGAGCTGCAAGGCCTGCCCCTCCCTGCTACTCCCTGCCAGGCTTCTTTAGGCTCCTTCAGGCCTCCAGCAACGGGCAGGAAACTCTGTTCGTTTAATCATTGGTTTCATAGCTTGCCTGGATGCTGGCTGGTCGCTGGTTCCAGGTCCCTAACACCAAACACTGCTCACTAATTGGCACCTCCGCCGGTCTGGAGGTCCCATTTGTACCATATGTGCAGCTTGGGAAGAAAAGGGACGGCACAGGTAGGGCCGGGTTTTTCTAAATTGTGATACAGCTGCTGCTTTGTCTCCAGTGGGCAGGCCAGTCTTACGTGTGCATAAGAAAGGCGGCTGCCTCGACGAGGTGATTTCAGAACCTGCACCACTCAAAGGGGCGCTTCAGATGTCAGCGCTTCCACTTTCCTGCTCTCTGATACGGGAAAGCGTATATTATGACAACTCGGGCTTTTTCCTAAGACCAGTACGGTTTAGAAGAAAAGGAAGACACATTTGGTCCCTGAATGCCCTGGTTTTGACTCATGTAATTGGCTGGCTCGATGAACTTGAGCAAATTATTTAATTAAGAAACCTCAGTTTTTTCATGTATGGCGTGGGACTAATACCTATTTGTTTTGTTATGGTTTTATGACTAAATAAAACAGGATAGAAAGTGCCCAGCAGCAGGATCTAAACTGCAAATGCTACAGAAGTGGTAACTTAGGTCCTTGGAATGAATAATTGTATAGACCAGCGGTTCTCAACCTGTGGGTCACGACCCCTTTGGGGGTCGAACGCCCCTTTCACAGGGGTCGCCTAAGACCATCGGAAAACACTTATATAATTACATATTGTTTTTGGGATTCATCACTATGCTTTAATTATGTTCAATTTGTAACAATGAAATTGGGGGTCACCACAACATGAGGAACTGTATTAAAGGGTCGCGGCATTAGGAAGGTTGAGCACCACTGGTATAGACCCTTCCCTGCGACTGGGAAGGAAGAAAAGAAGGAATCTGGGTCGAGGGGCCCAGGTTTTACCCATCCAAGGGCACAAAAGGAGCAGAAGGAAGTTGCCTTCACGTTTTGCTTGAGGCCAGCCTTGCCTGGTGGTTTGCATTTGTGGAAATATTCACCTGGGATTGTGAATACAGCAGGAAGCCGTGGAAAAAAAGGCATGTTTACATCTTCTGCCAGGAAAATGTAAGAATAAACAAAGCAACTTTGTGAATCTCTGAATAGTCAGGTACACCGGCTATCAAAATAAACTTTGATTTCTATGCTTTGCTGACAAATGACAAATAAAGGACGGCACTCAAATACCCTGAAAGGAAGACTCAGACACAAATTAGGTACCAGGGACAGATTTCACACTTATTTTGCCGGAGCCATTCTTTCTGTAACTGGGTGTTTGGGAAGTTCTTTTGTTGTAGCTTTTGTTGCTTACAGGAGGGGGGAGAAAGCTGTAGTGTACTGAGGAAGAATGGTTTTGATTGGAGGCAATATTGTTCTCAGTGTGGGCTGACTTTCATATATTACAGTGATTGCTAATACATAACTGAGAAAACCCATTTATTGAAGTGCCATACAGCGGTGAGATGGTCGGATCTGCCACTCTGCCACTGCTGATCAACGAGGGTTTTTTTATGGAAATGTGGGCCGTGTCGTTGAATTTGTAAAGGGGAAAGTGGGGGCTGTTATGCTGGCTACGTGACTGCCAATGTCCTGGCCTAGAGGGTCTTTGTCCTTCCTCAGGCGTTCCCCCCGGGAAGGGTGAGTGGTGGCCTGGATTCAGTGCATGGGTTGACTCCCCCACTGTGATACCATGGCCTTAGCCTAGTGCCATATTGAAATTGTGAGCATGCAAGGAGAAAGTGTAAATCTCCTGCCTCCAAAATTAAAAATAAAAGCTTATTTAGTGCCGGTTTATGGCATTGAATATATAAACTCAGTTATTGTTCTGGTAGTCCCAGAGCAAGAACTCTTTCAGCTATAATGGATGATATCAACTAAAGTTACCATGACAACATGAATTTATCATTTCTAAACTTTGGTAGAATTTGACTCCTGGTCTCCTCTGGATTGCATTTAAATGTAGTTATTTCTCCTGTATTAAGGCCGGGCATATTTAGATATTGCTAACGTACATGTACTGGGAAGTACATAAACCTTCAGGGAAGTTTCTGATGTGAAGTTAGAAGCATAGACTGTGGGCGTTGGACAAGGGTAGTGGATGCTGGGGTCTAAGATTCCCCCAAATGCAGTGTCCAAGTCAGCCAGCTGCCATTTGTTTTTTGTTTGTTTGTTTTTATCTTTATTGTTGAGAGAATTACAAATGTCTCCCCCCCTTTTCCCCTTTGCCCGCAGCCAGGTGCCATCTGAAGCATGCCAGGGACCAGGAGTTCACAATCTTGTGATGCCGAGGAATTTTGCTGACAGAGCCTGCAGGGCTCCTAGACCTTAAGCCCCTTTAGATGTGTCTGGGCCAATACTCACTAACAAGCACAGGCAGACAATAATATTGACACCTGCCTCCCTGAGCTCCCCCACTTGTCTCCCGTCACCCTTTGGGGTGCCACAGAATAGACATGTACCTTCTGTGTGGCGGCTCTTCACATATTCCATCATAGCTATGGTATTTCCTACCATATGTGGCCCCAGGTCTTTCCACAGGTTCCCCAGCCTGTTAACACTCCTCCGGGCACCCGCCATTCTGCCTGTGCCATTTACAAATGAGGCAGCTTGCCCAGCCGGCGTGGCTCAGTGATTGAGCATCAACCTGTGAACCAGAAGATCCCTGGTCACTGCACATGCCTGGGTTGCGGGCTCGTTCCCCAGTAGGGGCGTGCAGGAGGCAGCTGATCAATGATTCGCTCTCATCATTGATATTTCTATCTCTCTCCCTCTCCCTTCCTCACTGAAATCAATAAAAATATATTTTAAAAAATAAATAAAAGTGAGGCCGCTTGAACAGAACACCCTACTCCTGAGTTCCCCGAGGGGTAGAAACACAGAGCTGCTATTGACTGCCTTGTGCAGGCCCCCTTCTTTTATTAATCTAGTCAAGTACTGTGTTGGCCTCCGTTCTAAATCAGGGAGAGTTCATTGTTGGTTTATATCTATAAAGTCAAATAAAACCTCCCAAGTCTTTTTCCTACCAACTGCTGCAAAGCCACGTGTTCCTTATCCTGTCCGTGTGCAGTTACTGTGTGAACCTTATCCTTGTTACATTTTTGTCTCTTTTTGTAGAATTTTTGAATTCTCATTAAAAAATCCAACCCGTTAGTGGTACTTCTTTCACTTGTCAATTACACCTTTGAGAATGGTACTTTCTCTGTCATTGATAATATGTTGGTCACAACACAAACCAAAGATAGAGAGAGAGCCCTTTGACCTTCTGGAGACCCCTGACACCCATCTGTGGATTTTGTTAGCTTTTTAACTAGCTGGGTCATCTTTGACTTGTGCTTATTTTCCCGCCCCGGGTTGTCTAAGAGTCAGGAAAGAGTTAGTCAGATGCTTAGTAAAGCTGTCATTGTTGATCCACTTATTGCCAATCCTCGACCCTCGCCTATGAAGTGAAATGAGATTCATTTGGAGCCACTGTTAGAATGCATTCATTTTTTTTTTGACAAATTTACTAAAAAGCTTATCCAAACAACCTTATTTTCAATTTATGTAAAAATAATCTGATGAAATAAATTCATGCCTTGCCTATCATTCCAGTTCTTATGAACTTGTTTGGTTCCAAGGAACTGCCTTTTGGCCCATCATTCCGTTGTTTGTGGAGTCATTGCTGTGAAATGACTCGGTGGTGTGACAGGAGATCACTCCTCAGGTGTCACTCCGGCACATCATTATCTTCAAACTCCTGGGAGCGACCGCCCGCGATCAAGCCGAGGCAGGTCCAGACAGTGCACAGGTCTCTGCAAACAGCTCTGACGGCATCGCTACATGGCCATGACGGAGCATGCACTGAGGGCAGTGTCCCTGACGGTGCGTACTTTCTCTACATGGAGACTTATATGTTACTTGAGAAGGGTTATTTTCCCCCTTCACACAAACACTTTGGCTTTTTATGTTAATACTAGGAGCCCAGTGCACAAAATTCGTGCATGGGTAGGGTCCCTAGCGGCTGCCGGCCAGGGCCTTCCTTTGTTCCATGCCGCCCCCTGGTGGTTAGCACGTCATAGCAAGCGATCGAACTCCCAGTCGGTCGAACTCCTGAGGGGACACTTTGCATATTAGGCTTTTATATACATATATATGTATGTGTATATATATATAGTGACCAGCTGCATATATTTCAATATATATATCAAATGTCTATCAGATATACATATGGTGGTGTCTGTACTTATTCATGTACAAATTAGTCTTTTCTTTTCTTTCTTTTTTACTTTGGACTCAATGGAAAAAATAAAGGAATAATAGCACTGAGAAACCCAAATCTACCATAAGTCAAAGGATAAACTGTCACAAGTACTCTCTCACATTTCCTTTTTTGAAAAACATTTTTTCTAGTTTTGAAAACAATGCACACTCATTGAATTTGGAAAATATACTGAAATGGATAAAAATTATTAAAAATTAGCTAAAATTTCACCACCCAGAGACTGTCATTGTTGGCCTCTGTCATTTATTGCTTCCAGATATGCATGTGTGTGTTGTAGGTATGCGTGTGTGTGTGCATTTGCGTGTGTTTAAATGGCCTTACGGTGGACCCCGATGTCTGTATGAAGAGTCCGTGTCACGTAGTAGTTAAACATGCTTTGTAATCAGACACTCTGAGATTCCAGGCCTGGCTGTGCGACTTATGCAGTGACTGTAAATCGCGATGATGAAGACTTCAGTTTCTATTTCTGTAAAAATGGGGATAATAATGTGCATCTAATAAGTTTGTTGTAAGAATTAGTAAGATAATGCATGCAAAGTATCTAGCATGCTGCATGGCTCGTAGTAAATGCTCAGTAAATGTGAGCTGTTATTATTATATAGGTTTTCTTGTCTGTTTTCCTCACTTAAACTTTAGGGTAGCAATTTCCCTTGTCATAAAAAACGATTTGAGAAATATTCGGAATGACTGCATATATTTCAATATATGAATATACCTTAATGTAATCATTTCCCTATGCTTAGACCATTTCCAATTCCTTGCTATCATAAAGAGCACCACTGCTAATATATCTACATTATCTAAGTGCATAGACAACAGATTCAAAATGAAATACTAATGGCATTTCATAGAGAGGCAGAAAAAGAATAACAATTCTCTAGTGTCTACTAATGTACCAGGGTACACGGCAGGTTTTTTTACAGCAGAATTCTCACTGGACTCTTGCATGGCTCTGCTGAGGTGCATCTGTTACCCCCATTTTTCAGATGAGAAGCTCTGAGGGGCGATAAGTAGCTTGCCAGGGTCATGGAGATAACGGTGGTGGAAATGGTATTTGACCAGCTGTCTGATTTCAAAGCTTATGCGTTTCCATGCTGGCATGCAGTCCATGCCTATCTTTTTCAAGGCTGGAGGAATGAATAGTGACCATTGTGCATTTTACAAAATGTCACTCGGTGCCACGTAAAAGATAGGACACTTGGCTGGAACTCTTGGCTTGCTCCGTATAGTACCTTTTGTGTGCGTATGTTCTTATATGTTTTGGAATCGAGCCTCATTAACATAAGGTGTTAACCAAAGGAAATAAAACATGATGAAAGCAAACCTCAGGGAAGAAAATATTTATTTATTCAATCAGACAAAGTCATCTTTGTTCAGTTGTATGGACTAAGCCAGAATTACTTACCTCCCTAGGAATAGAGAATTTCACATAGATCAATGTAGGAATTAAACAGTAATAAGAGCCAGAGTACATTAAGGTGGTCAAAAGGAATTGTAAGTTTCACTACTTGCATGTGAGGGTTGAAAGGGAAAATCTTTAGTCTTGGCTATCAGATGATACACCAGTGAAGAGCTGTAATAATTGCTATAGGTCTAAGTATAGGTATAGGGAAGACATAAAGTGTTCGGGGAGGAACCCCTAAAGAATTACTTGGTGAACTGTCAGGTTGTCTTTAAAAAGTCAGCCATTTGAAACATTTATCTTGGCAGCTCTCAAGGCTGGTAATGTGGCAATCAATTTTGTAGGAAAAATGCATAATTAACATGAAGATGATGGTATAGGTATTGCCAGTCAGTAGCTAACAGTTTCTCAGAACAAAGGAACGATTGAAGGTGTCTTTTAATAGGGTAATCCTGGTTTGTCATTTTGTAGGTCTCAGTTCTTAGTAAAAATAAAAGAGAAAAAAAACTCTAATGTGTAAGATTTCGGATCCAAGAGGTACTCTGTTGTATTTTCTAACCAACCGCTGTCTCATCAAGAAAGCTACCTTTGGTTTTTGAGTTCTTGAATTTTTATAGCCCTTAAGCTTACCCATTCTTGTCTTTGAATTGTTCTCGTTTTCTTCCGTTATTTTAGTTCTTGCAAGGGAGGGACAGTGTCATTCGAGCCTTCCTAAGAAGGCGTGGGATCTTGATAGAACATGACCGCCACCTGGACCTGTGGAGGGTATGTCCCGCCAACTTTTGCAGGTGGGAAGGGCACACCAAGTTCCATTCGGGCTGTCTGTACAACTCGTGCGTAGCTAGACCTGTGAGCAGAGACTTGGATATGAACCTGCAGACTGGATTCAAGACGTGGCTCCGTGCTTAGTCTAATGCTGGGCAGTGCTGTGCTATCTCTGAGCCTGGCTCCCTCAGCCCTCACATGGAGATAATGATGAATGCAGTCAAAGGTCATATGGGGGATTAAATGTAGTGAGCAAACTACTTGGCTAACTCAGAAGTGCTCTTATGATTAGTTTCCCAGTTATTAATTAACTAGAGGCCCAGTGCATGAAATTCGTGCACTGGTAGGGTCCCTAGCGGCTACCTGCTGACTGCAGGTCAAGTACTCCCTCCTTTCCCCCGGCCGCCTGCTGCCACCACAGCTGGCCAGGGCCTTCCTCCCTTCCCCTGGCCGGCTCCACCCCCTAGTCAAACTCCCAGATGAACTTTCGGTCGAGGGGACAATTTGCATACTATGCTTTTATTATATAGGATGGTCACTGGTCATCCCTCTTGAGGAGAAGCGATTTACCATTTAAAATATTTTCAAATGAATAATGGGGATATTAGTAAAATATACACTGAGTTGCCAGATTATTATGACCACCCCATCAGTACTTCGTTGGGCCCCCTTTTGCCTTCAATACTGCGGCAATTCTTCTTGGCATTGACTCCACGTGATGTTGAAAGGTGATGCGAGGAATCTGACACCATGCCTGATGAATAGCACTGTCCAGTTCTGTGAGATTTGATGGTTGTGGAACCAGCTGCCTGATGGTTCTTTTAACTTCATCCCACAAATACTCAATTGGATTGAGATCTGGTGATTGTGGGGGCCACTTAAGCAAGGTAAAGTCTCCCTCATGTTCTTGAAACCACTCCTGCAAAATACGAGCACCGTGGCATGGTGCATTGTCTTGTTGGAAGAAGCCATCTCCATTGGGATATGCCATCAACATGATAGGATGAACTTGATCAGCAACAATACTTAGGTATGTTGTGCTATTCAGATGTTGTTCCACACGAATTAAAGGGCCCAAATCATGCCAGGAAAACATGCCCCAAACCATAACACTGCCCCCACCAGCTTGAAGGGTTGTACCCATGCATGTGGGGTGCATGCTTTCATGCTGTTTCCGCCAAATTCTCACTCTGCCATCTACATGATGCAACTGGAAACGTGATTCATCGGACCACATGATTTTTTTCCAATGCTCGACTGTCCAATCCTTGTGCTCCTGTGCGAATTGGAGACATTTTATCTTGGTAACTGCAGACAGAAAAGGTGTTCGAACAGGCCTTCGGCTTCCATATCCCATATGATGCAGTGTACGGCTAATTTGCCTACAAACGTCAGGTGGTCATAATAATCTGGCCACTCAGTGTGTGTGTGTGTGTGTGTGTGTGTGTGTGTGTGTGTGTGTGTGTATAAAGGAGAGAACATTACATACCTTTGTTAGAAAGCAAGATATCTTTCTAGAGTTGGGAGAAGGGAGATGTTAAGTATGTAGTGATTTTTGTCTTTTGCTGCACATTTTATAATAAATTGTACTACATAAAATCTATACCTATATTCATTTATGTAGCAAATCTCTTCATAAAGAAAATTTCTGTTAATCTGTGATTTGGGCAACATCATTAGAACACAATTCCAATACAGAAGACTGGACAATCCCTTGGAGTGAGCTAAATGAGATTTGACCTATATATCAAGCTTTTCATGGTTTTGATATTTTTCATTTCCACATGTCAACAAATACCTCGCTTGATATTAAAGCCAGGTAAATCAATATTTCTTGCTGTAATCAAGGTACAGCAACCAATATCCAAGGGCAACATATCCCCCACAGCCATATTCTGTTGAGTACAGAGATTTATCATAAACCTCACTGATTGAACTACCCTTGGATGAGTAGGATGAAAATATCAACATAGCCACCATGAAAAAAGAAAAGCCAGAGAATCTATAGTCTTGTCCTCCCCCCTCATTTAAGCAATATCATAATTTATTCTTTAATCATAAGGAATGACGATATGGAAAAGATCTTGATTGTGGTAGCTGTGGGTCTGCTTTAACCCTTCTCCCAACTCCCATCCAGCCAGAAGATGTCTGAATATAGAGCACTATAGTAGCAGGTACCAGTGAATCCAAGTGTCTCAGACTGTAGGAATCTAATAATTGTGATGACTAGGAGAATGGGATGGAGCAAATTACTTCTTACTCTTTTCCTGAACTTTTAACTCTTAGAAGATTTCTGTTAAAAACTCATTCGCTTCTATAAACAAATGGCCTGAAGCATCCATATATATAAAAGCCTAAGCGACCGAACGACTGGTCGACTGGTTGCTATGACACACAGTGACCACTGTGGAGCAGATGCTCAATGCAGGAGCTGCCTCCTGGTGGTCAGTGCACTCCCACAGTGTAAGCACTGCTCAGCTGACCAATGGGTGCCAGATGCAGGGCTCACAGCTGGCAGTGCGAGCCTCTTACAATCTGGACTGACTTGGGTGTGAGCCTGCAGCAGGCGCAGCAGGGCTGGAATGAGTGGGAGCGGCAGGCAGGAGCAGCAGTCCAGCATCCCCTGAGGAGGTCCTTGATTATGAAAGGGTGCAGGTCAGGCTGAGGGACCTCACCAGTACACGAATCCATGCACCAGGCCTCTAGTCAATTTGTAAACACCAATGAATTTATTTACTGTTATCAAAGAAGCCTAACTTCTCTTCCCCGTGTACTATGAATAGAAGAGTGATTGTCATTTATTGGGCCCCTACTCTGTGCTAAGCACTAACAGTATCTCATCTGTAATAGGTGAAATGTTGCTTCAAGGGATGCGTCATTATTTCCCTTTCATGTGCAACCCAGGCTGCTGAGCAACTTATGTGAAGGCACCAAGCTAGAAAGGGTACAGGCTGGGATTTGAGCCCAAGCTTGTCTGATTCCAGCGCCTTTTCACTTTTTACATCAGGTGATTTTCCATAATATATCATAAGATTGAAAAAGCAATTGTTTCAAATTGTTAAAGTAACACATGATTATTATAGGAAGTTTGGGAAGCAGATAAAATTATAAAGAAGAAAAGGATCACCCATAATTTTTCACCCCAAAGATCATCACTATTAAAATTTTGATTATTTTCTTTCCAGGCGTAAGCAAGCTATGATTTATATATCCAAGGAGTATTGTTCCTCAGATTTGTCATCTTTGAAGTTTATGCATGTGCTCCAATAATGTTGCCATTGCTTAAAACATTTTTGGAATTCCTTTCAGAGTAATTTAGGAACCAAATTTTCTGTAGACTCCCATGCACAGGGTGCTTCGATAGAGACATTATGTCCATTACCTGATTACCTATCAAAATAATACATTTTTATATCTTCTACCACTTTGTGCCTTCTAAAGTTATATGCTGCCAATATTTAACCATCTGTAAAGAATATCATCATTGCCTCTCTAAGAGCATAAACATCCTGTGCTGATTTTTATTGTGTTAGCAGATGGAATTTATTAAAATGCTACTTTCTCCCATGTCAAAGATTGATGGACATTTTGGGATATGTTGAAAAGTCTTTATTAAAAATTAAATCTATACATGTTTAATATCTCATCTGACAACTTGTGTGTTATTTATGACATTGCCAACACAATATTTGCCTTTTGTAGTTCATAATATCAGAAAATTTTGTTTCTCAAAAGTTTGAAAAGCATATTTTAAAATCAATTTCTTGTTAATGGAAGTATTATACTCACTGAATTAGTCTCCTCTAAGGAGTTTCTGTGGAAGCAAATATATCTAAGTGTGATGAATTGATCTTTAAATAAAGTTAGTAGCATCTTGTGTTGAAGTAAATGTTTCTCAAAGGGGCAGTATGTGTGTACTCACACATACATGAAGAGAGATTGCTATCAAAATAGCCAGTGGCATACTTCATTAAGGTCAAGAAAGTCAACTAGTTATCTGCCAGCTGAGTTCTCACCTCTGAGTTGTTGCATACAACACTGTTACTTTAGAAAACAAATCCAACCCTCTTCTACCCAAGCATCTCACTGTTTGTCTGTTTCTGGCTTGTTTTCCACATTCTTTTTTTAAAAACATTTATTGTTGAGATTATTACAGATGTCCCTCTTTTTTCCCACTATAGCTCCCCTCCACCTGGTTTCTGCCCCATAGCAGGCCCTCCCCACCCTATTGTCTGTGTCCATAGGTAATGCATACATGCATATAAGATCTTTGTCTAGTCTCTTCCCACACCCCCTTCCCTCTGAGAATCATCAGTCTGTTCCATTTCCATGCCTCTGATTCTATTCCATTCACCAGTTTATTCTGTTCATCAGATTTTTTATTCGTTTAATTTTTAGATTCAGTTGATGATAAATATGTATTTGTTGCAACTTTGTTGTTCATATTTTTTTATCTTTATCTTTTTCTTCTTCCTCCTCTTCTTAAATAATACCCTTCAACATTTCATATAATACTGTTTTGGTGACTTTAGCTTTTTCTTATCTGTAAGGCTCTTTATCTGACTTTAAATTTTTAATCATACCTTTGCTGGGTAGAGTAATCTTGGTTGTAGGTCCTTGGTATTCATCACTTTGAATATTTCTTGCCACTCCCTTCTGGCCTGCATAGTTTCCATTGAGAAATCAGCTGACAGTCGAATGGGCATTCCCTTTTAGGTAACTAATTGCTTTTCTCTTGCTGCTTTTAAGATTCTCTCTTTGTCTTTAGCCCTTGGCATTTTAATGATGATGTGTCTTGGTGTGGTCCTCTTTGGGTTCCTCTTGCTTGGGACTCTCTGAACTTCCTGGACTTGTAAGTCTATTTCTTTCACCAGGTAGGGGAAGTTTTCTGTCATTATTTCTTCAAATAGGTGTTCAATATCTTCCTTTCTCTCTTCTTCTGGCACCCCCATAATTTGGATGTTGGCACACTTAGAGTTGTCCCAGAGGCTCCTTACACTATCTTCATATTTTTGGATCCTACTCTACTGTTGAATCCCTATATATTATTCTTTATTTCAGTCAGTGTATGCTTAATGTCTGACTGGTCCTTTTCCTTTTTTTTTTTTTTTTTTGCATTCTCACTAAGATCCTCAAAAGTCTCACTAAGTCCCTTGGAGGTTTCTAGAAGATTCTTGAGTAACCTTATAACTGTGGTTTTGAACTCTATATCCAGTAGTTTGCTTTCTTCCATTTCTTTCATTTGTGACATGTTTCTTTGTCTCCACATTTTGGCTGCTTTCCTGGGTTTGTTTCTATGTATTGGGTAGAGCTGCTGAGTCTCCTTGAGTTGATAGAGTGGTCTTGTGTAGTAGGTGTTCTGTAGGGCCCAGTGGCTCAGTCTCCCCAATCACCTGAGGTGGACATTCTAGGTGCACCCCTTTGTGGGCTGTGTGCACAGTTTTGTTGTAGTTGAGCCTTGATCCTGTTGGTGTCACTGGGAGGAATTGGCTATGAGGGCTAGCTGCACCTACAGTGGAAGAGCTGCTGTGCAGGAGACACCCCTATGGAGCAGGACTTGCTTCAGTGGGGCTTTGGTGCTCACTGAGTCTGCCCCTTGAGTGTGTCGCTTATGGAGGTATAGAGTTGTAATCTGGTATGGTCTGACACTGACCACTGGGTACACTGGCTCTTGGGTCTCCAGGGAGGTGCAAAGTCAGCCACTGCCTGCGGCCACCCAGCAGGAGCTACAGAGATCTGCAGATTCCTCCTTTTGTATTGGGTTTGGAAGTGCCCAGATGAGGCCCAGCTGTGAAGCAAGGCAGGCTGGTGCTGGTGCCGGGTCTTGGGCCTTTTATTGATAGGTTTGGGGCTCCCTGACCCAGCTGCAGCTTGTTCCCTTCATATGCAAAAGCCACTGCTCACAGCTTGGATGGGGTTGTAAATTGGATGGGGCGGGTCTTAGGGAATCACCAGGGTGGAGCAAACAGAAATGGCTGCTAGTCAGCCCTGGGACTGGGGAGGTCCCAGTGTAGGAACAATGATCCCTGCAAGCACCGCCGTCTGGAAGAAAGCCGCCCCTGAGTTCCTGCCCCATGCCAGACAATCCAGTTTCTCCTCGTATGTGTCTGTGTTCCCCAGAGTCTCGCCCTGGTGCTGGAGCTCAGACGAAGCAGGACCTTGTAAGTTCAGTTTGTGGTGCCGGCCTTTTAAGAGGAACAGCTGGGTCTCCAGCAGCCTCTATGTCACTGAGCCCCAATTGCACTGGTGGTTTTTACAGCCTGTAGTTCTTACTGCTCATAGGGACTTCTTTTCCCAGCTCTGGGACCCTGGGCTGGGGGTCTGGTGTGGACTGGGACCCTTTGCTCCTCTGGGGGACCTCCGCAGAGATGATCTCCCTCCCAATACAGTCTCTGGGGCGAGACGGTCACAAGTAGAATCCCTGGTCCACCACTTGCCCTGTATGGTTTGATGAGACAGGTGATTTGACTCTTTGATGTCTCATTTTCTCCATCTGCAGAATGCCAGCGTAATTGTGCCTACCTCAGAGTGTTGGAGAGTTAGCCTATTTGAACCACTGCTTTAGAATAATGCCAGGCACTTTCTAAGCAAGCAATAGATGTTAGCTATCGCTATCATTATCGTGTGCTCAATTCGTTGCACGATTTCTTTAATATCCAGTCTTCACAACAACTCTGCTAGGGATGTACTATTACCCTTCCACTGTACTATTGAGTAAACTGAGTCACAGAGAGGCTGCTCTGCCCACACAGCTATTGTCACGAGTAAGGGCAAATTCCAGGTCTGTCTGACTCCAGAACCTGCAGCTGGGTGTGGGTAGGATGGAAGTGGGTGGTGTGGCTGCTAAATGTGAGATCTGACCTCCCAAATTTCCTTTTCCCTAGAGCACTCCAGAACCCAGGCTGCATCAGGAACACCTCTGTAGCTTCCCGGGTAAGTAGCAACGGTCCTTCCCTTCTCCATATCCTCCTCCCGTGCACATGGCCAGCTGTCCTTGCCCCTGCGGCTGACTCCCAGAGGCCTCGTCACAGCCTGGTCAGCCTTTCAGGGTCTCAGCGCCAGAGTTCCTGCTTATAGGTGTGTAGACTGAAGTCACTTGTAGTGGAGTATGGGGGAGGGGCAGTGGACCCAAGGCACGTCTGCCTCATTTACATTCCCCTTCTCCACCCACATTTACATTTCTGTGGGTTTTCCAGGGCGGTGTTATGCATGTCAAATACTTCAAAGTCCCGAAAGGAAGTATTTTACAGATGTCCCTGTGCTGTAGGAAGGAATTATGGTTAAGCGTGGCGGGCTCTGGGGCTGGACTGCTTGGCTCTCCTTCCTCGGTGATCGCCAAGTTTGCTGTTGTTGACGTTGTCGAAGGTCTTGCTCCAGTGACTCTAGGAGTAGGACTTGCGTCTTCCGGGCTCACTTGGCGTTGGGTGGGAATGGAAGGACGTAGGCATTTGAGCAAGATGACGGGGCTGGCTTTGCCTCCTGCTTCTGCTGCCTAGAAATCGTGCAGTCTTGCGTGTCACCTGCTTCTCTGAGCCTCCGTTTCCTCCTCTCTAAGACGGGGATAATCACACCCATCTTGCGGAGTTGTTGGGATGTTTCTAGCCCTGGTGCATAAAGAGGCCTGTACGACATAGACTCTCAGTTAAAGGGTATTCACTGTTGTCAGTTACTAGTATTTGAAGGGGCTCATCAGAAGTATTTGCTGGGCAGAAAGCATGGTCTTTCTGGTTCATCATATTGTCCCTGGACTAAACTATTTGTATTCCTACCCCACCCCCCAGGAGTTTTGCTTGTTTAATTTGCTTAGCAAGCCATATATTTATTGTGAAAAGATCATCTCTGGTTCAGGCCCTGTCAAGTGATTATAAATTCCAAATTGAGGTAGTCCAAATTAATGGGGCCTCATGGCACCTGGATATTTCCATGAATGTTTAATCTAAACTTGATTCTTTTTCCATAACCCTGAAATTTTACTGGTACGATGACTAACTTTGAAACCATTAATGTTGGTGGGAGCTGGTTTTTTTCCATGAATGGAATAGAATATTTTACTTCCTCATATCTGAATTGTGAATCACCATGAAAACACTTTATTGTTGTTCAAAGAGAATTATTACAGAAACTCCTGGTCAACCCCTTCTCTCTCTCTCTCTCTCTCTCTCTCTCTCTCTCTCATGCGCGTGCACACACACACACACACACACGCGTACACACTGCTTCGTTTTTCTTTCTGTTAGGCAACTGAAGAGTTACTATGTACATTCTGGCAGCCTTCTGCCCATCAGACACGCAAGGGCACAATCAATTCCTGTTTTCTCAGAATGTACCAAATAATCAGAATCTCTGATTATTCTGCTGGAAGGCAACAAACAGCTTGATGGAAAGATGTACCAATTGAAACCAATTCTGATCATATTTCTGTCGGGAGAAGGAGAGGCCTCCAGCTGTCTGTCACTAATCATATTAGAGGTGGGAGGCAGGAATGTTGTGGCCTGCAACAGATTGCTCTAATCGCGTGTCGGAACACGACTTCTACTGACTGCTTCTCCCAGAGCAGGGACAGGGGACGGCCGTTCTGTAACTCCTCTTGCCAGTGGGTGGTAGCCTCCAACATATGTCCTGTGAGCACACTTAAGGAATTTTCTAATTACAGTTCAAAGGCTTTTCTTTTATATTTTTATACTCACTCCGCAGACATCCCTGACTGCAGTGATTTCTCCCTCGGCACAACCCTGGTGCCAGCACTTACAAAAGAGTGATGAGATGGCAGGTGAAACTCACAATAACTGAAGAGGTGTCCGAATTCAATTAGGAGGAGGCCTCTCCCGTGTAGACGCCTGAACCCTATAAATCCGTTTTAATCGTGAGCTGTGGTGCTTATCTGGTCATGTTTATTTTGGATACAAGTGCCAGAGCTGGATTTAGACCAGAACTCCACATCTTTGAGCCCTAATGACTAATTTGGGTATCCATTGAATCCCTTAATTCATTTCTTAATTAGTTCTCTCAGAGTTAGAGCTGCTTGGTTACAACCATTTCCACAAAATGTTCATAAATGAAAACAAATGTACACAGATTCCCCACACCATGGCTCGTACATTTTTGCTCTGGTCTTAAAAGAGCTATTCTTATTATTATCAAAATAATAACAACAATGTCAATAGCAAAAACGAATGGGTTGCCACACAGTGCAGTGGAGTCTGAACTGAGACACCAAGAAGTTTGGTTCCGATTTCCAACGCGACTACTTACAGCCATGGGATCTTGGTCCAGTTACTTTCCCTATCTGTGCCTCAGTTTCCTTTTGAAAATGGGAAAAATAATCATGCCTTCCTCATCGGGCTTTTCTGAGGATTAAAACAGCGTTCCAACATGAGCTATTACAGTGGGGCCTTGACTTACGAGTTTAATTCATTCCGTGACGGAGCTCGAAACTCAAATTACTCGTATGTCAAATCAAAAAGTGAACGAGTGAGACACGTGATGCTGGGCTGATGTTGTGGCGTTCACTGTGACATTCGCTGCGCCAACTAGCGGTGGGGTATCTGAAGCTGGCTCGTAACCTGAATTTTAGCTCTCAACTCAAAGCAAAAAATCGGCCGAGAGACAGCTCGTATCTCGAAAAACTCGTTAATCGGGACTCTCGTAAGTCAAGGCCCCACTGTATCCAGAAAGCTCTATAGTAAATGTTAGTTATTAAGTTTGCTATCAATGAGACAATGGGTGACCACTGAAGGGTTTCACTGGTGCCACCAGATTGTCGCCTAAGCGTGTCCCATCTCTGTAGTCCGTTTGCAAATCACTCCTGACTATAATGAAACATCAGGAACTCTGACGTTGGAATTATCTTTGTCATTTGTATTTGTACTCCTCAGTTTGGCTACAGGATTAACATGTTTGGCTTTTCATGTTTGATCAATCTGAGTGTTAACTGGAAGCTTTTTTGCTGCAAAATAGCTTTAAATTTTGAATGGACATTTTATTCTCTCAGAAGACATGTATTGGCCCTCATTAAAAGGAAAAACTGTTCTTACGATGTAAAAAATAAATACGTGGGGGAGGAGATTTGGGGCAGTTGGCTTCAATAAATTCATTGGAAATTCTCAAAGTATTTTTTAACATAGTATCATAGTTCAAATTTAATGAATGTGCCAGGCGTGGAAGTCTGGGGAAAGATAAATCTAGTAATTTAATGAGCTCGTGGCTACATAAGAGTTAGTTAATGTGAAAATTGATTGCTGAGAGTCAAACTAAGTTAGATGGGAACCGTCAATTCCATTCACCCACACTCGCGTGCGTGCGTGCGTGTGTGTGTGTGTGTGTGTGTGTGTGTACATTTTAGAGAAACGTATACTCATGTGCATCCATAAATAGGTGTGCAGTGTTCTTAGCAGCGTTATTTGCATTCACCTCAAATTAGAAACATCCACAATACCTATCAGTAGTAGAATGGCTGAATAAATGGTGGTATTATCATAGGATGGAATACTATACAATGATGAAAAAGAATACACTAAAGCTACACATAATAACACAGATGTATCTTAGAGATATAATGTTGAAAGGAAGATACAAAAGAATACATAACAAAATTTTTCTATTTATATAAAGTGCGAAAAACATTAAAAACTAAACTCTGTTGCTGAGGGGTGCATACTTAAGTGGCTAAAACTATAAAGAAAAGCAAGACATGTATTACCAGAGGAATTAAGATAATGGTTACCTCTTAAAGGAGGGTGTGCTGGGAAAGAGGAGGGACCTGGAGGGCTTCTGAGGGTGCTGGCACTGTTCCGTGTTTTACATGGGCAATATATGGTCTATTACAGCCAACATTAATGTTTTATGTGCTTTTCTGGTTGTGAGTTATTGTTTAAAATTTTTAACGTTTTTTTAAAAAAATGCACTGTCACTGTCTTTTCAGCCAGGGTTGGTTTGTTTTTGTCCTGCATAGTTTTAGGCCTAGAGATTCCTGTGGTTGTAATTGGCTCCAGAATTGAGCTACTGCCTTGCTGCACAGCAGAGTGGCCTCCAAGGAGGCATGTGCACCCCTAGGAGCTCCTTAGACTGACTTGGGGGGAAAGAAATGGATTAGAACTTGCGTTTCCGTTCACTTTATCATGAAGCATTGTGATTACTGGTGTTATCATGACAGTCAACAGTGACTCCTGACACTGGCATCGTCCCAGGGTCCACATGCCAGGTGGCCGGGTGTCATCACCTGGAGGGAGGGAGGGGAGGCCTCCCCTTCACCACGACTTCCCCTCCGGTTCCTCTGCTTTGGTGTGGAATAGATCGTGCCTGGGTAACTGGATTTACAAATTCTCGATTTTAGTTTTAGCAAATCCTCACAAACTAGCAGTTGCTTAAAAAGATTCTGCAAAGAATGCCCATAAATTAAAGGTAACTTTAATATTGCAATCTGCAAGAAAATGGCAAAAATTTAGTGTGAACTCTTTGTCAGCCACATTATGAGGTAATGACAGTGACCATTAAATCAGATCTGGCAAGAAGCTGGCCACGAAACTCTAAATTATCTGGATGACATATGGATTTATAGCCACTGTGGTTAATTAATCATGAACCTCATCCCGTGTGTATTTGCCTTGAAATAATCATGATTAGCAAAACATTACATCAATTCCTTTATTCTGTTCCATTTTGTTCATGCTTTTAAAGGTATAAAAACATGTATATGGATTATAAACAAAAAAAAACAAACATATTTGAGGACACATGCTCAAGACATGTACGATGGAAACATTTCGGGGCACCACTGGCATGCAGTTCAAAGGCCACTCCTTGCTAATAGGTACAATGTGCCGAAGCTGGCGAACTCGCTCTTCATATCGAAAGGAGGCGCCTCTCAGTCCTAATTTCTCTTATTAGCAAATGTCAACATGATGGCAATAATTTACATGTTGCACTTTATTAAGACTTCTCCCAGCCACTGAGTTGGAGTTGGCGAGTAAGAGATAGCAAGTCCTAAATAAAGTATTGTCCCCTTTGGATTATTCACTATAAAGCTGTAAAGATTGCGGAAATTCTTTGTTTTTCAAGCATGTACACATATGAAGTCACCGCATTCTATATTGTTAATAAAAAAAAAAGAAATGTCTTAGAGCAGGTGTACCACGGAAGAGATATGGGATTAGCAATCATTTGTTGCGTAGCCTCTGTTTTCCAAGGTGCTGAGTTATAACATCATCTATGGTTCATACCATAGATGTACCAACTTTTGTACCAACTCTCAATACATTAACAACCCAGCGCCTCACCCTGGTTACAAGGATGATTTATTATTCGTTAGATTTTAAATGCTGACTCATGGAATGCTAAACTTATATTGGCAGCTGTTGTCCAAAGGTTTGCAGATGTCCGGACTAATGCTTTGAAAGACCAGCATTAGCAATAAATCACTGCATGCATAACTTTTCAATAAAGTAATGGAAAGGATTTTGTATTCTGGGTCCTGTAAGCCTTGGCATTTGGAAGTTACTGCACGTAGAAAATTCAAGTAAAGGGGTAAAATCTTTTCAGGCTTTAACCCTTGACCTTTGGGCCAGCTATAGTCGATAGCAAAAGCATCTTGGTAGCTTTGTTCTAACCCTGAGCTCTCTCAGCTCTGAAATCTGACACAATGCCAAGTACAGGCCTAATTGCATTCCTTGTTACTGAGAAAAGAGAATCTCAAAAGAATTTTCCTTTTATTTCAAGGGGTACCTTGAGCATTAACATTTTCTGGAATAGCAAAATTGTTTACAAGCTTTTGCAAAGCTTTCTGAAAAGAGAGCGTGAAGAGGGCTCCGGCGGCCAATTAAGAGGCATGTGTTGCTTACCTAGAGCAGCAAAGTGTGGGGGGGGTGAATCAAAGGAGTAGGAGAGATGTGGCTTTGTACTCTGCGAGCTTGATTTCTGACTAATGAGCTGATGCCCTCTTTTCTTCTTTCTTTATGGTCTGCCCAAACATTTAGCAAGATAGTCAGGATATATTCTGCTAGCCCCGTAACAGATCACTGACTGTCTGAATGCAAGTTCTGCTCAGCAGTAGCCCCAACCCCCGTGTTATGCCCATTGCCTGGTACAGAAGAGATGTCCAGTTAGGACCTGCTGAACGAAGGGATATATTCAGGCAGATCTTTCTGTGATCTATACATTAGTGAATTATATATTGGACCAGATATACTCTGGGCCAGACTAACTCTGATCAAAGAATCAGCATCAGACTCTGGGATCTTCCAATACAGGAGCCAATACTCTGGTCGGGGAGCCAGACAATGAAAAAACAAGTAACCAGGTGAGTAAACACAGTAAGTATAGCTAAGTGATAAGGGCGCCAAAAGACCGCAGCGGGCTCCGTGCTGCGATGCGGACCACGGGATTGGAGAAACCACAGCCCAGAACAGCGTGGGAACTCAACGGTGTGGAAGGAATTGGTATTACCTCCCAGGGGGCTTCATTTACCCCGGAAGCTAGCGGACCCAGTGGAAATGTTCAGCGTATCGCAGCTTTTCCTCATGCACACAGGCTGGCAGAGTTCTGACCACACCGACCCTACCAGTCTCGACTTGATGGGAGTCTGCTTCTCACACATCAGTTGGCTGGTGCCTCGTGCCAAGGCCAAGGGTGAGCTTTCTGCTTCCCTTCCCTTCTCCAGGCTGCAGCTTCTCTCCCCAAGCCAGGCAGCTGTCTCCCAAGTGCCTGCTGTCTGTCATAGAGGGAACCAGAGGACCCAAAGGGAGGAGCTCAGCACAAATCTATGGTCAAAGCTGAAAGGGGGAAAAGAACCTCAGAGCCAGCGCCCCGCTGACTGTGGGTCAGAGTGATGTCTTTGTGTCTCCAGGACAGAACGTTTAGTGAAGATCTGATACGAAGGGCAGCTCCCCCTCAGGCCTGCAGAGCTGTGTCCACCGGAAGGCTGTTCCTTAGGGCTCACCAGTCCCCTTTTTCCTAAATGAAAAAATGCGAATGTGACCTCCTGACTCTCCACAACACGTGACATTGTATGTGGGGCAAAGAGTCCATAGGACACGTACTTGCCTAATGACACAGCAGTTCATTTCAGCTCAGCAAGCTGGAAGCAAGGTTAGCCTGTTTCCTTTCTGCCATGCTTTGTGGGAATGGGCCACACTCATTTTGCTTCACTCTTCATCACCTTCTAGCATGCTTCCTGTTTATGCTATGAAGAGCTGTTTTTAAAGACTTCTTAAGGGATATCCTTTAATACACTTTTTAAAATAATTATTCATCTATAGTTCCCACTTAGAATGTCTGAGAGTTTAGGAATATAGAAACTTCTTAAAAGAGAGATGCTTAATGGTCTATGCAGAATATTGTCAATCTCACACCTAGTTCAGTTCATGCAAATTATATTTAATCAGCCATTCTGGAAAAGTAATAGATATTTTAGAATAGATTCAGAGCTGAAAACCCACCATTTTGCATTTATGTATAGTATTTATAGATAAACTTCTAGGAGTAGTATTTATAGATGCAAAAAAACATTTGCAGTAACAAAGTCACTTCTTAGGGACTCAATAATATGAACAGCGTGTCTTGTTGGGGCCTGAAAAATATTCATGCGGGACAGAAGATCCCTGTGATAAAAACTCTTTCTCACCTTTAGAGTGTGGCACAGGTGTAATCTGTTAGTTGTGTCCACACCAGGGCCTCCAGCGCTGGGCTGACAGCAGTTCCTAACTTGAGTTTCCATGGTGATCATGTTCCTGTTCCAAGTGAGATTTCCTCTTTCCCATGTAACTCCTGTGTCCTACCCGAGTTCCCCACGTGGGTTCCTTCCCAACTTGAACCCTCCCGTCCACACTGTGCCACTGGAAGCAGCTTCCGTGATGCTCTAGAGCAGTGGTTCTCAACCTTCTGGCCCTTTAAACACAGTTCCTCATGTTGTGACCCAACCATAAAATTATTTTCGTTGCTACTTCATAACTGTAATGTTGCTACTGTTATGAATCGTCATGTAAATATCTGATATGCAGGATGATTTTAGGCAACCCCTGTGAAAGGGTCGTTCGACCGCCAAAGGGGTCGCGACCCACAGGTTGAGAACTGCTGCTCTAGAAGGAGCTTTTGTTTCTAGAAGGAACCTCAGCCCGCATCACATCTGAGCTCCATGGATGCGCCAGGAGCCACGGCCAGGCCAGCTCCCAGTCCCCCGCGTGTCCTGCTTCACGTGTGTGGTCCTCTGTTGCACCTGCTGTCCCACGGCTCCTGTGGCGTGACACTCTCTTTGCTGCCTTGGTATCTTCCGCAGGCTGGTCCTTTTTGTGTAGTTATTCCACCCACCTGTGGTTTTTCTGCTCATCTGGGTGGTCCCTGTGTTCCTCCCTAACCTCCCAACACCACATTCTCTGCACATCAGCCTCCTTTTTTGCTCCCACAGCCACACACGAAAATTAGAAATTTTAACAAGTGCCCAGTTACATTCCTCTGCGGATTTCCCACCGCCCTCTCCCCTGGGTGACACTGATCTTCCCACAGCACTCCAGGGGGCCCCCAGCTTTCTTCTCCTCTCCTCATAGGAGGCGCAGGTGGAGGGGGTGGGAGAGCTTGGGGGGGAAGGGCGGTTGCTGGCCCAGAGAAGTGCTTCGCTGTCCACATGGAGGACCAGGCCACGAGCAGCAGACTCCCGCCCCCGCCCCCCCCCCCCCCCCCCCCGGCCAGTCACCATGAGCTGCGACAAATATTATTGCCATTTAGCTTGACCTTCCATTGTGCTCTGAAATAACTGAAAATACTTAAATCACGTGCAGTATTTTTCTGGAAGCAAAAAGAAATGGGGTCCTTTTAAGAAGCCACCCTTGAACTTTTGCCCTTTTCTGACTTTTTGAGTCATTATATCCAGTTCAAGGTTTCCTTTTGTGAGAAATAGCTAATTTCTCTGCTGATAAAATGAATCATAGGAGCGCTGTAATTGTTAGAGATAAGGATGCCTCCCCCCCCCCACCCCCCGGCTTCCAAGCACTTAGCTCTGGGAACTGAGTCTTGCAAACATTTCTGAAGTGTTTACTGTGTGCCAGGCTCTGGCCGACTGACTTCCTAATTCTTTAACTGATCTAATGTATTCACTAGTCCTCGCAGCAGCCCTGGGAGGTGGGTAGTATCATCCCTTGTTCTTGCTTTATGATGTAGACACACTGAGGCAGAATGAAGTAACCGGCCCAAGGTCACCGAATGACCAGTGGTCAGGGCCTGGACTTGAACCTCGGTGCCCGCTTCCATGCCCACGTTCTCACCACCCGGCAAGCTGCCTGAATGACTCAGGTGCGCTGTGGACCCTGGGGGAGCGTCAGCCTTACGAAGTTGTGGTGAGGATCCAATAAAATAGTTATTCGAAAGGGCTCGGTAGACTGTGAAGCACAGAAACATCGGACGCCCTGTCCACATGCTATTTCCTGTTAGCCAGGCGGGCCTCCTGCTGAGCGTGGCCCTTGCTCCTGCACACGCTGCTGGTTCAGATGGAAAACTGTGAGCTTTTGTCGTCATTTCAGAAAACCTTGGGTTTCACAATAGAAATGGGCATGTGTGAGTATGTAGAACATGGGCGGGTCTCAGCATCGAACTTGTAATGTGCCAAGCACTTTAATGACATTCACCCCCATTAATGTAGCACTTAACACCCCCTCCCTTTTCCTCTAAATCACAAAAGATTGCTTTCTGCCAAGTGTCTGCTCACACATAGTGGGGACTTGGCCTGAAGTGCCCTTCAGTGCGTCATATGGGGTCTGGGACCCTGTCTTTTCAGCATGCGACCCCGAAACAGAAATGATATCGAGCAAGATTTTGACCAATTGAATTGAAGTGGAGAAGAGTCCAAAGATGAGGACTTAGAAAGGCCATGCACTAAAGAGCCATGCTTCCAAATGCGGGATAGGAGACCAAGCCGGCCCTCTGCGGTGTGGTGGGCGATGCGGGCAGGAGGAGGCCTGGGAAGAGAGAGCAAGAGGAGACTGAGAAGGCCCAGTGGCCAGCGGTTTCATTGCAGCGGATCTAGTGAGAGGCACTTTCCCTCCCCCTCTGATGCGGGGCCTGCTTTCCCTGCTGCTGGGTCCTGGCACTTTCGGGTCTCACATGCTCTCAAGTCAGAATGTGGGAGATCTGAGTTCTTACAGTCCCTCAGGGGAGGTGAATAGCCCAAAGCCTGGCTTTTGGGGATTCTTTGGAGCTTTTTAAATGCATCCTAGAAATTGAGTTCTTCCTGGCTTTTTATGGGGCTGGTATTGCATCCCCAGGGGCACTCTGCTGGGGGGTCTTCCAGGCAGGATTCGTGATCACAATGAGCTATTTTTCCCTCTTTTCTGGATGAGAACAATATCCTGCCATTCAGTGTCCAAATATAGCAGGCAGTTATGATAGAAGAATATCCTTATGTTAGGAAAGAAGTTGGCAGCCTCAATGATGTGAAAGTGTCCAATTTAGAAAACACATTTAAAAAGAAAAGCTCCTTAAAGTCGTCCTTTTTTTTGAGTCAGGTGGAATAAATAAAACGCTCACAAGGAAATGTGTGGTCTGACAACACAGTCCACTTCCTGTCCTGGGTCTTGCAAGTACTTGTTGATTTTGCCTGAACTTCAGATGTTGTTTCTGTCGTTTCACTAAAATGTCAAACTGCAAGCTGGTTCTGGCATCTGATCGGGAGCATAATTCGCACGATAGGTTTTCTAGCTGGTGCATGTAATCGAAGCACTGGAAGAATGTTACCAGGGACTGACCATCTAGACTCCTTTTGAGCATATTGTTAAGACTGCATAATACAGGGGAGGGCAAAAAGGCATCAGATCCCAGAGAAAGAGTCCAGATGGGATGTATAAGTCGGTTACGGTTGGCAGTGTATAATTAGGGAGCTCCTAGTGAGCCGGGGTGTTGTGCCTGAGCAGGATGCAAGGGTGATTTCTTTCCCGATTCTTGTCCAAATGAATTTGAAGAAGGAAGCCATGGACACAAGGTGGTAGATGGAAAGAGTGAAAATTTATTGGAAGCAAGTACAGACTCCCACATAGTGAGGCGGTCCCCAGGGGGTAACCCCCCAAGATCTTTTTTGCTAAGGTTTATAAAGGCTGCAGTTCTTTGTCTCTTCATACTGACTTCTAATTGGTAGAATTTCAGCTTCAAAGCTCAAACTCCTCATGGTTCCCCCCTCTTCCTCTCCCCCTTCAGTGGTAGAATTCTCTATCTCCTGTGGAAATCTGTTTTCTTCTTTCTCCCATTTCTCTATCCTCTGTGAGTCTGTTTCCTCTTTCTCCCCATGCCCTGTGGCTTTCCCCCATCTTCTGTGAGTGGATGTCTTCCTCTCCCCTTATCCTGTGGCACCCTTTTTGTTCCTCGGTCAATGTATGCCTTTTGGCAGCTCCAAGCCCTCATCTCTGCCTTCCTCACCCATGGACCCTCTTTATTTCTAAAACTCCCTAAACCTGCCTATTTTATCCCTAAAACGCCTTTCACTGGTATAAAATCATTTAGTTGATTAAGGTGTCTATAGTTAACATTCATCAGAATTGTAGACATAAGCATGTCTGTCACACTTGGCCAACCCCAGTGCACCTCACAATTTTCTCTTCATGGAGTGCTGCACTGACCCGTACAAGTGATGTACAACCCAAGCAAATTGAACTCTATGTTTCCCATGTAGAGGGTAGTTTGGCAATGTGTTTTTTTAATCTTTTAAAATGAGTTCACTGTTCTGTCACAGGAATTTTATTTATAGGAATTTATGTTAAGGAAGTAATTAAGGATGTGTCAAAGGTTTTAGTCATAACGTTATCAATCACATTGTTTATAAAGGGGTAACTAAGAAATTGCTTACATGTACAATAGCAGCTTAGTTAAATATATTATGTTACAGTCAAATATGAAATACTATCCAGGTATTATAGGTGATGTAGATAAACATTGATAATGAAAAGATGTTCACTATATATTGTTAAATGATAAAATCATGTTTAAAAACCACACAAGTATTCACAGTACACTCACATTTTTGTTAATCTATAGGTGTATTCCTAGAAAGTGACCTGGAAATCTATTTCAGGTTTTTAAGGTGGTTCTCTGGCTTGTAAAATCATGGGTATTTAAAATGGTCTCCTTTTTTGTTTTTCTCTGTCTTTACTTTTCCTGCTCTAAGCAGATACTGCTTTTATATATGAGAAAGAACCCATCAAGTTTCTTTTTATTAGAAAGGAAAACGAGCCGGACCATCTGAACGTGAGTGATTCTGGATAACCTTCTCAGCTGCGCACATTTGTAAGCAGGTTTTAGCTGGCATGCCCTGACTTCAGAGCAGTAACCGCTCTTTCATCCCTGATGTAGCAGAGATGATTCACTTTCTCCCTAATCTCTGCAAAATGCAGGAACTCCACTTATCAGACCATCCCTGGGGTTTCTTCCTACTCCCAAACCCCAGGTCCACACTTTCTGGATTTCCCTAGAGGAACTGCTGAGTGGGGTATGTCCTGCAGGTCTCATACTCACAAGCGGCCAAGTGATGCATGTATATGAAGAAGAACCCATCGTATTATTTGTAGTGCACTCACACTAGCCACTCTGCAAGGTTATCCTTGATTCTGTCTTCTGCTACTTCCAAGAGAGGCCTTTATATGATCTAGTTTTTCCATCACTTGTAGAGTACCCTAGTTTTGAACTTTGGGGGAGAGCTTATGGCGAGGGCGGCATGTGGCTGAGAAGTCCGTGTTTCAGGGGAAGGTCAGCAGTAGGTGGGAAGCACTTGAAACAGTGACAAGGAATTCACTTCCTTTCGAAGGAAAGGTCCCATCAGCTGTTAAAGACTGGCAACCTCTTAGCCCCTTCCTCCGGTACCAAGGAGGCCGCTGTTGTTACAGAAGAGCAAAGAAAAATCAAGCACGCTTCCTAGAGAAAGGGAGGGACCCATTTATTAACACTAGTGACTAGTGGACTGCGGGAATAATTTCCAAATCAGAGTGAAGTAACATACAGAGGCTTTGCTTTTTATAATCTTTTGGGGTCTTTGTCTTTCAGATATGATTCCGCCCCCTTGTGGGCTTACAGGAAGACCCCCAGGTGTTGGGGTTCCCAGGTCATATCAGGTGATCTGTCCTGGGGCCAGCGGTTACGACCTTCCCGCCCCCCCTCCCCCCAGGGCAGTGCATTGTTCAGTTTTTATGGCCTGACACGCCTTGCAAGACCAGTTTCCTCCTCACTGTCTGTCTGCCCACACTCCCTGGGCCGGTTTAGTTCAGTGAAGCGAGATACATGTTTTTCCTCATCAATCACCCTTGGCACATGTCATGGTATTACAGTTAATGTCTCCTACCTTTGAAAATACAATTTCAGGAAGAATTTACAGTCAACACAGAAGTGAATCACAATACACATCTGGTAGACCAACTTCCTCATTCTGTGACTTTGGAATGGAAATTAGTGGACAGAGAGTTGGGAAACCTGTATTTTGATTCTGATTCTGCCATGAACTTGTAGAACGTTAGAGAGGTGACCCGTCTTTTAGGTCCGAATTTCTCCTCTGCAAAGGGACAGGGTCAAATTCAGTGATTTTTCAAGCTTCCTTCCAGCTCTGAAATTGTGTGAAAATTATCCACAAAGGATAATGTTATTGTTGCCTACATCACCCAGGGCTGGAGGCAGAGCCCTGTGGACATCCCAGCCCTGTGGCCCCCCTGCTTATCTCTCTTGGTCCAGTCAGCCACTGTTTTCTGGTTTATCTTCCTCTTCTCATGCCACACTAAGTAATTTCGGAGAGAATCTCATTTTGGCATTCTCGATATCCTCTAACGAATGATGTGTCTTTGTGACTAGTGAAAAAAAATCTTAAAAGCAGCTATTTCCATTAATCCCCAACTTTAAAGCTATCCCCTGGGAACTAAATGTCAATTCGAAGATACCTACATTTATAACCATTTCCAGCCTAACCTGGAGAAGCCGAAGGCATAATTCGAAGCAAAAGATTCCTGCCCTGAGACAGTGGACTCATAAATATGGAGTGTGATTTATCTCTATAATATAGGAAGGAATTAGGATATTTAGCATTTTTAGCAACATTTTTTTTCAGTCTCTACATTGAGTATGCCAAATTGGGCTGCTGCACGTGCTTGCCAATCCCGCATTTTTAGTTGTAGATACCATATTTTAAAATTGAGTAATAATTTCAAATGAAATACCATATTTTAAAATTGAATAATAATTTCAAATGAATTTATTATAAAAGAAAAATCAGATTACCTTAATGAAAGATTTTACAAATCAAATACTTGTATGTGTTAGCTTGGTCTCATACTGTATTTATAGATCCTGAAATATGTAATAACTCTCTTACAGAACCTAACCCAAACAGGTCACAAAAGAGACTATTAATTGCCCATCCAATACCCATTCTTTCCTCTTCCTTCGTAACACACTCTGATTTTATTCAGGGAGGCAACCTGACCAGCCAAAAGACTGCCTTTCCCATCCTCCCTTGCAGCAAGGGGCCAACAGAGAAATGGTTGATGGGACTTCCGGGAACCCTCCTCGGTGGGAGTAAACTGGGTGCATTTCTTGACTGCTTCCTCTGGTTCCTCTAGGTTAGCCCTTTCCCAGCTCCACATGTTAACAAGATGGCTGAGGCAGCATTAGTCCCTCCATCCCCTTCATTCAAGCCTAGTAAAGAGAAAGTCCAGTTTCCTCGTAGTCAAATAAAGCCCCAGACTTGCTTCTCCTTGGCCTGCCAGCCCATTTTGAGCAGCAGCGAACCCATCACTGAGACACATGGGATGACGTGCTGGTGGTGCATCCTGGTCACTCGCCCCACCCTGAGGCCCATCCTGGAGGTGGCTTCTCTGGGCCCTCCAAAGCAAAATAGAGCTTTCGTGACCAAGGGAAGTGGAGGTGAATAGATACTGGAAGATCAAACCACAAACATCCATCACCCACCAAGTTTGCCAGTTTATTCTTCAAGTCATTATAGTCCCTATCACGAGGTAAATAATCATTGGGTTTGCAAAGTTATACCGAACGATGACTTGGTCATTGGATTCATTTCTGGTAAGTGAAATCTAAGTCCCAAGCCCACACCATTAATTCAGGTTAGATATCAAAATATATATCTTTTAGTTTTCCAAACTAATTCTTGTAGTAAGCCATATAACTTCTCTTCCTCATTACCACACTGTCTATGGCTGTCTGAAAGGGTGGAATAAAAGTTTGCCAACAATTTTTTAAAACCCCAACCAACTGGATTCTCCAATCTAGCTTGTTGATGCTGCAGAGGATATTGTTTCTAAACATTCAGTTGTGTAACAAGTTAGAGCTAGATGAAATTTAGGATGACTTGCAGTAAACACTGGAAAAGCGATACTTTAAAATAATAATGTCAGCAAGCCACCTGTTAGGTAGCCACAGTGCCAAGTGCCCTGAGTTTAGACGGAGGAGCTACCGGGCAATGACAAAAAGTATTGTGTGGTGTTCTGTTTTGTATGGTGAGCATGGAGAAGTGATTTGGAAGTGATTTACTGCAGGAGCATGTTGGGACATGCTATGCAACAAGATAGATGATTATGGTCACAGTTCTGAAAATGTTCAGATGGCTTTCAATTAGCTTTGGGCAAGGCTGCTTCTCGCAGGAGCCAGTATTGATTTTTGAGATTGCATCCTAGCTTTCCAGCAGAAGGGCCAATCATGTCAGTCCTTGGAAGCCACAAGAAAGGTCATTGGAGGATGGACTATGGAAAGCTTTCTGGCTGAGGCCGGGGAACTGGCTGTCTGAGCGTAGGCTCTGCAGTTAGAGTGAGATCTAGGTCTGCCGCTGGCCCCTCCATGGGTACCAGTAGATCACTTAAGCTCTTGGCACCCCATTTTCTCATTTGTGAAATGGGGGTACATGAGAATCTGATGGAGAAAGATGTAAAACTTCTGGCCCAGTGCCTCGGACCTACCTTAAGTGTTCAGTAAAAGTTAACGATTATTCTGTTTCAACGTTGACCTTAAAAAGAGAGAAGAGTGTTGAGTTTTTCACTCCTTTCTTTTCCTCCTGAGTTTCATTAAGAAAATAATAATGTGTGAAAGTAAGAAGTTGGGTTGGCTCCACCTGGCAATGCTTCCGCTTTGTTATGTGGGGAAATGGAGAGTGATGGGGGTGTATCGTAGGTGCCTCGGGTGCTGTCCTGTGCTTGGGGTGGAGGGCTGTTGCAAAGAGCCTTTGTGGAAGAATGGCGTCATAGCATCGCATCTAAGAATGGCAGCCACCTGCTGTGGAAGCGGCCAGGACCCCCAAGAGGTCAGCGAAGCCTCAGGCTACAGATGGTACCGTGTCAGAGACCCCAGACACTCTGTCTGTCGTTTTAGACCTGCTGGGAAGAGTGAGCATCTCAGAATAACACGACCCTAGGACCGTTACCCTTCATTTTACAAATGCGGAAACGGAAACCTAGAGAGGAAAAGTAACCCAGAGGCCACGTGAAGGGTCAGTGACACAAGCAGGGCCTACACCCAGGTTCCTGATGCCCAGGTCAGGGAAGCAATGACTGCAGCCACTGGCCTGCTGGTCATCCTCCAACCTCTCCTCTGGTCTGTTCATCACCTGTCTCATCAGCCACTGATAGACAGGAAGTCGTTCCTGTGAGCAAATCAAACTTACCCCTCCCCAGATGTCAGCACATACAGGTCTTCCTAGCGTGGCCTCCAAGTTCCCCATGAACTGAACCCACACCTCCTGCGTGGCCACCAGCTAAGCTGTTGGACGGGGGAAGGGCTGGAGGCCGCCCTGTCAGTGCCCAGGCTCCCTGCTCCCCCTTGTTCCCAGCCTGGCACCCACACTGTTCCTGATGCCTGACGTCGCCAGCCTCTCGGGGTCAGCTTTTCTAGAGAATAAGCCGCCCATGTCCCATAGGCCTGGCTGCTCGGAGGGGGTGGATCTGCCGCCTCCTGATCTTCCCGGGGTTTGGGGCGGGCCAACCCGCTGGCTTCCCCTTTGTATTCTTGTCTGTGGGCCCTAAGTCTCCATCTGTTTACTTTCGCTCTTTAAGAATCATTGTGCTGTGTCTCAGCCATTTTTGTCTCCTCTCCCATGTGTTGTCTTTTGGGCTTATACCTTTTCATTTCTTTCTCACCATCCTAGCGGGTTTGTGAAGGAAACCGAGATGAGTTTATCTGTTAACTACTGTCCCTCCCTCCAGAATGTTAATAGCCTTTCCCCCCCCACCTTCACCTCTCTTAATACAAGATCCTAATGGACCCACAGTCTAAGGCAGTGATGGCGAACCTGACACGCGTGTCAGAGGTGACACGCGAACTCATTTTTTTTGGTTGATTTTTCTTTGTTAAATGGCATTTAAATATATAAAATAAATATCAAAAATATAAATCTTTGTTTTACTATGGTTGCAAATATCAAAAAATTTCTCTATGTGACATGGCACCAGGGTTAAGTTAGGGTTTTTCAAAATGCTGACACGCCGAGCTCAAAAGGTTCGCCATCACTGGTCTAAGGAGTAATGTCTGACCAGGGCTGAGCGCAGTGAATTTTATTTATTTATCTAATTATTGGTGGGGTGGGGGAGTCTTGAGGACCTTGGCCTGGAGTAACACAGAGAATGGGCTCAGGGAATCTCCGTTCTCATGTGAGGAGTTACCCTCCACAAAGAACACACCATGTGCCCAGTCTCTGCCAAGGACCTTCTGAGAGACAAGTCTCAGGTTTGTGTTGTCCCAAAAGTTAGCCTCAGGCGTAGCTCACACTCACGGTGATGAAAGGGTTTTAAACGTGAAACCCTCCGCTGTGAAATCATGGGTGGAAATCCGCGAGAACTCCAGGGACAGGCAGGAAGTGTGTTTCTTCAGCAGCAGAGCTTGTGGGGAGGAAGTGCCAAGCATCGCTCTGTGTGTTTGTGTTCCTAGATGCGCTGAGCAGCGTAGACACTTTCCTCCTGGTGTGTACGTGCGGAATGCGGAGGAATAAATGTTTGCTAAGTAAATAATCTTAAAGCATGGTGGGGGATTTCTGACTGCAGCAACGTGTTTGCAGTACAAACATTTGAAGGCAAGATGCTTGTCAAAATACCGGGAAATAAAAATTCAATGAATGGCCCATATTTTATTTTCTCAAGACTAAAATTTTCCCTTAAAGAAATAAATATATTAGCCCATCAGTAAGTTTTCTCCAACACCTGACATATTTTCGTTAATACTGCATTATTCCCGGTGTTGACAGGCATAATTGTTACCAAAGGGATTCACGGATACTGTTTTTGGAATTGATGGCTGACTTACACAGCCTTAAGATGAAGGATGGCGCATTAAAAGTTTTGTACTCACTTCCCCCAGTCCCTCCAGTGAGGGATTATGAACTGAGCTTTTACTTTGATGCAACTACAGTTCAGCCTTGTGAAAACGTAGCTAACAGTAATGCAGCCCTTAGTGTAAGGTGGTCCTGTGGCCTTTATCCAGGAAGTAGTGGATTCTAGAAATAGCTGGGGAGTTGGGTTATAAATCCCTGCCCCTGGACATAGTTCTTGAAGGGGGTGGGCCTCATTCAGTATCATCCTTCTAATGGTTGCTTTAGCCTTTAATGCAGCGGTTCTCAACCTGTGGGTCTCGACCCCTTTGGGGGTCGAACGACCCTTTCACAGGGGTCGCCTAAGACCATCGGAAAACACATATATAATTACATATTGTTTTTGTGCTTAATCACTATGCTTTAATTATGTTCAATTTGTAACAATGAAATTGGGGGTCACCACAACATGAGGAACTGTATTAAAGGGTCGCGGCATTAGGAAGGTTGAGAACCACTGCTTTAATGGATTCTGAGAATGTTGTTACATCTCTTCTCCCATCTATTTGCCTACCTTTCTGGTTTGGGGAGTTTCCCGTTTCGGTGTCCATCTCAGTTTCGTGTTCATGTGCTTGAAGAAAGAACCAGAGACCGAAGCGGTTCTGTGTCCCACGCTTTTTGTTAATGGCCAGACCACGTGACGATGCTCCGTGGTTTACAACCCAACGCGTGCTGCCTTTGTGTTCTGAGTTGGCCTTCTCTCGTGTAAGCAAAACTGATGGTTTAAGGACCATAGGAAAGGGCCTACCCTTGAAGACATAAAAAGCGTTTGGCAAGCTCTCTATAAAATAGAAAACATTTTGCTTTGAAGCCAGTGTGTAACCAGCAGACGTTAAGATAATAAAGGCAAAGGCAAAGGGGCCATCTTTCTCTCCCACATCATGCCAGATAACTGGTTGGACTAGTCTCCGCTGCACTGAATGCTCTGCAAACCTGGGCCCTTCTTTTCTTTCCTAAGCCCCCGGCTTTAGAACGGCTGCATTTCATGGCAGGGGGCTCAGCCTCTGTCCCAAAGGCCTTTCCCTCCCACTCCCCTGGAGAGGGAGGCAGGATTCATTTCCCCCCTTCCCTTTTGATTATAGGGAAAGCCGGCTGCACCGTAATTCAGCGCCAGCGCACCTGAACTCAGGGGGCAGCTCCCCGACAATCGCACTCTTGTTCCTTAGTCTTCCGGGTCTGGGGAGCGGTGAGGGCGAAAGGGTAATGAATTCTTCTGGGTGGTGATAAGAGCCACATTCCAAGAGGATTAGCAGCACAAAAAGACCTGCTTCTAGAAGGAAAAAGAAACACTGAAAAATTGGGGGAGGGGGAACACCCACATAGACACGCACACAGCCTCACAGTGAGCTTCTGAGGGTGTGCTCAAAGCCACATTCCACCTCTAGCCGCTGGACCAGAGCATCTACATGCTGCACACGGCAGGAGCGGTCTAAGGCGGGGAGCGCCTTGTGCAGAGGAAGGGCAGGTGGGCTGCGGCCTCTGCCTCGCTGTAAGGATGCCATCTGGCCTCTATCAAGTACTTCCCGGATCAAGACCCAGCAGCATTTTCAGAATACCTGGGTTTCAGACTTTGCAACCGAGAGGAGCAGAGAAGAGGGGATGAAAAAGTCCATTGTAATCTGTTAGCCACATCTGAGAACAGCTCTGCAAATAGAAATTTGGCTCCATTTAAACTTTCCTAAAACAGCATGAGCACCGCATTGAAATGTGGGATCTTGATTGTGCAACTCAAGTGGAGGTCCCTCTGTGTTTCGATGGATATATTTGGTGAGACGTAAAGGCAGTATCATTCCTGGCTGCTAATCAAGGGCCAGAACCAACCCACACACATCTGCTTAGCTCTGCCTCACTGCCTGTTATGAAAATAACCTCTCCTTCTGCAGAGAAGTCACTACCCTCCCAGGGGAAATGGATGTGGTCCCCATATCTTCTCACCTCCTTCCAGCCCTTTACCACCCTCAGCCCAATGGCTGTGCTACCCCAGGCTCCCAGACTTGACATCTAAACATCCTTTGTCTTGCCACGTCCCTTCTTTAGCTAAACCCTAAAAAATAATTCTGAAGGTGTTTCCCACTCGGACACATTGTTCTTGAGAAATAAACACATCATCATCTCTTGCTGAAACAGTGACTTTTACAAGTTCTGTGCTACAGCCTAAAAAAGAAAATTGCCACCCTGTTGTAGGAAACTACAGCTTTGACATTTTCTTGGCCAAAGTCTGGTTTTCTTTTTAGCCAGAAGAGAACATTCCACAGATTTCGAAGTGGGCCTTCGGCAGAGACCCTGGTCCACAATCCATGGCTGAGCCCATCGCAAAGCCACCCTCTCGATGACAGACAGGCTTACTGACGTTAATCATTTGCCCAGGGAGTTTGTTTTTGAGAGGAGTCGCTTTGGGAAGGCAGGTTGGAGCAAACCTTTGCTTAGCTAACCATGAGTAATTATTTGCCTATGTCCATAATTTTAACAATGTGAATTATTAGCTCAGACCCTCCCTTTGATCCCAAATTGGAAAAGATCCATTGGCCAAGACCATGAATTTGAGTGAAGGCTCTTTGCTCTTAAGAGAAAAGGATGTTGATGGTCTCTGTGCAACGAGATGACTTTAGCTTCAGCGTCCGTGACCCCGGACATGGAGCCACAGGTCCTGTGCAGTGTTACCAGCTCTTGTAGAAAAGGGGGACATCTGTACTATTCTCAACAATAAAGATAACTAAAAAATAATAAATAATAAAAATAAATAAATGGATTAAATTTTAAAAGTCCCGTGGGCCCACCTCCACCCGGCGTACCTGCTTCAGTCCCGTGCCTCTGAAGCCCTCGCCAATGGAGGAGGCCCGTCATTGCCAAGGATTCTTGTTGCGGTCCTTCCTTCCCATTTGGAGAGAGGTGGGCTGTTTGTAGAAAATCCAAGTCGCTTTTGACTGTCCGTGGATGGATTTTAAAGTGCTTTCTGGGATACGCGAGAAAATGCTTTTCAATTTAGGAGAAAATAGCCGCGAGTTTGTTAGCTATTTGCTGTGACCAAACAAACCCGGTTTTAGCAACAAAGGCAGTACCTTGACGTCTTGCCAAGGTTGTGTTTCGTAGCTAAACATGACATTTAGGAAATGTCAACTGTGAATGACTTTTTAAAAAATCGTAATAACGTAGGGTTGGGTGTGCGTACAACCCCTGACTTACAAGAACTTGACAAACAAGTCTCCAGTAGACATAAAAGGCTGCCCTTCCTCCATTCGTCCTTTTCAGGATCCCTCTCATGTCTCCTCGTGGGCCTTCCATCCCCCCTCCCACCCACTGCGGTGCCAGAGCAGTTAGGCAGCGCTATGGAAACTGCCGGTGGAAAACTGTGGCTCTTCTGGGAAAGCTGGTTTCCAAGGCAGGAGAGGACGCTGTGTACAACAGGCACAGTTGCCCCTGACCCCAGAGATGGCTCCTGAACTGGACCAGCTGGACTCCCCAATATTTCCTCTAATGCGACATGATTCTTTCTAACTTGGTTTACTTTTATTCGTTTAGACTTAAAAGTCTTTTCTTTTTTTTTTGAAGAGCCCATGTCTGTGAGAGAGATGGGAAAACAACCCTTGTTCATTTACATGTGCATGTGAATGGGTTGAGCTATGGTGACCACATGCACACACACAACCCTCCTGTATGTTTAGTCTTTATATCTCACTGTTTACATAGGTGTCCACACACACTTACTCTTCATTCACCTTTACCAATGGTGCATCTGGGGCTCAGAGAACTTGAAATGTCTGAGCTGCTGGAAGCAGGACTAGAAACTGAACATTTCATTCTGGATTGAGTTCTCCTGTTATTCCATATTACATTGTGTGTGCATATTTTTATACGTGTGAGTGTGTTTGTCTGTACACAAAAATGCTCACATCTCCGCCTTTTTAAAAAGTGAAGCAAAAGCATTTGCAGATGATGAGCAAAGAGTGTAATTCAGAGGGTCTCAGACCATCTCTGACTTCAATATCCTGCTATTCAAGACCTGTAAACCTGGAAGGTGAAGATTAGATGATTGGATCTTGTTGCATAAGCTTTAGAGATTGAGGGTTCTATGTGTGCAACTATACAACACACTTAGAAACCTGAATGGTAAGATATTACTACTTGACTGAGAAATATCCATGTAGTGGTTGATTAAATGATTAATAAGATTCATGAATTATATTTCTGTTCATAGGCCTAATCCCAACACTAGTAGCATATTTCCATCTGTGGTTTGGACTTACTAATAGTAGTCAGTCCATTCTTGGTAAATGGGTATTATCTGTATCTACAAAGTATATCTGAATCTCATACCAAAAAACTTATTTAATATCATTCGATCTTTTCGTGTGATAACCTTTCGGATCAAAGCCTAAATAACACAATTCTGTAAGTGAACATGATAAACATGTACATAAGCACATTTCACAGCTCTATTTATAGTAATAATATTGATGGCTCTAGACAGATTGCTCACTGGCAATGAACACACAGTGGGAACGTCGTACAAGATGAACTGGTGCCATTTGCTGAGACAGAAAATTCTCACATTTTACAGAAAGCCTAAAGTTAAAATGGTTCCAAGAAAAAAAATATGTGTTAAGAATTATAAGTGTTTAGCTTAACAAGAAGGAAAAGAATTGGGTTATCGCAAACATTGCTTTTTTTTTTTGCTCCCAAAGTATAGAAACAGTTTCCATCCTCTGATTCCATGATGTCATGCTCTGAATAAGAAATGGTGAGGGAAATGGAATTATGCAAATGAATGACAAACTTGGTACCAATTAGACTTAATAGCAAATTAAAATTTGAAACAAGTTGGTAAATATTTAATAATGCCTTAAGGAGCATAGAATTATTGTTTGCTAGAATCTTGTTTATGATTAAAATTGTATCAAGTTCTACCTGCAGATGTTCTCAAAAACAGTAACATCATCTTCCAACCTTCTCCACAGATGTTGAATGTTGTTCCATTCACGTTTTTCTTGTGGCCAGAGTTTTCGGACATGTATGTACCCTGCTAATCTGCCTCGCTGGGATGGGCTAGCACTATTCCTGAGGGCCATCTCATTGGCAGTATCTATGGAATGCTGCTTTGGGCTCTGCTGCAGCCCTTAGCATTGCTGGCTAAGGGAGGCCCCTTAGACAAGAAGCCAAACCCACAGTTCACAGACTCCAACACTCTGCTCAGCCTTTCGCTGTCTCTGGGGACAGGTAGGCAGTTACAGAGACCAGCAATTCCTGACTTTTGAGAAACTAGGAAAGGGGAAAAGCAACTATGAACTGATGTGACTTTTTTAAAAAAGATTAAATGCCTCTTTTCTTAGTTTAAACAGGATGTGAAAAGCCAATCCATGCCACGCTACTTTTTCCACACTTTAGTACACCCTGGCTAAATTTTATTTTATTTTGTATTTCATTTTACTTATCCCAAGAATGCAAGGATGACTTATTTTCAAGATAGACAAATAAGTCAATATGATGCACTACATTAATTTAACAAAGGATAAAATTACATGCTTATTTCAGTAGATATGGTAAAAACACATTTGATGAAAGTCAGCATCTGTCATAATAAAAACAGCAAAATAGGAAAAGAAGAAATAAACATCATCATTACCCTGGCTAAATTTTAAAGCATAGGATGGATTTTATATAATGAGAATAGGGGAATGCTATTCCCATTTTGCCTGGGACTCGGCTTAGGTCCGTTTACATTCAAGCAGACCATGATAATGTCAACCGTGGCCTAGCACTGGGTGTTAAAGTTTTTGTAATTTTTTAGAGCATCGGTTTATGTACAAGAGCAGTCCTCGTCCCAAGTGCATTGCAGATGTCATCTTTGAGAGATGACAAGGATAATTGGTTTGACTTCATAGCTGAAAGCACTCAAGCACACAGACTCTGGGAGAAACTTGCTTAGCCACTGAGACCGGGAAACTGCCCTCGTGTCACGCAGCTAATGTTCTGTCACTTGCCAGACATTTCTGCTACAGGTTCATGTTCTGATAGTTTCATGAACCAGCTAGATGAACAAACTGTGTGGTCTGGATTAAATAATATCTGCCTGAAGGAAGGAAGTGAAGTTCGCCAGAAGGCCAGATGGCAGCTGCATTTTCTACACAACTCCATTTGGAAAGTGAGCTTTATGTAATTTTTGGTCATTTCTTACCATCTTGGGAGACCATTTTCAGAATAAGTCATTGAGCACACAGGTTTCAAAAAATGAACTGCACCGACATAGATACATCATATATCCTGCCCACGGAATTACAGTATAGTTATATGATGAAAATGCTTGGGTTTCTTTTTCTTCCAGCATTGTTATAACTGACTTCTCTCGTCTATCTTTATTATTTTTCAGCTGACTCAATTATCTCAGAGCTAACCTTCATAGCTTATAAGACCATGGAATTCACATGTAGGAACAACGTGGCTGAAAAGGTCATGAACTTATTACTCGTCCTCAACTTGTGGTTGACTAGATTGTTCACCTGCAGAAAACCAGAAATTGTGAACTGCATGCACAGAAACACCGTGTTTCCTTTCTTTCCGAGGCAGTGCCATTTCTAAACTGCATCTTCCGGCAAAGTAAGCAAGTCATAGCTGGGACTCCTGAAGAGTTAGTTAGTCCATGGTCATGTTTAAGTTAGAGGGTGAGCCCCAAGCTTTTAAATAAGAGTAGAGAAACACCACCTCACACTGAGGTTACTTACCTTGGCAGATCAGGAGAGAGGATCATTTCAAAAAATCAGTTAAGGTTGTTCATTTCCCAAGTGGTGGCATATTTGGTTTCTTCTCCTTCTGCCTCCATATCATATTGGTTACCAAGGGTTAATCGTATTCCTTCTAATTGACTTTTACTTTCAGACTTTCTCCTCCATTATCACCTCCATCACTCCAGTCAGATTCCCACAGTCTCCTTCCAGACTCCTCAGAGCTGCTCAAACCCAGTTGAAATATCATTCCATCCAATACACATCCTACTCCCAGTCTAATCTTCATCAAACATTGATACCATGATGGTGTTTATATCTTAAAACTTTCAATCGTTCCATATTTTGTTCTACAGCAAATCAGATCCAGACACCTCTGCCTAGATTTCACGGCCCAGGGAAAACCGCCACCTTCTCTCTTCTCTCTCTCCTCCAACAACCAACTTCATTTCCTGCTGCTCTGCAGTATGTTGGTGCTCAAGTCAGTGTCTGATGAAAGCCACTCTCTCCTCCAGTTCTGTGATGTCTGTCCTTGGAATAAGAGATTCCCAGATAAGGCTCACTTGGAGTCCCTCTCCCTTTTCCTTCTAGCTCGATAAACACACCTTCATCCACGGTTGACTCAGTTCTCACCTTCTCTTTCCAATCAAGTCAACACACACTGAGTACCTGCCATAACATTGAAAGGCACCTTCCAGGGTGTGGTGAGGAGTGCAAAATTGTGCGAAGCAGGGTCCCTGCTGTAGTGCTGAGTTGTCTGGATTGTTCCGGACCTCCAGGTCCTTTTCTTCTAAGTGTCTTCAGCATTTAAAGTCTAGACCAGTGATTCCCAAAGTGGGCGCTACCGCCCCCTGGTGGGCGCTGCAGCGATCCAGAGGGCGGTGATGGCCACAGGTGCATTTGTTTTAACTTTTTTTGTATTACCTTTCTATTCTGAGTTCAATAAATAGTTTCATAATTTCAAACTTCAATGTTTCTAATTTACACCTTTCTTTACTATATTTTACGAAAAGGGTAGAAACATTAATACATATATCTTTCTGTTTAATTGCTATTAAAATTTTAAAAAAATTAATTTCCAGGGGGCACTGAGTAATATTTTTTCTGGAAAGGGGGCGGTAGGCCAAATAAGTTTGGGAACCACTGGTCTAGACCAGTGGGTTACAGCGCGGAGTGCTCAAAATAACACACTGGTGCAGGAGGAGCATATTGGAATTTCTAGTTACAGTTTTTGTAATTTTTTCAAATTTATTTTAGAGTATTTTTATAAAGTATATAATATGTTAGTACAAAGGTACATGTTTAACATTTACAAATACATAATATACTAGTACATGTATTGGAGGTCCATGTGCAAGCATTTTTACTAATGGAGTGAATGATCAAAAAATATAGACAGCCTCAAATTCAAAACAATTTCATCAGGGCTTTAGGTCAGCAAACTGATGCAGCCAGTCTATGCATCTTTCATTGATTTTCATTGATAACTTGTTTACAAATACCAGAGAGTTGAAGTTGAAGCTTGACCACAAGAATGTCTTTTGCTACCGTACAGCTGAATTAAAATAGATTTCTAGGTGAAGTTTCCAGACCAAGTAGGTTCACTATAAACCAAGATCACGCCTGGCTGGAGTGGCTCAATGGTTGAGCGTCAACATATGAACCAGGAGATCACGGTTTGATTCCTGGTCGGGGGCACATGCCTGGGTTATGGGCTCGATCCCCGGAGGCAGCCAATCAATGATTCTCTCTCATCATTGATGTTTGGATCTTTCTCTCCCTCTTCCTTCTTCGCTGAAATCAATAAAAACATATTAAAACACACACACACACACATACACACACACACAAACACAAACAAGATCACAACTTTGCTGGTATTTCAGGATACAGAAGTCATGCTCCCTCATTGCCCCTTGATCTATTAGTCTAAGGCAGTGGTTCTCAACCTTCCTAATGCCGCAACCCTTTAATACAGTTCCTCATGTTGTGGTGACCCCCAACCATAAAATTATTTTCGTTGCTACTTCATAACTGTAATTTTGCTACTGTTATGAATCGTCATGTAAATATCTGATATGCAGGATGTATTTTCATTGTTACAAATTAAACATAATTAAAGCATAGTGATTAATCACAAAAACAATATGTAATTATATGTGTGTTTTCCAATGGTCTTAGGCGACCCCTGTGAAAGGGTCGTTCGACCCCCAAAGGGGTCGCGACCCACAGGTTGAGAACCACTGTAAGGTTTGCTACACTTTTCTGGAAAAGGCAAGTGATGTATATTTGGAGCTTGTAATGATAAAAATAAAACTTTTTAAATGCTAGTGAATGAAAATTTTAAGTTTAATAAAATTGTACTTCTGCTATCTTACAAGATCTGCATCACTTTAAGAATGTTCTAGGAAAATAACCATAAAAAGACACGTTGCTGATTCCGGCGTTACCCATACTCCATCGGGGACTCGAATGCTGTATTTGTTTACTTGATTAGCCAGGCGCTTTTTCCTGTTAGTGTCCACATTCATCTTTTTCAACTGTAACCCTGGTTTTCATCTCAGCCTGACAAAACCAACCTGGATTTTGACAGTCACACTGATGTTTATCTATTTAAACTGCTAGGAGCAAAATCTGATTTTGTGCCTGGCTTTTGTTATTGAAAAAAAGTAATAAAAAAAAAACCCAAGGCAGAATTAGATCAGGGACATCCTTTATTTTAACCAGGAACAAAAATAAATAAATATATAGCTCTACCTGAATATTGGATTAATTTAAGTGTACAGGGGATGCAGAAAAATTGCGTTTGAAATTTATCTCTCAGCTGATCATTTATTTCATAGACAAATTTAACATTTCTATTGCCTATTGTGGAAACATTAATATAATAATGATGAAAACTCTCATTTGTTGAGCGGTCAGTACGTATCTTTCTTGCACTGATTTCTGCGGTCAAAGTTTCCGCCTCGACTCAGTCCCTCCCACCCTGGAAGGCTGCTACACAGCAGAGGAAGGAAAATTGCGGAAGATAAACAATAGGTTCTACTTCAGTAGTGTTATTCCCATTTGAATAGAATGTGCATTCTCAACAGGGCATATTGCACCCAGATTGAAAATTGGTTTTTGGAGAGCGAAAAAATCAGATCTTCTGGCTGACGTCCGAGGGAGAGGGAGATGTGACTGTGGGAGACTGGTCGGGGGGATGCTGCATTGCTGGCTTTGAAGGTGGAGGGAGGAGCACCAGCGAAGGAATGTGGACAGAATCCAGATCTGAGGGGATGCGGAGAGACTCCAGAATCTGAAAAAGGCAAGGAAACAGACCCTCCTCTGGAGCTTTCAGAACGGAACGCAGCCCCCAACACCGTGATGGTAGGCCCATGAAATCTACGTTGTGTTCTTTGAAGGCAGCAATAGAAAACGAATGCACTCAGTTACCTCTCCTCTTTCATGAGAAGAATAGAGTGATCTGCACCACAGGTGTTTTGTAAGCATTATGGTAAATAAACTGCGAGGAGAATGTAGGGAGCACAGTGACGTGCCCTGGCCTTGCCAGTGTTCAGATGGACAAGGTTTGCCCTCCGAGTCCACATTGCCCATGTTTAAGTTGCTGATAGACTTCTTTCTTTATGTCAGAAGTGATAACAGTCAAGTTTTACGCTGGCCCTGTCACGTTAAGGGGACTTTGTCAATTTCCCCGCAGGTTCATCGTGTATTGATTTTATATTTCAATTGCGGGAGGTTCCTTTTAGTACCTTCCACGTACCACCAACTCTTAGTTCCTCCCCCAAATCTATTCTCCCCTTATGGTCTTGCCTGTCTTCTGCCCTGTCTGAGAAATGCCTGTAGCCTTGGCTGGGGGGGCTGGGGTTGTGGAAAGGTGGGGATCCAGGGAGCAGAGAGGAGAGAAGGGCCAGCTGCCAACACCCCAGTTGGGGAGTGGGAGCCCCCGCGGGGCTGCCGTTCCATTGAGAGGCATTGCAATTAGAGCCGCCCTGGGCTGGGCTGGGAAGAAGGAGCTCCGGGTATTGTTTTATTTTTAACTTAGGCAAAGTGTGTGTGTGTGTTTCTGTTCTGGTTTTCTTAAGTGACTAAGAAAATGTCTCCAGAAATGAGAGTCTCACAATGTCCCATGGCTGACTTGCTCCATGAAGTCAGTTGGGTGGAGCCTGGTGCAAATGCAGTGAGAGCCACCGGTTTTTCTCTTCTTTGTTGTCAGTTATTTTCACAGAGAACAGCTTCTGCATGGTCACAGGAAAAGAAACCAACAGAATCATGTTCCTACTACCCGAGTGCTAAAATATGTGCGCTTACATATGTTACCTTTTAATCCTCCCAGCGTGGCTGTGAAATAGATATGATTAGTCTCATTTCCTGCTGAGGCAGGGAGTACCCTCCCAATATCACTATGAATAGATTAAGAGATAGTATTACCCCCACTTACAGCGGAGGACCCCCGGCTCAGGGAGTGTGGCAGCTGCACTGGGTTGGCTGGGGACTGCAGGGTGGCCGCTGACTGGGCTGCTGTAGCTGGTTGCCTAGACAGGCAGGACTTCTCGTTTGAGGCCACAATCCATACAAAACTTTCAGTCCCCGAGGCCCATGCATTGGACTTTTCCTGTGAGCTCAGAGACACTCAGACTCTACAGTGCTGTATTGAGCTAACAATGTATTTATGTGGATGGTGGATAAATCACAAAATTTATTTCTTGATTCTGACTTCCCAAGGGCCAGGGCATCCCCTTTCCTATATTAACTGTGTGGAATATTTGATATGAAAATAAAAGGGAAAAAGGAAACCACTAACATGTGTGAATGTCAAATGGAAGCCATTGCAATAGCTCACACATCATGTCCACTAGGCTAACTCCATGGTGAAGGAATCCATGTCAAACTGCAAGACTGTATTTGAGCGCCTACATTATGAAAGTTGCTTCCTTCTACACATTCCTAAGGCTTGTTATCATAGGAATCATACCTTTGACCATGTCTCAGGTACTCCTGCTAGTAAATGCAACATGTTCAGATATTTCATTAATATATGTAATCATCTAAAGTAGTATTTTACTAAGACATTCTATAGGTGTTAGTAATGTCTTCTAAAATTTGCTCTACATTTCCTGGTAATTGTGACTAATTCAAAATTTGAAGATAGACTGAAAAATTTTCACCAATTACTTCTTAACCTTACTGCAAAGTCTTGATCAATATTATTGAAATGATGTACCTAATGGGAAAAAATATTAGTATTGAAAGTAAACTCACTACAAATGATTTTAATTCCCACTTCTTAATTGAAAGTTTTCTGGCCAATGCCAAATTTCTTTTATCTTTAGACAAAACTGTATTTGGCCTAGTTTGTAGGCTAATTAGCATTAGGGTTTGTGTTTTTTCTCTCCATCACTTTCATGTGTTATTGCTTACTTAGTAATCCATGATGATCTCTGACCTCCTGACTCAGCAAAGCTCACTTCTAGGTCAGATGTCCATGACCTTGTGTGGATAGAGCATAGTCTGTTAGCAGCACATAAGGAAAACACCAAAGACAAATGGATGTGTTGTTTCTCTTCTGACAAGTTACTGTGTGCTCAAATCACAGCCAATGAAAATGATTTGATGACTCAAATAATTGCTACAGAAATTTTGATAAAAATCTATACTTTTTAAGAAAATAAGAGTATTTCATATGGAAAATAAATTATGGTTTATTTGGGGACAGCTTTTGCATTTGATTATAGATTACTTAAATTACTTTGCAAAAAGTAGATTAAAGAAATTAAGAAAGGAATGCTTATATTTATATGTGTCTTAGTATTGAAAGTGCATTCTAAATTTCATGCTACATATGGGGTATATAGACATCTAAATTAAAGTCCAAATCTTATTTGGTTGATCATCAACTCTTCAAGTTGATGACCAATTGAATAATGCTATAAATTTGCCTATATTCTTTAAAAATGTTAATTATTTCCATCAAGATCAGTGATTCTTAGTGGTGGGTGGAAAGGAATGTAGTTTCTAACAATATAATACTTTATCTCATAGCTCTGATTTTTTAAGATACTGGACTTAATTTGACGTTTCAAACAACAGTATAGGAAAATAAGGAAGTTTTTATTACCAAAAGACTGAGAAACCCTGTTTTAGCTAATCTGCAGTTACAGAAAAGGTTGGTCAGTGGCAGAATTTTTGACAGAGAAGAAGTAGAAGAAAATGGGTTATTCCGGTAAAGCCGGAATCGAGACATTCCAGGATGCAGAAGTGTGGGTATCCAAAAACCCGAGAGACGCACACTCTTGGTGATGTTAAAAGGAGGAAGAAAAAAATACAGTGCCCAGAATAGTTCCTTGCACGTGGTAGGTAGTCAATAGATAGTCTGGAGTGAATAAATGAACTCAGACCACCCAACATATCAAGCATTGATCTAATTTGCTTCTGATATAGCATACCAAGTGACACGAAGTCATTAGTAGGTCTTATGAGACGCTTAAGCTATGTGGGCCTCCGCTAGATGTTTTTGTTCATATCTAAATGAAGATAGGATCTCATATACCGGTCTACCTCACTGACATCCATCTCTAAGAAGCTAAAGGAAATTAAGGGAACTGTTATTTTGGATCTAATTTTAACCCAAAAGAGACTGGTTAGTGAAATAGAAGTGGAAGGAGATTTATCCTTTTATTCAATAAGTATTTTTGAATGTCTGCTATGTGCCAAGCACTTGGAAGATTGTGCCATATCATCATAGCTTTTGTGATACTATGATGGATAGTAGGAGCAGATGATGGATACGGCCAAATATGTATTACAGCCTTCTGGAGGAAAATTTCAACTATTCAGAGAAATAGATGTGATTCTATCGACTGAGACTCTAAAAGAAGATGACTAAAGAAATGAGAAGTCCAGCCCTTTAGTTCAGATTAGGGCCGTTTCTATGTGCCCCCAGAGCTCCTCAAACCTCCCTTCTCAAATCCGATATCTTATGGGATCATAAGTGCCTTTGTACTCATCTTAATTTATACTGAAACTTTAAGCTTCAAGAGGGCAGTGCTGCATCTATCATGTTTATCTTTGTGTCCCAGCAAATAAGACAATACTTAGCACATAACTGATATATGCAATAAATTACACACACAAACACACACATGTCTAACAGACCACAATTTTTTGAATGATTAGAATTAGAGGTTTGAAAGTTCTAAAAAATGAAGAAAACAGAGAGTTGTCGTTACAAAGGGCATGTTCAAATTAACTGAAAATATAAAAGACCATTTAAAGAAGAATGCAAGGAGAGGCACATAACAAATACCAGAGAAAGAGATAATCCCATTAGAATGATGTCCGGAAGCCTAGAGTCCAGAGTGAGCTGAAGTATGTGAAAAATGCTGAAAACAACAAAAAGGGACTTAAAAGCTGGCAAGGAACAATCCTCCAGAAAATGCAATTCTGCAGGAATGAATAAGCCGGACGGCGAAAACTGGAAAGCTCATGAGGTCAAGCGTATTGGTCCCATTTTTTGGATAATGACATAGTTATAATTCTTGTCAAGACTGAAATACTATTTTTATCATGTTTTTTATTGTAGATTTTTTTTTAACTTTTGTAGAAAATAAGAAACAGGAAAGGAATAGGACCTGTGATGGGAAAAAAACAAAGGACTTTTCATCTCTTCTTATTCTAGCCTTGTAATCAAGGACCATGATCTCCCACCTGGGAAGCGAACAAAATGTGAATATTAAGGAATTGTGGCCCACAGAGGCATAATGCTGGATCCTTAGCCCTTCGTCATGGGTAGGGCTTCCTGGCCCAGATTGTATCCACAGGCCTGAAAACCTCACACGTGTCACTCTCCCAATTCAGCCAGACATCTGGGAATTTCAGCAAATGGAGAAATCCCCCAAACCTGACAAAAAAGCAAAACCATGAAATCCCAGTAACATTCTAGAATTTATTTGGAAACTTTTGAGAACACTTAGAAATAAAAAAGTGATAATCATTAGGCAACAATAAGAAGTCAAGTAGGACCAAATGATTTTCCTTTTCAATAAAGTAACTGAAATAGAAGACGAAAATGTGGTAGAGATGATGCATATGAGTTTCATCAAGGCAGTTTTCACAGTATCTCAAGATTTCATTGTGGATTTGATGGGAAAATAGGGACTGAATAACTGAAGAGTTAAGTGGATTCACAACTAGGTTTGCATAACCAAACCCAGAGTGCTAAAGAATGGGTCCATGTGATCACAGAGGGGGATCTCTAGAAATCTACATGTGTCTTATTCTAGATTCCTCTTTATCAATGACTTGAATGATGAATTTGATGAAAATAATAGAAATAATAGACACCTGGAAAGCTCATGAGGTCAAATGTATTGGTCCCATTTTTTGGATAATGACATAGTTCTAATTTTTGTCAAGACTGAAAGACTGAAGGCGATAAACTCCATTTTATCTAGAATTTACTCACAATTGCTCTTGTGTAAAAGAAGCCACATTGGGAACTCTTATGTGTCAAACCCTATTACTCTATATGTATTTAATTCTTACAGCCATTCTATGCAGTTGACACTTCTATCTCTACTTTGTAAATGAATAAACTGCCGGAACAGGGTTTAAATAACTTCCTCAAGATCACAGTTCTTAGGTGGTAGAGCTGAGATTCAAGCCCAGACTGTTCACTTAATGGCATGAGTTATATGAATGATATCCATCGATTTGTGAATGACCAAGTGAAATGTACAGCTAAAGTGGAAAGTTATAGATTTGGTATTAAGAGAACTAATAGACTGGAAAATTCAGCCAAATTAATGAGGCAAAATTAATTGAGGCAGATATAAACTCATGCACTTAAGTTCCAAAAAAATATCAGTTGTAAACGGGAAGACTGGGGAAATAGGACTTACTTGTAGTTTAAATGAGGAAGTCTTAAGGAGTTCCTTTACTATAGGCTTTATATGGCTAATGTATAGTGTGATCTGATTGTCAACAAAATGCAGCCTTAGGCCATAGAATGAATATATATATGTATATATGTTTGTATATACATATATACACATATATGGACTTATGTAGGGTGAGAAGACTCAACACTTTGTATATGAGGAATGAGTGGACTCTCAAAAATAAAAAGTTCTGAAGGCCTGACAATACAAAATGAATGTCTTATCCATGAAATAGTGTAGGGATCTATGAAATCCTTTTGTGCTCTGACGTCCTGTGGTTCAGTGAATGATTTTGCACTAGAACAGAGAAAGCATACTTAGGGCAGATCTGTTTGGCAAGAGTGGTTAGATTCCTGGCGTGTCTGGAGGCAGAACTAAGAGCATTGCATGGGAAGTTGCAGGACGGCGATTGACTCCATTCTATCTAGAATTTACTCACAATTGCTCTTGTGCAGAAGAAGCCTCATTAGGAGGCAACGTGCCTCCACCACGGAATTTGTTTGAGCAGAAGCTGGATGGCCACTCAGTGAGGATGTTGGAGTAGAGATGGGCTTATAGGTCAGGAAGGTGGGAGACTGCTGAGTCCTTTTGTAACTCCACGGTTCCAGAAGAGTGGAAAGTCACTAGACTCTCTCTGAAGCGAGCAGCGAGGGGGGACGTGGAGTTGTGTCGAAGCTGCCCCAGCTTGTAGGATGGTGGGCACGTTGAGGCCTGGAGATGCTTTCCATGGGAGGTAGATTGAGTTCTGAACCAAAGCAAACACAAAAAAGCTCAGTTATAAGATACTGGCGTGTGCCTTCCTGGTGACAGTTTCTTTAGATTTTGCCTCAAATGTTCGGTCACAACAAAGCCATCCATTCATCAGGAGACCTTTCCGGCCCCACCTACACGCAAGCTCCTCCGGGACTCTCTCAGATTCCTAGGCACAGAAGCCCCAAGGGGATAACTCACGTCTGGGAGTCTGCCAGACATCAGCAAGACCGCACGTGGTTTGTTTCCATTTCAAACTTTCAGACAAGGCATGACTCAGACAGAAGGAGAGCACTCTAGATGCTCCATGGGGGACTCACACACTGAGGGAAACGACACACCTCATTGTCTCCCTTCTGGAGTCCTGGAGTTAGGAGGATTGTAAGTGAGTCCCCACTCCAGTACCCCATCCAACTTCCGCCTGAACAAATTCTGTGACTCGCTGCTCCTAAGACAGCTCCTGCTGCCTAGAGACACCAGACATAATGGGAAGCAAGGGAGGGGAAGATGGGAGCGCAGGCAAAGGGAAGGGTGAACAAGAATACGGAAATGGTCTGGGGATGTGTGTTCCACAGTGACTGCCCTCACTGGGAAGATGAGAGGAACATTTAAAACACTGACATAACATTCTCCTTCTTCCCATTGATAATGTTCCTGCCCCACGTGGCTCTCTGCCAAGCCATCTTTCCATTTCTGATTCTAATTCTCATGAATGCTAAGATTGCTCAATTGGAATGAACCCACTAAATAGTTTTTAGGCTATTGCCTTTATTAGCGTTGAACTTAAATGGTGGCAGCAGACTAGTGGAGTGGCATAGCTTGGGAGTCCGTTTCAGAGGTCTGAGCCCCTGCCTTGCCGTTGTCTGGCGCTGGGACCCTGGGCTTGGCCTCAACTTCTGTCCTCCTAGTTCCCTCATCTATACAATAGAGATAGTAATACCTACCTTGTGAGGACTCAGTGAAACAGACAGACAGAGATACAATCACCCAGCATAGTCCTGAGGGGATTTTGTTTTGCTTACTGTTGTATCTCCAAAACCTAGGACAGTGGAGCTGCTTTATTTATTTTTTTAAAAATATATTTTATTGATTTTTTACAGGGAGGAAGGGAGAGGGATAGAGAGTTAGAAACATCAATGAGAGAGAAACATCGACCAGCTGCCTCCTGCACACCCCCTACTGGGAATGTGCCCTCAACCAAGGTACATGGAATCGAACCTGGGACCCTTCAGTCCGCAGGCTGGAGCTCTATCCACTGAGCCAAACCAGTTAGGGCAGTGGAGCTGCTTTAAGCATTGGTTAAATTAACACTGAATGAATGAATGAATGAATGAATGAATGAATATGCTCAATATATCATAGCTCTTGCTAAAGGGATAGTAGTGTTATCAGACATGAGACTCTTTGTAAAACAGTAGGCTGATTATTCAGAGGCTTGAAGGAGAATACTTTGTCCTAGCTACATTCCCACCCCCACCCCCAGCCCCCACCCCCTGCCATCAAGTAGCGTAGCTTTAGGATTTTTAAAAAGCTAAACTAAAATAGTGACCATTATGCAGTCTTTGTATTGTTTCCTCAGTCCTTACCCTGTGTTTCCCATGAGGTATCTAGCATGGTCTCATTTTGTCTAGCAGTATTGTTTGAAAGTTTGAAATGAAAAAATAGTGAAATAAACCAGACAGAGAAAGGTAGGTACCACATGGTCTCACTCATATATGGATTCTAATGAACAAAATGAACTGATGAATAAAATAGAACTAGAGACATAGAAGCATGGAACAGACTGTGGAATCTGAGGGAAGGTGGGAGTGGAGGGCGGGAGGGGAGTGATTAATCAGAGAACTTCTGTGCACATATGCATAACCCATGGATACAGGCCATAGAGTGGTGAAGGCCTGGGAGGGGCAGTTACAGGATAAAGGGGGTCAATGGGGAAAAAAAATTCACAAACAAAGGGGACATCTGTAATATTTTAAAAATAAAGATAAATATAAAAAAAGAAAAACAAGTTAGCCATTCAGAAATAGATTTTTTAAGTAGATTAATTTTCAAAGACATCTTCCCTCACTAATACTTCTTCATATTTTTTAAAGGAGCATTTAGTAAAACAACAAGAGTATCTTTTCAGTTTCTGGTTGTCTCTATTTCAAGACTGAGTTTGGTAATAGTATAATATTAGCTGTTGGTCAATGCCCAGGATGTAAAACCAGGTAAAAATAAAACCAAATGAAAACTTCAGTGTAATTTATGAGTTGCTTTCCTAGAGCTCAATGAAACTCAAGTACTTGGTTTTATTTGTTTTGGAGCCTCTGATATCAGTCAGATTATAGCATGTTTTTGCAAAACTAAAAGGACAAAGAATCAAGTTGCATCAAGTTGAAATGGTTAAAAAAAAGATCCAGTTTTCGATTCAGCATTTCAAGAATAACAGAGAAAATAAGGTCTAGTTTCAGAGCCTTGTAAGCAGCAATGAGAGTGGCTAAGGCAACAACTGGGGTGTGGTGGGGGTGAGAAGGAACTCCCCCACTGCTAAAAGGAAAACGAAACAAGGGCGTTATCTCTTTGCTTCATTGCGAACAGGACAAGCGTATAATTGAAACCACACCATGTAACACCTTTCACATACTGCCTTCTGATGTCAGCTAACTGCTTACTGCCTGCTAATCTTATCTCCCGTCGATCTTGTACTGCATTATAATTAGCTGCACACACTGCATGGAGCCAGGACACGCAGTGCACACCCAATAAATATTTCCTGACTGACTGTGCATGATGCAGGTAGGTTTTCTTCCTGGCCTCACACGTGACTTGTTTCTGCCAGAGAGGTTTCAGCTTTGCTCTTCCTCTTCCCTGGAATGCCATTCCCATCACTGCCTCAGAGCAACGGAAAGGGCACTTCCTCTCAGAACCCACCCCGATTAAAACCATCTCCCCTCTCTAGAAGCTCCTCTTATAGACATGGTCGGAGTCATTTCATCATGATTTGTTTAAGATTCAGTCACTGGCATTCTTATTTCTCTTGGTTCTGACACACCCCGTGCCCACAATATACACTCCCAAGAATAGGCATCTATACAACGGAATGTTACTCGGCCATAAAAAGGAAAAATCTTACCACTGGGGACAGCGTGGATGAACCGAGAGGGTATTATGCTAAGTGAAATAAGCCAGACAAAGACAAGCACCATATAATTTCACTTACACGTGGAATCTAAAAAACAAAATGTATGGACAAACAAAGCAAACAAACCCCAACCTGCCATATGGCTCAACGTCCAGAGAACATTTCGATGGTTGCCAGAGGGGAGAGGGGTTGGGTGGCTGGGTGAGAGAGGGGGAGGGATTAAGAAGCACGATAAGGATGTAAAGGACAGCACAGTGACTCAATAACATTGTAGTCCCTCCGCATGGAGTCAGATGGGCACTGGACTTATCCTGGGAGATCACTTCTTAAGTGACATCAATGTCTAACCCCTGTGTGGTACACCCAAAACTAACATAATATTGTATGTCAACTTTAATTGAAAAAAATTTTTTAATTATGAAAATAATTAATTAAAAGAAAGACAGAATAGGCATTGAGTTTTACTTCCCATAGGGACACATACACGGATGTCCCTCCGCATACAGTGTCCGGCCCACGGGGAGCACACTGACTCACAGGCGTGTTCTGCAGCAGGATGACGAGATGAGATGTTCAGCCTTCGTAAACAGTCAGATAGCACTGCTGGCTTGTCTCTTATCAGCCTGCCAAGAACGGTATTCATGGGATCAAGGCTGTGAGAGATGGATCTTTTATATCAACAAGTGATCAAAACCTAATACATTTACACCTCAGAACTGCTTCCAGGTAAATTGGGTGACTAACAGAAAGTCTTCCAGAGGGAAGTAATCTATGCCGTTATATTTATTTGAGAGGCCTGTGCAATATTTGTAGGGAAATAGTTTTGATTTATTCCATCTCTGGAGGAGATTAAACTTCATATCGCTAAGGCTTATAGGCCATCCTGAGCATTTGATACTTTCCGAACGTCCCGCAGTGTGAGTGGAGCCATAGGCAGGTTGGAGCTCAGTGCAAAGTAGAGGCTGAGGTGTCTGTGCCTGGGCCTTTTCTGCTGTAAACCAAGGAGAAGGCAGCCAGGCCAGGAGAAGGCTGACTGAGAACCCATCGCACGCACATGTCGTCCACAGCAATAAAGATCCATATAAAGGCGAGATTAGTGGTTAAATATGTTTAGCATCGGGTTGGAAACCAATTATTTTTTGTTTTCTCATACTCCATGGAAAAGGTAAAATTTCAGTCTTTTCTGTTTTGAACAGAGCATAGGCTAGTCCAGTGATTGGGTTCTCCTTAATGCAATGAAGGCTAATCATTAAGAAATAAAATAAGTAGAAGAAGTTGGGGAAGTTACCTGGTTAAAGATAAGGGTACATGGGGCTTAACGCAGGAAGATGTGGGGGACTTCGGAGCTCGTGATTAGACCTTGACTCTGAGAATGACTAAACCTTGCAGGGCTGGAGACACAGGGGAGGGGGAGAAGGAGGGTTGGAGTGGGTGTAGACCCGTGGCTAGGACAGCATTTGACAGTGCTGGTTATAAATGGTGGCATTTAGAATGGGACCCCAGTACTAGGTGTTGAAAACAGGAGAATAAATTATTAAAGACTTGTTGCAACCAAGAAAGGAAAAATAAAATGAGAGGACATTTATTCCTCTTTTCCCAGATGTCTTTATTGAACATTTAATTGCCAAAGGGATTCTACTAGGTGCTTTGGAAAAGAGAAAGAAGCAGTGGAATTTATCAGAGACAGGCTTTTGGAAAGAAAGGAATTATTTTTGTAATTTAGTAAGTCTATTAATATCTTGTATATTTGAAGCATTTTAAAGTATTTCTCATTTCCCCCTAAACAGCATATTTCAGGTGGCAAATTTCATTTTGTATTACAGTGAGAAATTGAAATGAAATTCACTTAAGATAGTAAATATGACCTCTCGAATTTTGAACATGTCATAAAATGGTCGAAATGAGTTTTTATTATCTGTGATTGCATTAGAATAAACTCAAGGACATGAGAGTCATATTAATTCTCTCTCTACCCGTCTTGATCCCATTACCTGAAATGAGAATGTGTGAAGAGACTTCGTCGTTTGTAGGTGGTTCTCTTAGTAGCTGCAGAACGTCCTTTGAGCTTTGCTCTTTCTATGTGGTAACTGTGTACTGTCTCCCAAAGGCCAGCACCTTCGCTATGAAGTGGGTCACTACGGCACTGATCAGATCTGGGAGCCACAGGCAGGAACCCGGGACCTGGCATGGGTTTCCGAGCCGGTCTGCAGGGAAGAGGGGTCATGGTTTTGCATGGACTTTGCTTGCGCCCGATAAGTTTTAAGACCACAGGGAACCAATGACCCTGTGGACACAGGGCCCTGAGAGTGTCTACCCCCCTGGCAATGCCGCAGTCGGGTGTGGCGGTGGGGAGGGAAGAGCACCGCCATTGGAGGGTTACCTGTGCTCAGGGTTATGTGTCCAGGGCCACCTCCATCACTGCCCAGGCGCAGGACCGTCAGTCCCAAGGCTTAGTTCCCCAGCTACAGTATGAGGATGGTGGGCAAGCAGCCGCATAGGCTGTGGAGAATCTAAGGAGAATGGTTACCTGATTCTGTTGCAGCACTTTCTGCGTGTCAAGCACTGTGTGAATCGCTTTCAGGTGTGAACTCATGTCATCCTCATCACCACCCGATGCAGTGGTTAACTGTGATTGCTCTGATTTTACTGATGAGGAAACGAAGGCATGGAAGGGTTGAGTAACTTGCTCAAATCCCCAAAGGAGTAAGAGGCCAAGTTGGGATTTAAAGTTGGTTAGATTGTAATTACTTTTTTTCTATCATATAAGTAAGGGGGATCTAAATAGCAGAAAATAGGCAGTGTTTCCTTTTTGCCATCATGTAAGGGCCCACGATACTATGGCTTTTGAAAGAGGCACCTTAGTTAAAACCGATGCTATAGGGACTTCCTGACTGACTTTGCCCATGAGTGGTTAGTGAGATGGGGACCAAGCAAGCCTTACCCTACAGAGAAATACCGCCTAAGAACATGTTGAACTTACATGTTAGTTTTTAAAACATCAATGTCACAACCGGTTTGGCTCAGTGGATAGAGTGTCGGCCTGCAGACTCAAGGGTCCCAGGTTCGATTCCAGTCGAGGGCATGTACCTTGGTTTCGGGCACATCCCAGTAGGGAGTGTGCAGGAGGCAGCTGATTAATGTTTCTCTCTCATCGATGTTTCTAACTCTCTATCCCTCTCCCTTCCTCTCTGTAAAAAAACAATAAAATATATTTTTTTTAAAAACACAAAACAAAACAGAAAACAAATGACATATATAGGACTAACTTGCCGACAGGTAGAGGAGGCATAAGAAAACCTTCTCCATTCTGCCCCTCAATAGTTATCCCACCCCCATGCTCCTCACACTAGCTGTTCAGTGGCAGAAACTGGACATTTCACCGTGAGAACTTCATTCCTTTGAGTGACAGCATGATCCCGAACACAATGTATACACCCCTGGACGTGGTAGGACATTATCCATTTAGTGCAAAACCAGCCAGTGGATACTTGCAGGGAAGTCCAGACAGGAACAGGTTTCGGAAGAGCGAGCCTCGGGGTGCCGTGCTCGGAATGTTTGCTAATTGATTGCGATGCCTGTGCTGGTGTCACCGGAAGATTACAGGCCCTCAGCCAAGACCACACTCAGAGAATGACCTTTGGAATGGTGACTGCAGTCCCAGCCTGCACTATCTCAGCCTCTGGGGCAGTCGATGTAAAGGTTGCAAACTCATTCTTAAAACCGTGTCTTTCCCAAGAGAAGAAGAAGAGCTGGGCATTCACTTACGGGCCTGCAGACAGAAGCCCTGGCAGTTTTACAAAAAGGTTTCCCTGAAGGTGAGCCCCTGAGCCTCAGGTGGCTGAGGCCAGCAGCTGGTTGCTCAGCCACACCCAGGATCCTGCCACCGATCCAGGTGCCCGACTCCGTCTGCGTCACTTCTGAGATGACTGACTGGTCACAGGACGTGCAGGTTGATAAAGGAGGCCAGCTGGGGAGCAAGGCGGATTTGCCTGTTGGGAAAGCCAGTAGCCGGGCCGTGCACTAGGAACCCTCACTTGAAGCTCCCGGAAACCTGAAACAGTGAGTTGAGGTTAATTTTGTTGGAAAATCTTAGGCGGCACAGTAGGGGGTGGGCAAGAGGCAGGCGGGGGGCTGGCTGCAGAGCTCTCTGTCGCTGGATGTCCAGGCTCTGCCTCATCCCCTAGCATTGCTCTCCTCGTGTGAATTAGTACATCATAGGCTGTTTGCAGTCAGCAGCGCCCGTGGCATTTCAAGGAAGCAGGAAGGACCCGGCCGCTCTGCTGCTTTGAGAAAATCATTAAATGTTTTCCAGGAGACTCCCGGCTTAATGACTCAGGAATGCCGGGAGCTTGTTGAAGCCAGAATGTGCTCTGAAGAGATGAGGGCTTCCTCTAGCTCGTGTTTATTCCGTAACAAATGAGCCACCTTCCCCAGAGCTGGCTCTGGACGTGGCGCCTCTGTCTGCCAGGTTTTCTCAGGATGGTTCCTGGCCAGTCCAGAGATTCATTGCAGAACCACAATGCATGTTCTCGTTGGAGATGAATGTGCAGCGCTATCCTTAAAAAGAAGCTACAAAAAGTTTTTTAAAGCAGACAGCTCCCCCCTCCCCACGCCCTCACCACCTCGAGCCTGCCTCTAGCCCTGGGCTGTACCAGGTCTCTGAGATGAGACTTGCAAGTTGGGCAAATCACAGCCCCGGTGTTGCTCTGCCCAGAACCTTGAGCCGGGTCCATTCCAACTCTCGTTTCCTCAGCCCCTTCTGTGTTTTCCTGTCCATGTCTGTCTCCATCCGACCATATGAGCTCCTTTGGGGGCAAGAGCTCTGGACCAGGAGGTCCAGCTCAGTCCTCAGCTTAGCATCTTTCTAGCTGTGGGACTCGGGTAAGTACTTAGCTATCTGTGTTTCCATTTCTTTTTCTATAAAATGAGGATAATGAACTTCCTAGGGTGATAAGGAGAATTAAATGAGTTATTACATGGACAGGGCTTCGAGCAGTGCGGGTATACAGTAAGAGTTCAGTAAGTGTTACTTTGTAACCATTGCCAGAATTCCCCAGAGAGCCTGGCCCGTGGTGGCTGTTCAGTAACTGAATGTCACATCAGAGGAAAAAGCATTGCCCTTTCTGTAGGAATTGCCCGGAGCTAGCTGGGAGGTGGGGGAGGGAAAGAAGGAAGGGGTAGGCATAATATTCCCTTTTCAGCGTCTGGGGACTGTGTGGTGAGATGCAAGGAGAACTGTGCTTGGTCTTTTGTCTGGACCCCTCTGGGACTTGGGATTTGCTCAGCGGGTGGGGGTGGGGGGATGAGGGTGGGGGTGGGGGTGGGGGTCTGCCAGCCTGTTACGGTGTGCTTGGAGAGGGTGGGATTTATTCTCCCGAACCTCACAATGTGGCCACTTCACCTTTCCCGAGACATGTCTAAGGATGGCTCTGTTTTAGAGACTTGAGCTGACATCATAGCATCTTCAGAGAACCCAGCATAATTGAATTGCTGATACAAGTGGCTACTTGCCCCAGGCCCGGGTCGCCCCCATCTCTATGGAAACACATGTTTGCTTAAAAGCCCGGCCATCAGAAGCAGAGTCAGTGTCGGGTCACTTAAAAAAAAAAAAAGACACTTATTTATATTCTCAAACCGTCAGAGACCTACAAAATAAAATAATTTCAAATTAAATAGAAAAATCATGCCGTGGATGAATGCGAATGGAGCCTCCACGCGCCCTCCCCTCTGCACGCGGGGTGAGATCCATGCATTTATTTTCGCTGTCCTTTGCTCTTTCGCTCCCATTTGCATTCTGCTGCCGTGGGGAGCTGGTTTGTCACTTTATGCAAAAATGGTTAATCTTCATTCATACGCATTTGGCAGCACTAAGATGGAAAATTCAAAGCGGGCCTGCCCTGGTGTGCTCCGTGCTGCTCTCGGCCTCCGTGTGCGGCACACAAGGGCGTCCAATCCGAGGGCCGTGCCTCCCGCGCCGCACTTAGAGCTGTGAGTGAAGACTGGCTCCCAGGAAGGTCTGAAGCCGCATCAGCACATCTTGCCCTAGATGTGCTCCAGTGATATTCTTAGTGATTGCGAGCTTTTATCTGGCCCTGGAAGCAGGCCTTTTCAAAAGAGTATTGACTGTTAATGACCTGTTTAAATAAAACATTCCATTTTCTTTCTCCCCCCACAAAGGACTTAGTAGGCAGTGACATTTCCAATCCAAAAGCTAACCCTGCTTTTCTAAAGAGGCAGAGCCAGGGCTTTCAAATGTGAAATTTTTGTCTGACATTTGCCCTTAAAATGCTTTTCAGTGAAGTTGTTCTAACAGTGGGTTTGGTGCATTGAATCGTCTTTGAATAAATATGCAACCTTGAGATTTCCCTCCCCAACTAAACAAACAAGTTTAGGTAAATATCTTCACATGAAAACCGTATTGCAGTCATCATTCCGTGTTTCATTGCTTATGTGTCCTCATTCCTAATAATTAAAGCAACTTCCCTCTGAGGAGCAGGCACTGCACAGGAACTTTATTGAACCGGGAATTCAGCCCCAGAAGAGAGAGCTAGAGCACTTGGAATATGAGACCTCAGTACTTAAGACCAGATAAGGAACAGCAAAGGAGTAGAGGGAAAGGGCAGAGGGGATCAAAGAGGAGAGAGATTAGGCAATGGAAAAGTTAAGCAGCAGAAAACCTACATAATGGTAAATGTAGACAAAGTCCCGCTTTGATAGAAGGACACTCTCTCTCAGCTGGCATGCCAGCACCCATGGTGGTGCTAGGGGACAGGACACTTCGTCCTTGGCCCGTTTCAAGGTGATCCTACAGATGTCAACATAAAAAACAGCCAGACCTGAAGAGAATTTGTATGAGTTTATTTGAGCCAAACTGACAACAATTGCCGGGAAGCAAAATCTCAAGGGCTTGAAGAAATGCTCCATCCAGAGAAAGGCAGTTTTACTGCTTCCTTCTACATTAGAATCAAAGGAAGAGGCCTAAGGAGGGAGGGCTACATGAAATCCATTGGTGGTGGATTGGGGAGGTGGGAGAAAGCAAAGCATGGAAATCTCCAGGAGTGGATGAAGAGGAAACCCGGGAGACACACTCCTTTCACATTGGTGGCTGCAGGATGGTTAGCAATTAACCTTTACAGCACATAGAGATGGAATTCGGGAACAAGATAACAGTGAGGTCTCGGGCTCTGGGTGCAGTAGGTGTGCCCTGAGGGGTCTGGAACAGGGATTACTAGGGCATTCCAACGGTGATTATCTTAGATGCCTAGATGCCGGAAGACCATAGGCAGGCTCACTTAATGTAAACCTTGGTCTTTGTCAGGGAAGCTACAAGCCTAGGACGTGACCGTGCACCATGACCCGCTTTTGGTTAGGAATGTCGTGTTCAGGCCAGCCTATGCGGTAACCTTTGGTCTCCGAGTTTGTAAGGCTCACCAGGCTGCCCCCACCCCCACCCCCCAAGCCTGTCAGGTTTAGTATGTGGCCTCTTTTTTGTCCACACAGAGAAATAGCCTAGTACATTGGAGACAACACCCACACCTTTTATTTTTTTAAGTTGAATTTTCAGCCTTTTGCTACCCTAGTTGCCTGGCACATTATAAGTACACCATACGTGTGGCAATTGTTATTTTAAATCATTATTTTAAAATGTTTTCTTGTGTATTTCCTCTGGTTTCACAATTCAAGTAAAGTGATGTCATACCTGAGAACACGAAAGTGAATCTAAGAGCAGTAATAGTTTCCAGAGAAATAAAAGTGAAACTTTATCGCCACCTGCATAATAAAACACGAGGAAAAACAGACATTGGGAAGTCATCAAGTAATTTGGCATTTCAGTACATTGTTTTAACTTTTTTATATTTAAATGATTGCAAGGGAAATATCAATTTATATCTTTTTTAAACTGTTAATCAGATTGTCATATATATAACACTTCACTGAATTGTATTCATTAGAAATGGTGAAATAAACATATTTGCCAGAATTGGTATTATTCAGTTTTAGTTTTTATAAAGAATATTTGTCTTTGTCATAGACTAATAGATTTTATGACTAGCATTAATGCATATTAAGTAAAATATTTGCATAACGAGTAGCTCAGTTTGCATAACTTTGAGCATGAGGTGATTGTTGGCAACCGTATTTGTGGTGTATTAATTTTCCACTGGAGAAGTGTATAGATGATATATCGGTGATAAATGGTGAAATTCTTTTCTTTGGAATTTTTTTTCTAATATGTTTTTGATGATGGAAGATATATATCTAGAAAGAAGAGATTAATCTGTTATTTCATAAATAAAATTTCAGTCAACAATTTTCTTAGATGACAGCTATATATGTTGGTAATGTTATTACCGAAAAATAAAGTATAATTTAGAGGAAAAATATTTCAAATAATACCTAAGCTATTGAAATGTTGCATGAGTATCAGGACTTACATTTCTGATTATTTAATTGTATATGGATTTTTTTATATGCCTGGAACATGTATCGTGGATTTGAATAGCTGGGCCTCAGTAATTGGTTGGTTCCAAGAACAGTTTTAAGTGATAATAGGGATTAGAAACCACATTCTTTCCCAAGAAACCAGAAGTCCCTTCTTGTGGACCTGCAGCTCTTGCGATCAAGCTCTGTTGGGATATGGGCATCACCCATGTCCAGGAGTGACACACTGTCACCTGTGGTGAACCAAGCATGATGGGAGGGAAGTAGGAGTTCTGTTGGGTCTGAACATCTGTCACTCACAGCGTTATAGGTGTCTCAGGTTAACCCAGCGTCTGTGACTCTGAGGACTGGGGTTTGAAGTTGCTGAACTTCGGGCCTGTCAGTGGGGAAGGTGACAATATGTTTCCTAGAGGCAGAGCTCCTTAACTGTCTAACGGTTAAGATTCAGACTGAGTTGCTCCGACGGTCCCGATATAGTTCATAGTAGACACCAGAATCCCAAGAGTAGGGGCACAGCACAGGTTCACACACAGGTTCATTGTCACGGGGAGAGGCTCCAGAGACGTAAGGGGCACGCAGCGCTGTGCCGGTCGAGGGGCGCTTTTGAGTCTTCTTGAGGGGCTGGCGCCCACACAGGACCACAGACCCCAGCAAGCCCCTTCGGCACACTGCAGATCAACCCCGCCTGTGCCATAGTGTCCCTAGCATTTGTCCTGAATAGTAGCACCCAATTAGACTGTCTAGTCACTTAACTTCCTAATTCTTTGAGGCAAACCCAATGTACATTTTTTTTTTACATTAAAATCCTTCATCTAGTGTCCACAGCTGGGGCGGATTTCCCAGGCCTCTGTGTCCCCCCCTGCAGGAAGCCTGGACTGCAGAGGGCATTGGAGGTCACGGGGAGGTGGGGCCTGGAGAAGCAGCCCTCCACGCAGAAGAACATTTAAGGGAGTAAAATGAGCAAAGAACAGCTCCCTATAATTATTTTTTATCTTATCTTCCCTGTAATAGCCTCATCCTACCCTCATAGCCAGCATTTTCCTTCCACACAAAAAATAATGTTGTAATTAATCTTACTGGCATCAGTGCCAAAAAGAGCTTGCCCTGAGTCAGACTTTGAGGTTAAAGAGAAAGGGAATTGCCAAGGAAATATATGTATATTCCTATGGATAATATACATATACGCACCTTGTTTTACCCTATGAATATAGCTCACCATACAGTCCCTCCACTTCCTCAGATCTCAGAAACTCCTCCCTGATTCCTCTGTGGATTAAAACGCTCTAGCTTTAGAAAACGCCACACACCCAAATCCTAGACATCAAAGCAAAAAAAAAATCCAAACAAACCAAAAACCACAAAACTTCCCTCAGTTTTCACCTATAAAGGCAAGATTAGATGTCTCCAAAAGATTTAGCTAATCTAGTCTAATGAAAGGAATGTGGCTCACAGATCCATCCTAAGAAATAGCGCCAAATCCCGCCATCACCTTCGAACCTTTATAGTTCATAGGTTTAACCTGTATCTCTCTCTTTCATTGGTTCCCTTCCTCCTTCCATCCCTCTCTCCCTTCCTCCCCCATCTTTATTCTCTTGCACACCCACATACCCTATAATACACAGAAAAACACCAAAAATATAAACTGTATACATGATGCCTAAACTCCCATGTAAAGAAGAAAATCAACCACCCACATGTCATCGAACAGCACGACTGGAGGCCGACTTGTGGGCAGTGTGATGACTGACCAGAGGTTTTGCCTCTCCTGTGTGGCTTCTAAACAGAAACACCTGGTTACTTGTCCCTGTGCCTCATGTCATCTCTGTTCACTGATACAGATAATCAGGAAATAATCCTGTTGGCTTTTACTAGTAACTCTCAGGGGCAGGAATAAATGAGGATGAAGTTCCGCTATTCCTTGCCAGCTCGTTATTTACTTTCTCCCATATGTCAAGTCAGAGGATATGAAATGTACCATTTGGGAGTTATTTACAAGGGAGGTGTGTTTAATGGGATGGGCACCCTTAGCAGAGCGTATGGGAAGGAGCTGCCTTCATGGGGATCGGGTATGCAGGTCTCTCCTGCCACCATGCCCACGTGTATGTCTGTCAGTGGCTCTATCATGTGGAAAGTTATAAAAAGAAAATCTTACTGCTTCTAATAGTTGGTAATATATAATAGTATATCTATAAGGATTCCTATTTGAGTGTTACTAGCGTTAAGATTATATATTGCCAAGCTTTCGTCCTAAAATCAACAAAAGGTAATGAATCGGAATTTATAGTTTATTTAAGATCTAGTTTTAGAAGAAAATGATGAGGCCCTGCCAGTGTGGCTCAATTGGTTGTAACGCCATCTGTGCACCAAAAGGCCGCCAGTTTGATTCCTGGTCTGGGTACATGCCCAGGTTGTGGGTTCAGTCTGCGGATGGGATGCAACCGATTGATGTTTCTCTTTCACATGGATGTTTCTCTCTCTCCTTTCTTCTCTCTAAAATCAATAAATATGTCCTCGGGTGAGGATTAGAAAAGAAGGAAGGGATAGGGAGAAATCCAAGAATTTTTGCAAGTTATCCCTAAAATGTATCAACTCTAGATACACTCTTTGTCAAAAGACAAAAAGAATATAGGAAAGCATTTCCGTGGTTCTTGATTTACAAAAAGCATAAGTATGCAAGTAGGTGGTATATTGATATCTTAGCCTGTCTAGCTGCTAATCTGAACCAATATGTTCACTCATTTTAAGTCATTTATATGCTATTTCAAAAAGAGATCGAAACTGTTAAAGACTTAAGATCTAGCTTCCATCATAACAGTGAACGACTTAGAGCAGTTGAGAAGAGAACACCTGAGCTCGATGTTAAGAATAGACATCTCAGCACCGGTCACTTCCCAGAGAAGATTGGACACCCAAGTCAGGAAACTAAGAGTTAGGGAAACAGAAGGATTATGGGCAGTTGTAAGGGTCCATTTGAAACTCAGGAGCATGAATCTATGGTCATTAAAAATATGGTTGCCCTAGCCAGTTTGGCTTAGTGGATAGAGTGTTGACCTGCAGACTGAAGGGTCCCAGGTTCGATTCCGGCCAAGGGCACATGCTTGGGTTGCGGGCTCGATCCCCAATGGGGGCCATGCAGGAGGCAGCCAATCAATGATTCTCTCTCATCATTGATGTTTCTATCTCTCCCTCTCCCTCTCCCTTCCTTTCTGAAATCAATAAAAATATATTTTTTTAAAAATATGGTAAAGGTATGGATGTTCATGATATGTTGGTAAGTGAAAAAGCAGGTTTTAACTCCATTATATGCAGTGTTTCTTATATTTAAATCTGGAATCATTTCTCCTGTTTCTTCCTTCCTTAAGTGCATGATATAAATATACCTGGTATGCAGGAAAGACTCACTAAATATTTGTTATATTACCTATCCGCTGATAAAAGCTTTGGGACGGTAAGGGTTGTAAGACAATGCGTAGTTAATGTAGGTACACTTTTCCTCCTCTCACTGCTCTGACCACCTTTCTTTTGCATAATAAGAAGAAACTCAGTTTGGGTGCATAGCCACCTGTCTGTCATTTTTCATGTCAATTCAGTATGAATAAAATATTGTGCGTTTTCTTCTAGAGTTATCGTAACTTGCTTTTAGAACATATATAAGACAAGTGCTTTGCTGAAAGTATTTTTACATTCCACAACGGTATTTATGATTATGTCAGAGTGAAATTGTTTACTAGGTTGGAAGAGAGCATAAAAATAACACATTGGGAAATCAATTTTAAAACTTTAAAGTTAATCTTTTTCCCCCTTCTTTACAGGGCTCATTCCACTAGAACCAAGATGGCTGAACTCAATCCTCATGTGAATGTCAAGGAGAAGGTAAGATCAAGTTGCAGAAGCTCCACACTGGATGACGTAGTCCTTAGCTGGTGCAACTTGGAATGGAAGAAGGGAAAAATGGTTTGGGGGGGATATTTAGTAAGTTTGACACACTAGGAAACCATTCAATGGAATCATAAGTCCCATTTACTGAATTTTTGGTAAGCATATTAATTCATTTTCTCATTTAAGCTTGACCATAAGCCCATAAAGTTAATACTGTTGTTATTCTCATTTCACAGAGGAGGGGCTGAGACAGAGAAGTAATTTGTCTAAATTCACATAGGTAGTCATCGCCAGACCTGGGATTTGAACCCAGGCGGTGCCGCTCCACAGTCCATTCTCTTAACCATCATGCTGTTGCCTCTAAGACAGTGGTTCTCAACCTGTGGGTCGCGACCCCTTCGGCGGTTGAACATTAAAAATATGGTTTCACAGGGGTCGCCTAAGACCATCCTGCATATCAGATATTTATATTACGATTCATAACAGTAGCAACATTACAGTTATGAAGTAGCAACAAAAATAATTTTATGGTTGGGTCACAACATGAGGAACAGTATTTAAAGGGCCAGAAGGTTGAGAACCACTGTCTAAGAGCTGGAGTATTATGCTGCATCTTCAGAAATGGTCTCGTGTAGAGATATCCGAAGCCTCGCCTAGGGGTCGTGCTGTGTAGCCTGTAAAGCTGTTCAACACTGAGAGTTCATGGCCAGCAGTCCCCCTCCTCGTTTGTTGGAGGCTGATTACATTTCAGAGTCCTGCCAAGCCTTGTCCTCCTCTTGAACTGTCCTCTACTTAGGGTCACCAGTCACAACCCCTCACTTGCCACATAGGCTACTGTGCACTGTTAGCTCTTAATGATCATCAACCATAGACCATATAAGACCATGGAGAACCCATTCATCAGGGGACGGAGGCCCCAGAAGAGATTTGCCCCTGGTCATGCAGCAGAGAGAGACAGTCTGGGCGGGAACTCTCTCTGCCTTCCAGGTGGCCACTTCCCGCCTCCACTAGTCTGTAAACTACTTAAGGGCAGGAGTTTGTCTTTCGTCTCTTTGTGCCCCAACAGCACCTGAAACACACAGTGAAGGATGAGAGGAGTGACATTGGTGGGGTTCTTACTTTTTTTCCTTTCACTTAGCAAAGATGCATCAGACCCCTACTTTGTGCCAGACACTGTCCTAGATGCTGGGATATGGCACTGAGCATGGAGAGGAGTCCCTGCTCCCGTGGAGTTCGCTTTTTACGGAGGGAAACAGAGAATAAGCACAAGAACATGTATGAACACAGTCATTTCCCATAGTGACAACTACCATGAGGAAAGCAGGGTGGTGGGCTGGGGGGAGGGGCGGCCACTTTAGATGTTGTTGGTCAGGCAGCCCTCTTGGAGGAGGTGATATTTGAGCTGAGATAACGACAACAGGAAAGAAACCATGCACAGATCCACGGGCAGAGCATCCCAGAGGGAAGAACCAAAGCAGATAGGCAGGTGGACTAAGTAAGCTGAATGTGTTTGAAGAGCAAGTGGTTGGTGTGGACACCGTATGGTAGGCAGAAGGGATGGTGAGATGAGATGAGATGAGATGAGATGAGATGAGATGAGATGAGATGAGTGAGGCAGGAGCCAGTGCTGGGAGAATATTGGCGCCTTACCTGTGCTCCTGTACCTCTAATGGATCCGTGGGTGGAATTCAGGTTCTGTGAACCTGGATGGGAAAAAATACATTTTCTTCTTCACTAACACCTGAATGAAATGTAGCATTTCCTTCAGTCAGGAACGTAGGCAAAGGGAAAAAATATCCCCAGTAGTAGCAGGAGTCCCTGTGACTCTCACAGCTGCAAATCAGAGGTATCTTCACGTCCAGTTACATTTGCAGCACATCTCCTGCAGATTGTTAGTGCATCACTACTTCACCACCGCTGTGGTTATGGGGCCTGCACTTCACCGTGTTGTTGGATGTGGACATATTACCGCAGCATGAATGTGTCTGTTCGTTAATATTTTAACTTTACTTCAGCAGGAGGGGTTTCCTTTGTAATCGGATGTGCTTTATTTCGTGAATTTTAAGGCATTATTCTTAGAAGGACTCGCGGGCTTCGCTGAGTGCAAAGCCTGAGACACAGCCACAAAGGGCTTTATTCAAAGGGCAGAAGCAGCTGTTGAAAGGTTGCAAGTAGAAGCATGAGTCAGAGTGATATTTCCTAAAAGCTCACCCTGGCTCAGCTGAACGCTCACCGTGGCTTGTCGGCAGCTATGCTACATGTTTTCTAAATCTTCACAATAAGTGGGCTTCCTGTTTGGTGAGGTCACAGAGGCTTGAGGCGAAGCTCAAAGTCAGAACACACTGGTCACCCCAAATCTCTGCGGACACGATCAAAACCAACTTCCGCCAACATACAATTTCTTTGCAGTTGTACGTGTTACCGTAAAAATGGGTGCATGTGTTTTATCCATTGTATCCCATGCTACGCTCCACGTTTTTACTGAGCGCGCAGTAGCAGAAAGATGCGCCCCTTTTATATCGTGGCTTCAGATTCTCCCTGACCGACAGTCACACACTCGGGGGAAAACTGGGCCCAGCACCAGGCGCTGACCGAAGACCCCCTTTTCCTAATGCCTGCTGACCGCTGGGGGGAGCCGCTCCTGCAGGTGGGCTGTGGGGAGGAAACACACTTTACACATCAGGGTCTCAGCAATCGATTCCCTGCGAATTACAACTACTGGGCAGACCAGGATGGTCGTCTCCGCAGTCAGAGAGATCTTGCTCGGAACAAAGGTGGCGCCCAGCCAGTGAGGGGAACGTGGCTGGTCTGTGGCGTGCACTCCGAGGCTCAGGGTAAACACTCGTGCGTTGCTTTCGGCACCCCCTTATCTTCCCGCCCTGCTCCATGTCACATGCGCACAGGAAGATGAGCAGTCGGTGGTGTTCCCGCCATCCCACTTCAGAAACTGATGGAAAGCTTGGCATTATTTTGAAAGAGGGTGATATTGATGTTGTAAATATTATCAATCCGCGTGACAATGGCAGCAGAGCCCCGCCAGCTCCATTAGTAAATTCCGTCTTCCTGGGTCAAAAGGTTAATAGATTTCTCAGCTCAATAAAATAAATCATCATAAACAACTGAAGATTCTGATCACTTATAATTTTACATTGATTTATTTTCAGTACGTTTATTTCCTTTAGTTATTAGCTTTCATGGCCCTTTTGTGATTACTTTGTTTCTCAATCTGTCACACAGAGCAGTGATATTTTAGTTCTGAAAATTAAGAATAATTGTTCTTAAGTCCTAAAGTATAAGCTTTGAGAGGTCTGAGAACAGATCCATGTAGAGTTCTTATACGATGTCCAGCCAAGCGCTGTGGGAAATGAAATACTCGATAAAGGCCTTGCAATGGAATGCGCCCACAGTTATGCCTGGTGGGCCCACTGTCAGATGAGTTGGAAAGGAGTAGGTGCTTCGATGAGGAAATAATTTCTGTCCTCAGGCAGCTTTTCATTCAAAGGAGAAACTAATAACTCAAGGTTTAATATCCAAGACAGCTGAAATTTACAGTTGATACTCTGTTTCATTTTAAAATATCTTTATATTATTGGACGGTAACTGTAAGGATTTAAATTGGAAATATTGTTGGGGTCAAAGTTCAGTCTCCTTGGTGTGACCTGGGTGATCAGTCTCCTGTGTGACCCAAACCCCATTACTTTACGCCTTTATCTATTGCCTCTTCTCCACACCCTGCAGCAGCTCCCGGCCTCCAGCACTTGGCAAAGGCAGTTTTCTCTCTCGGGGGGGCCCAACCCTCACTCCCTCCGTTTCCTGAGCCTTTCAGATCCCTCCTTTCGCCTTCCCTCCGCCTCACCTGGATCATCTGCACTTCCACCCTTCTTTTGGCTTCGGTGGGGTTTTCTGGATTCCGCCTGCAGACAGCACTCCTTGCACTGTGAGTGTTAGCTGTCTCCTCTGGGAAGGTTATGTGCTCCGGGGCAGGAGCGGGGCCTTTCACCTGGGTGACCCCCAATTAGAAGCAGTGAGATGCGTGGGTAACAAATGTACGGACATGCCTGCTTGAGTAGCTAAGTTCTTTAGAGATGCATGTCTCACTCGCGCTATTTGCGAAATCGCAAGCCTTCTTGAAAAGGAGATACAGGTTAATGGTTAATGGCAATGTCATCTCATTTTAGTCCTCTCTTTGCTATTAAGTAAAGCAAGTTTTAAATTGCTTCTAGAATCAGAAACTAGGGTTACCTAGGTGATTCTGTCAAAAAAGCAGCGTGTTTACGAGAGGCTTACCAAATGCAGTTGTTCTCACGTAGGTTTCATAATAACAAGCGATGTCTTTTGGTGTGTAACTAGTCATATTCCACTATGACAAAAAAATTAAAGAAAAAACTGGGAGGGAGGGAGGGAGGGAGGGAGGGAGGGAGGGAGGGAGGAAGGAAGGAAGGAAGGAAGGAAGGAAGGAAGGAAGGAAGGAAGGAAGGAAGGAAGGGATCCTCATGTGTCATTTTGTTAAGGAGAGATACCAGAACCAAATATTTGGGCTAATGAGGGATCTTATATTTAGGGCATGCTCACTTACAGCTCTTTTCTAAATGACATATTTTTAATGAAATTCAACATTGGAAAATCATAGAGAAGCTAAGAATAGGACTCAGTCACTATTTCATTACTTCTCATATGAAACACTAGGGTAACCAGGCCAAACTGATTTATAAAATTTTAGATGTAATTCTCAACTGAGTATGAAAGGATTACTGGAACTAGAATGAACAAAATAAAAATTTTAGTTAGGTATTTTCAAGCGTTATTATAAATCAGTTTAAATAGAACACAATTCAGCAATAAGATTTGGTGATGGAAAGTAAAGGGGCTCCTCGTGTGTAGAATGGGGTTAATATTCCTGGGTGTCCAGCTTTGGACTGAGAACTAAACCCTAAATCACCCTAGAGAACCCAGAACACTTGGGAAGTAAGCTCCAGGGAGGACACGTCGTGGGGAAACTGTGCAGGTTGGAGACAGAAGCAGAGATATTAGCTCCCCAATTATTAGCTGAGCGGCCTGGAGCAAGTCACTTACCTTGTACGGGCCTCAGTTGTCTCCTCTGTAGATTGGGTATAATAATAATAACACCTACTCGACAAACTCATCAAATGCAGTAATAAACGTGGAGCTGCTTTATGAGCTCCTAATCGTATAAACTACGCCGCATCCGGGGGAGCTCATCTGTTTATTTTACAATTTAAAAATGGAAAAGGAGCTCTAGTTAGCATTTTGTGTAGAACTCAAAATATAGATTCACATGGAACTGAGATTAGAAAGAAAACAAAATTTAAAAACCCCAGTAAGAAAAAGAACCATGAACACAGACAACAGCATAGTGAAGGTTTGGGGTGGGGTGGGAGCCGGTGGAGGGGGGCAGGGAGGTGAAACAAAAAGAAAAAGAACATGAAACTGGATTCGACTCTCTCAGACTTTCTCAAACTATTGCTGAGCCTCGGACTAGAAAACATGCTGTGGGAATGAGGAATAGCTCGGTCGAGAATATCCTCGCAGAGCTGGGCCCCTTCCTGTGAACAGCTTTTATAGCTGTTCACGTTACAGAGGTAAATGGGGCTGTGAACAGTAATCACATGGAGTCATTAAAATAATGGGGGAGGAAGCGCAAAGGCAGGAGAGCCTCTTGTCCACAGTGGGAGCAGGGAGGGGTCATCTCAGCATTTCTGCCGGTGACTGGACAGGCTGTGTCCCCCTCTGTCCACAAAAGGGGAGCCTATGTCCCATTTCTCTTTTCCTGGAACTGCCTCGGTCTATTTCACAAAGCACCAAATATAGTTCAAGTCTTCCTGGGGCGGGGTCTGGTCAGAAAAAACCCAAGCATTTGATTAAAGAGGTTTCAGCAGCATCAGAGAAAGTACAGAAGAGACCCGCCATCCTGTCATCGCCAGCTTTGAAGTACTAACTCCATTGAACAGAGAATTCGTTTTGTGGGACTCGGGACAAGTTTTAATGATATGCAGTTGTTTTAGAAGACCAGATGTGCAAGCTTTGGGGGCACATTTTAACGTCATGAGTTTTTAAGGGTGTTTAAGTCAGTGTCGCCCAGGCCTGGAATTCCAACAGCAAGACCACCAAGCCACACGCAGCTTTCCGGTTTCCCGCCGGCAGGTTCTTGTCACCATCTTCTCATAGGAAAGGCCATTACGCTCCCCTCTCAAAGAAAGGAGAGACGTTTGACAACAGTCGTTGCCTGATGCTTATGTACAGAGCTTGCTGTTTTTGTTGCTTGGCAACTGGAAGAGAAAGAGATTTGACAAGGAGTCTAAAGGAACTGAATGAATAAGTGGAAATGTCAGCATCCCTTTCAGGGGACGAGAAGGAATCCACTCTTGTGGGACTAGCATGGCCTGGCTTTTTCGCAGCCAGACGATGAGAATTCAGTGTTTCTATCCTGCTTCTCCTGCCCTCTCTCCTTCCAGCCTTTCCCTGTAGTCTTTCTGCACTGTGTATATATACATAGGCTGAGATGTATATATAACATAGATGATTAATGCTAAAGAATACAAGAGCGCAACCAAAATTGAAACCTTGGCAGCAGGAAGAAGTTCCCTCTGTTGGCCATCCCTTGGAATTTATGGGTATTTCACCAACATTCTAGTTATCTCTCATGATGATCCTTCACATTAAATTATCCAATTTTTACAGATGAAAATATGAGACGACCGCAATGGTTTCTTCTCTTCAGACCCTGAGCACTAAAATCCTATCGAGATAGATTAGATCAGTAGACAGCTGAACGGATGAATGCGACACTCGAAAGTATACTGTGTGTGGTATTATTATTGAAAACACTTTTTCTCTGTGAGCGCTTTCTCCACAACTTGATTACACGCTCCTTATAAAACAAATGGACTTTTTAATTTATTTGTGTACTTCATAGCTCCTGTAACAGTAATATCATAGACTTCATGTCCCCAAATACTTATTACTCAACATGTAGGTAAATGATTGAGCCAAGATTGTATACTGGTGGCTCTCAGCTATTAGGACAACAGGAAGAGGGAGTGGGGCATGCGTTAAGATGGCTTGGGACAAGCACATTTGTGGAAGAAGCATATCTGTGTTCATTTGAGTCTTCCAAGACGCCAAGATCAGGCTAGATGAGGAACAGATTTGGGGGCAGGGGGAGCAGGTGAGTGCTTACAAAAGAAAAACCGAGAGGAAGGAAGCACAGGCAGGTAGGGTGAGACCTCCATGCAGGCCTTACATCTTTGCAGGAAGAGGGAGAAGAAAGGAAAGTTGGGGAGGCAGTCTCAACTGGCAGCGTGGTTCTAGGAAAGTTTCTGCAGGCTGCTGGGGAGTCCTTGGGCCGGAGCTGCCCTCATCCCCCAGACAGGAGGTTTCCCCAGCACCCCAGCACCCCAGGTGTTGGCTGGGGCGTCCTTGAGGGGGAGAGGGGTGGCGTGGATACCGAGGCACCAGTGGACCCATGGGGTGACAGCGGGACTGTCGGTCCCCTGGGCTTTCCATAGTGGGAGGTTTCCATAGCCACACAACATGAAGGGGCAACGAAATATTTTATGTAGAAAGGAAATTGAAATGCCTGTTTGGGAATTTAAACATATAAGTGATTTATGTTTATTGAAAGGCATTAATAAAAAGTTTGAGAACCACTGTTCTAAAGTAATTAGTAAATTAAATACAAACTCTAGACTTTCCTTTCCCTTAATAAGCTGAGCCATGCTGCCACTGGTAGAGGGGAGTCTTCTCAACTTTCAGGGCCAGGAAGTTAGGAGTCTCATTTTTAAAAATATATATTTTTTTATTGATTCCAGAGAGGCAGGGAGAGAGAGAGAGAAAGAGAGAGAGAGAGAGAGAGAGAGAGAGAGAGAGAGAGAGAGAGAGAGAAATATCAACGAGAGAGAATCATTGATTGGCTGCCTCCTGCATGTCCCCACTGGGACCAAACCCGAATGACCTCCTGGTTCCTAGGTGGATGCTCAACAACTGAGCCATGCCGGCCGGGCTAGCATGCCTTTTTTTAATTGGTAAATCCTATTAAAATAAAATAAAAAAGATATGTGGGTGAACAAATACACTTCTTCCAAAAAGAGAGTGTGTTCCTAGTCTCCATGGTGTTCAAAGGGTCCCCTTCCTGCATGCCACTGTGAGGAAATAGCCAAGGTTGAGGTAATTGGGAGATTAACTTAACTCCTTCATTCTGGCATCGACTAACGGGTAATTAACTCCTTTACTCTTGCAATTGACTTAGCAGGTATTTAGTGACTTACCCTTTAATGGGGCTGTTGATCTGAAAAAGTCCTGTGAATGGATGAGGCAAAACAGCCACAGGGAGAGTGGGCGTCGATAATTACCCTCCCCCCCAGCCAAGCAGAGGCCTTAAATTCCAAAAGAAGAGGTTTTTACTGAATAGTCTTAAGTTAGAAGCGGAAGATAAATTAAAGCTCTCTTTTCCATTCTGATTAAAATACCAGAAACAAATGTCTTGTAAAAAAGAATGTCGCCTTTTGTGTCTTCACTAATAAATTCAAATATGGATTTCATCCAGAGAAGGTATTTACCGAGGTCCTAAACTGTGTGGGTGTAGCAGGCTGGCTGGAAACAGACTTCCCGTGGCCTCAGGGGCTCACGCTGCCCTAAATTATGTGCAAGTCTAACTAGTGGTTCTGGGGAAACAGGAAGAATCAAGCACAATTAGAGAAAACAGGCAGGATTGCGTGCGTGCCAGATGGGCGAGATGAAATGTGTATGAAGCCCCTGCTTGTTTCAATGGAGATTAGAGGGGCAACGGCTACTAATAGCAACCTTTTGAGATATATACACGTGCGTGTGTGTGTCTGTGTGTGTGTGTGTGTGTCCTGCAAGTGTCAGATTAAAGGTAAGAATTCTGCTATGAAAAATGTATCATAGACAAATCTTCAATTACAAGATTTAAGATACTTTGGTTATCAGACTTCAATTTTGTGATGTTTTTAGATAGGACAAAAGCCCATTTGAGTATGTATCTCTTGCTTGACACATCAAGTTTTTAGGAATTAAAGATGTTATATGGCTTTTTGATGCTATCGATTTTCATTTAGTGTTATAACAACTGTTAAATTATTTTTCTCTCTCAAAAGTTTAGTGAATTGACAAAGTCTAGACCAGCGGTTCTCAACCTGGGTGTCGCGACCCCTTTGGCGGTCGAACGACCCTTTCACAGGGGTCGCCTAAGACCATCCTGCATATCAGATATTTACATTACGATTCATAACAGTAGCAACATTACAGTTATGAAGTAGCAACGAAAATAATTTTATGGTTGGGTCACAACATGAGGAACTGTATTTAAAGGGCCAGAAGGTTGAGAGCCACTGGTCTAGACCCAGAGTTGATGGGAAGAAATCTAGGTGGTAGTTGTTTTGAACCCTTTGAGGCAGATTGTATTCTCCAGTGGCCACAGCAGCATCCCCATCTACAGGTGGGGGTATGCCCCTTCCCTCGATTGGGAGCGGGGTGGGCTTTTGGAGCCAGGCGGCCAGGATAGCAGGAGGGAGGTGGCCCTGTGTGGCTTATGCAGCCAGATGACTCGGCGTCTTCCTCACTGGTTGGGACGGTGGCTGCAGCTCTGGGCTGCCCGATGCACAATCTGCTCTAAGGCCGCCATGCTGTGAGGAAGCCCAGACCAGCCCATGAGGAGAGGCCACCCGGACATGGAGAGAGAGGCCCAGCCGGTCCCCAGCTGCACCAGCATCCCTCTCCCCATCCTTACCAGCCCCTCCACCTGCCCGGGTGAGAGACCCCAAAGCAGAGCCACTCAGCAAACTCCTCTCGAATTCCTGACCCACAGAAACATTGAAGACCAGGAGAGGGATTGCTGTGTTAAAGCCACAAAGTGGTGGGGTGACTTGTTACTCGGCAGTAGGTCACTAGACTAACCTCTCGCAAGGTAAAACTGTTGTAAACGAGAACCGATATTTTTGAAGTCATGCATAAATAATGAAAGATGTGGATGAGCAGGTAGTGCGCTCAGGTAAATTAGTTGGTGGCGAGTGGTTATAACGAGAAAGAGGTCTGTCCCATCCACCTCTCTTCCTTCCACACTGCCCCTCACCTGTCTGTGACTTCCCTCATGTCTCTCCCTCGTGGTTTTCAATTCTGATGCACATTAGAAGCACTAGGAACACTTAAAAGATAATCAGTGTCCAGGCCCAGATTTAATTGTTTGAGGCAGGACCCAGGTCTGGGTATATTTTTCAAACTCACCGGGTTACTCCGGTTTGCAGCCAGGGCTGAGAACCACTGTTTGACGCCCAAACCTGTGTCCCTGGCTCAGGTCATGCTTGGAGCTCAGATTGCAAGATCCGATGGCTGCCTAGATACCTGGACATGCACGCCTCCCTTCGTGCGTGGTGCTCATTACCCCTTTTCTCTGGAAATGACACCACTGTCCAGGTAAACAGATGTTCCCGCCACAAACCTGGGAGCCATCCAGAGTCCCTGTCTTCCTCCGTCCTCACCTCTAGTTAAACACGAGTCATTCACTGCCTCCCCAGTAATTTGTGAGTCATTCTCCACCCGGCACCATCTTGGTCCGCCTTCTTCTCCGAAATCTGCTCTAGAATCCTAGCTCCATCCGTTTGCTCTCCTCTAAGTCATCCGCATAGAAGCCACAGTGCCCTTCTCAAATGCGTGAATGTCACACTGCTCTGAGGAAAACCCTTCAGTGGCTCGCCCTTAGCATAAGGCTCAAGGTTGTAGGATGGCCAGCAGGGCCTTGCCCACTTTTGCACCGTCCTTCATTGATCCAACTGCATCTGACATCTCCTTCCTTGTAAGATTCCATGATGCTCCATCGAGCCTGGGGCTTCATTCCTTTGAACGTGCTTCTAGTCCCTCGGTCCTGTCCCATCATAGATGTGCGTACCCTTCCCGGGACCCTCCAACCTCCTCTCCAAGTCCCCCCTCTCCTGTCTCAGTCTTGACCGACCCCTCATCCTCAGTTTAAATGAGCCCCAAGGCCTGGAAGGGGACTTTCCCTGACTGTCCAGATTAGAGTCAGGACCCCCCTGTCACAGCACCTAGACCATCTTTACTTCC
>NW_005871051.1:5700399-5727753 GCF_000147115.1 Myotis lucifugus
ATCCCCCCATCCCTGGTCTCCCGCCCCCCATCCCCCCACTCGCGGAAACTCCTGCCCACCATCCCCTAATCCCTGGTCTCCCGCCCCCCATCCCCCCATCCCTGGCCTCCCGCCCATCATCCCCCCATCCCTGGTCTCCCGCCCACCATCCCCCGTCACAGACCACAGGTGCCTTGAGTGGCCACCTGGATGACTCTCAGCCCCCCTGTCCCTGAGCCTTGGGCTCCACCACTGTGATTCTCATGTTGTAACCTCGGGTCCTTCCTTTCCTTTGCTCCTGCTCCTCGCTTACTGAGAATCGCTAGGGAAAGCTATGCCAACTGGCTCCGTGACAGCCCTGTGCTATCAGCGCTAGTGGGCCTTCGTCCTGCTCAGCGTCCTTCCATTCATCCAGGCCATTTCCTACCACATCCCAGAGAGCAGCTCTAAACCTTTTCCCACTGTTTTAGCCCTAAGCAAAATCTACAAATGCTCACACAGACGAAATAGTTGGCTTAAAATTCCTCTCCACAATCTCAAAATGTTATTGTATATTCGTTCTTCCTTTTTCTCTTCTCCTTTCTCAGAATTCTGAGAACCATCCCCCATCTCCTCCTCCTTTCCAAAGCTTGCTTTCCACGTGGATTTTGGTGTCTTTTTCTTTTTTTTTTTTTCCTTTTCTTTTCTTTTCTTTGCATTTCCTCTGGAACTTCGTTGCATAATTTATCTCCCGTCTTCCCTTCCCTTTCTCCACATTCTTCCTCATGGCTGGCCCCTTCCCTCAGTTAGTGAGCGAGCCCAGTACTTCGGGGAGATTAATTGTGCCGTGATTGTTTGAGATGGTTGCAGAGCAGGCTTTTTTCCAGGTGAAGGGCGAAGGGAATCCGCACCGAAAGGATGGAGAACCGGGAGGTTCAGAGGGATTTTGTTGTCAGAGTGACTCTTGAGTTAGTTGTTATTTATGACTCTGCCTTCTTCTCCTACTGTTCTGTCAGCTCCTTGGGGCAGAGGCTGTCAGATTTATCTCACTTTCCGGCAGAAATATCTGGCTTGAATGAACAGAATTCCTGCAAAACGTGTGTGTATGGGGAGAGAGCGCTGCTCTCTAAAGGTGTAATTTTTAAAAAAACAGGAGAGTTGATGAGAGAGAGAAAGACATCTTCCTGTTAGGAGGACAAAAGGGGTCAACGTTCGTTCTTCCATGTGTGGTCCATTGTGTTAGGTTCCTGTCGCTGCCACAAATCGCCACAAACATAGTGGCTTCGAACAACACAAGTTTATTCTCTGACAGCTCTGGAGTTCTGGACGGGTCTGACTGGGCTGAAATCTGGTATCGGCAAGGCTACCTTCCTTGCTGGCGGCTCTGGGGGAGAATTGTTTTTTTTTTTGCTTTTCCCAGCTTCTAGGAGCTGTCTGCATTCCTTGGCTCGGGGTCGCCTTTCATCTCTAGACCCAGCCATGGCGGGTCAAGTCTTTGTCATGTGGCATCGCTCTGACCCTCTCTCCTCCCTCCTTCCAGTTATAAGGCCCCTTGTGGTTGTCTTAGGCCCACTGAGAGCTTCCCGGTAACCTCCCCATCGCCCGGTCAGCTGACTAGCAACCTCCTTAATCCTCTCCCCAACCTTAACCTGCCATGTTACCTGACGTCCTCACAGGTTCCGGGAGGTTAGGGCATGGACGTCTTTGGGGAGGCATCCCTCTGCCTGCCACCGCCTTGAACAAACAGCATCTGCATCGCCTGGGAGCTTGTTAGAGATGCAGAATCCTGGGCCCCACCCAAGCTTCTGACGCAGAATCTGCATTCTAATCAGTCCCCAGGTGATTGGAATGTACTTTCTAGTTTGAGAAGCCACAACTAGATTATCGCAAAGCCCCACTTTAAACTTCCCACAATTCTATGAAAACTGCATTTCCCCCCACCTTCCAATCTTCATTTTTCCTTCTTATCCTGGTTTCCTGCCAAAAAAAAAAAAAAAAAAAAGTTAATTTTGATTTGTACCCTTGGTGTTAATTCCCCAAAAGTCAGCCAAGTAGAACATAACAACAACTCATGCATATATTTTGCAGGCAGACAGTAGATGCTGGGAAAGGCAATTAAATTATAGAATCATCCATGATGCGGAGGTACTGGTCTGCAAAGAGTATTTTCTTCCCCAAGAAGATTCACGGGAGAACTGCCTTCATTAGTGAGAAGATGATGTTAGTGGCCCAGCAAGCGAAGCAAAGTGAGCTGTTTCTAAGGCATCTCTGAGTGGCTCAGCCTTTGAGAAATGTGACCAAAGCTGATTAGAAAATTCCTTTCAAAGTTGCAGGAACGGCAAACCCATAAATAACTCTGGTTCTCATTGGCGGGAAAGGAGGCTGCTGGCTGTGTGGTTGCTGTCCTTCTGGCAGGGACAGGACTGAGCTCACCTCCTAGACGACAAGCTGCTCAAGGCTAGGACAAGCCGTAGGCCGTGCCTGGGATCTGGGAGCCGCCATACATTCTGGGCTTGAGCACTTTCTAATGCTGAGTGATACTTTATGCTGAATCCAGAGATGCACTGAAATGAAAGTGAATAAATAAACTGGACTATTTCAGTGGCCATCATGTTAGACTCTCTACTTCCTTTTGTTCATTCATTCATTCACTCGTTTGTTCAACAAACATTTATGAATCATCTGCTGAATGCCACCCGTTGTTCCAGGCCCTGTGGCTATAAAGATATGGTCCCTGTCACTCAGGAACTCACATCCCAGTGAGGCAGTGTCACATAAGTAAATAACTATGGCAACATGAGTGCCGGAAGAGGTATGTGAACAGGTCATGTGCCGGAAGAGGTATGTGAACAGGTCATGTGTCTCTCTTCTCCCACATCATTTGCATGTTAACTGAATTTATCTTTAAAATTGTCCATTTCTCCCCTTTGCCATTTGGACTAATTATTGGGCTTTATTATTTTGTTTTCATCCCTAGCTACTAATTCTAGCTACTTATTCTAGAACAGCGGTTCTCAACCTGTGGGTCGCGACCCGGTTGGGGGTTGAATGACCCTTTCACAGGGGTCGCCTAAGACCATCGCAAAACACATATGTAATTACATATTGTTTTTGTGCTTAACCACTATGCTTTAATTATGTTCAATTTGTAACAATGAAATTGGGGTCACCACAACATGAGGAACTGTATTAAAGGGTCGCGGCATTAGGAAGGTTGAGAACCACTGTTCTAGAAAGTGAAACCCTCTCAAACTAGTGCAGGTGAGAAAGGGGTTATTACCAAGGTCTGGTAGGGTCTCGTGGGACTTCAGGAGAAGTTTAGGAAGCAGGAAAGGCAGGGAGTGAGGCAACTCCAAAAGGCCCCGCAGACCCCACAGCAGAGGATCTGGTTGGCCCACGTCGTCTCTTTGGCCAGGCTGCTTCCTCGTGTCGTGATATAGTCCCTGTATTCTGATTGCCTCCTTCCTATCACTCACTTAGCACAAGTTGCAATTATATATATATATATATATTTAAACTTACATGATTACATCTGTTTTCCCCTCTAGGTATGGCAATGATCGTATCTGTTTTGTTACTGCTCTATCCAACCTTGGATAAATAAATGAAAGAATGAGAGGGAGAAAAACTAACTGTTCTTAGTGACCCTCGAGATGGGCTTTCTGTGGTCCCAGTCGGCTTACAGAAGGGGGAGCGGGATGGAGGAGAGCCTTGGGTCCCCTGGCCGCTCACCGAGCTGTGGAGGAAGGTTCTTAAGGAGGGAGGTGTACAGGGCCGTCTCCCCCAAATAAGTCTTGGCCAACACACGAGCCACATGTTCTTTCAATTGCAAAGACACACCAGCCTTCACACCCAGAGAGACCCTCTTCTTTCTGGCCCAGCGTAAATGCCCCTAAAATACTTTTCTTTTTAAAATGTATTGAGCAGCTAATATTTGCCCCCTTCTATCTCAGACACTTTCACGCATCATCTCTTCATTTTCACAGAGATTCTAGCAAGTAAAATTCTCGTTTTTACAGCCCCAGAATCAAATTTCAGTTGTTTAAACAGTTCACCCAAGGTCATAGAGCTGGCACGTGGCAGGGCCAGGATTAGGACCCAGGTGTGTTGAATCCCAAAGCTCCTTCCTTGCCATTTGGCTGCTCCTCCGGATAGTATCCTCCCCTCTCCGGCGGACTGAACTGCTGCTTCTCTGTAGAACCACCGAGCCTTGTTCCTAGACACAGCGTGAGCACACACACTTCCCGGCACAGACGGCCTGGCTCCACACCATCCTGTCCCTCGGGGGCGGGGGGGGGGGGGGTGGAGGACTGAGTCTGCTTCCTCTTCGTGTCCTCAGCACCTGTCACTTACTGGGAGCTCACCCACTATCTGTCTGCTGGGCTGAGCTGCGGAAGGATAGGTAGTTACTCTGCCATTTCATATTTTTTAAATATATTTTTATTGATTTCAGAGAGAAGGGAGAGGGAAAGAGAGATAGAAACATCAATGATGAGAGAGAATCATGGATCAGCTGACTCCTACACGCCCCACACTGGGGATCAAGCCTGCAACCCGAGCATGTGCCCTGACCGGGAATCGAACAGTGACCTCCTGGCTCATAGGTCGACGCTCAACCACTGAGCCATGCCAGCCAGGCTCATTTCATACTTTTAAAACTCCACAAAATACCATGAGTACATTCTAAAGAAAGTAAAATTATCGAGTCTTATAAATATTTTTCCCCTCTCCGTTACTGAAGTTTAAGAAACATATGTGTATTCTTCCTGCCCATGTAATGTTTAGTTACATCGCAGTCAACAGAGACTCACCCTCTGTTACTGTGGAAGGTAAAAATGCTGGTGAGTCAAGGCAGCAGCCTGGTATACCTACACATTGGCATCCTCTCCTTCACGTGGGCGTGGGGATTATGCACAAATGTCTGAGAGGAGGATTCTGCTCCCTCTGCCTAGGAGACACACTGTGTACACAACACTTGGATGTGAAGTAACAGGTGCTAAGTGTTAAGAGAGACCTACTGCTTCCCGGCGGTGTGACTCAGTGGTTGAGCGTCGACCTATGAACTAAGAGGTCACGGTTTGATTCCCATCGGGGCACATGCCTGGGTTGTGGGCTCAGTCCTCAGTAGGGGGTGTGCAGGAGGCAGCTGATCCATGATTCTCTCTCATCATTGATGTTTCTATCTCTCCCTTTGAGAGAGAGAGAGAGAGAGAGAGAGAGAGAGAGAGAGAGAGAGAAACCTACTGCTCAGGGCTATGGGAATTGAAAGGCAGCAGGGATGCCCTCTGGCAGGGATGGGGAGGACTTCATGGGACACAGGGCATTTCAGCTAGAATGTAAGATTCAGACAAACGCACACAGCTCAGGTCAAAGGCAGACTACACAGAGGTGGGGGTGGGGGTGAGGGTGGGAGGCCAGCACTGGGCTGTGCTTGTCCGTAAAGGGCAGAGCAGGAGGGGCGCTTGGAAAGCAGGTTGGAGCCCGTTGCTGATGGCCCCGAGTGCCAGGTGTAGAGCTCACTTTATTCTCAGGAAGGAAGGTGGTAAACGGCCACTATTCCGCTTCAGGCAGAGCAGTCTGGCAGCGGCGGGAATGGATTTGCGAGGGAGAGCCTGGAGCAGAGGGAGCGGGGATTTTATGTTTATTTGACAATACTGGGTCTTTACTGATCACATAGCTGTGTAGGGGGACTGGACACCGGTCAGGACCATTTCTGAAACTTGGGCACAGGCTAAATGACTCAGGGTGAGGCTACAAGGATTTCTAAGGAGTCATCACAGACAGGCTCAAACAATGCACAGTGCGAAGGAGGGAGCCTGCTAGCAGCTCTAAAACCGGGCCACGCGGTCCAGAGGAGGGAGGTTAATGCAGGAAGCCCCAGTCAAAACGCTTGTGGAAGGCAGGGCCTCGCTGCTCAGTGAGGGCGACATGCCAGCAGGCGGGCCTGAGGCAGAATGGGCCAAAACCTGCCCGGCCAGATAGGAAGCCCCAGAGAGAGGAGGGGAGGGGAGATTAAAACGCTGAAGGCGAAATCACAACCACTTTTGAGGTGCAAAAGGCAAAAGGCAAAGCAGTTGCTAAGTGAACTGCTAACAAGGGCTCCCGATTGTCAGCCTGCAGCCTGGCCCACTGGGTTTATGGCATCGGCACCTGTACCTAGAGGGATGCAGTGGAGCGCAGCTCCGAGCAGCGGGCCTGGGTGTGAAGCCGCAGCAGCAGGCACATCAGGGCTGTGGGGTGCAGGACGCACTGTGTACCAGGCAGCGCCAGAAACAGCCTCTGCGGGACAGAGCAGTCCCTGCACGCGTGGGTTTTCTGACTTCCCCGATGCAAACTACGTAGCCTTCCTCACCTCACGCATTGATGATCCACTCCTCCAGGAGCTTCGTTTCCAGATGCAAAGGCTGCCTGCAACCCAACCTCGCTGCAGCACTGCCCTGTGACCCCCTCCTGACAGTTAAAGCGACTGGTCAGGAGGTCTTTTTCAGAGTTAAATGTTCAGAGCCCTTAGGACTGGGGCTGCATCTTGGATAGTGACACCATGGGGTTCCTGTATTTTTATGCGGACACGTGCTGGGGTTCCTGTATTTTTATGTGGACACGTGCTGGGGTTCCTGTATTTTTATGCGGACACGTGCGTGCACACGATTTCATCATCTTTCTCGCAGACGTTTTCGCAGGAAAATACGTGTAGTGACTATGAATAAGGAGGTGGTGGAGCAATACTACGCCCTTCACATCAGCAGAGTTCAGTGATAAAAGCAGAAACAGTGTGGCCCAGAAATTCACTAGAATTCAACGTCACTACGGAATATCTAAGAATAAGCAGAAGCTATTTTTTCCCCTCTTTCTCTTATTTTTTTTTTAAAAAACTTGATATTCCTGTCTTGGTTAAGTGTCTTCCTCTGGGAATCATATGCAATATTCACAGTTAGATTTGATGTCAGAATTCCGTTGTTGACAATGTTCTAAGGATACGTTCAGAGCTAGGATGTCTAAGATGACAAGGATGGATGTTTTCTATATCTGATCATGGTTGTTGTATAAACATCTAAAAAGGAAGTGTCTGTAAGCCATGGTTTATACTGTGTTTTGCTTTAACCTGATACAGTGCATTATGTTCGGCTGAGGAGAGACTGGAAACAGGTAGAACCCTTAGTTATGCTAATTCCATAATTGTGGGCCTTTACTGATCACACAACTGTGTAGGGGGGTTGAGAACTCTGGTCTAATGTAACTACAGATGACCCTGGAACCACACGAGGGTGGGGGGTTACCAGCACGCCCCTCCCTCTTTCCCGCACAGTCAAGAATTTGAGTGTAACTTTTGACTCCCCAAAAACGCAACTACTAATAAGCCTACTGTTGACCGAAAGCCAATGACATACACTATTAGCACATTTTTGTATGTTACATGTATTATTCTGTATTCTTATACTAAAGTAAGCTAGAGAAAAGAAAATGTTATCAAGAAAGTCATATGGAAGAAAAAATACATTTACAATATTTATTTAGAAAAATCCAAGTCTAAGTGGACCTGCACAGTTCAAACCCAGGTATAATGTAGTTAATGTCATTAATAACTAAGCATTATATTATTTAGAGTAGCATGGCTGATGTGGTAATAATAATGGTGATTATTAAGAAATTCTGTGTAATACTAACCAACTAGAGTGGGTTGAAATGCTAGAATTTTATTTTAAAGAACTACGTTAGAAGGGTCGCATGTAATGTCTATACATCCAATGCACCGGTAAATACTGGGTCACTGTAGTTATTGTTGGGCACACACTGATAATGACTTCCCTGGGTTGGATGTAGGTGGTTTTGTTCTTGTTTTTCTCGCCATCTTAACTTCTTTTAAAAAGAGGGGGGAATGGGAAGATATTGGTCAAGGGGTACAAACTTCCAGTTATAAGATTTAACAAGGTCTGGGGATCTCATGTACAGCATGGTGATTGTATCTAATAATACTGTATTTTGTATCTGAAAGTTGAAAGTAGATCTTAAATGTTCTCACCACAAAAATAAATGGTAATTATGTGATGAGATGGAAATGGTAACTAATGCTATAGTGGTAATCGTTTTGCAGTATATAAGTGTATAAAATCAACACCTTAACTTGCATTTACATACACACACACACACACACACATACATACATATATATATATATATAGAGAGAGAGAGAGAGAGAGAGAGAGAGAGAGAGAGAGCGCTATCTTTTTTAACACAATGAATAAGAACAACTTAACAGAAGTTCTTGTGAGCATCCTTGAGGGATGCTCAGAAGACCTGAGTCCTTTGCACAGCCCCATGGGCCCTGCGTGATCTGGTCCCTGCTGTCTCTGGCCTGTCTTACCTTCTAAAAGCCCCACCCTCTGCCTCCCTCCTAACTCACCTCCAGCCACTCTCTCCTCATCACACCTTGCTTCTCATTCATGCTGGTCCTTCTGCCTAAAATGCCTTTCCCCTTACCTCCCACTCATCTCTTCTCACTTCAGATCTCAGCATACCTACATAAAGGCATGCATGTCTCCCTGCCATAAGATTTTATAGATTTTATCACAGTGTACATGTTTGTGTGGTCATTTGATCAACGTGTACATTTCTCTCTAGTCTGTAAGTTCCAGGAAGTTGGATGCCTTGTCACACAATAGACATTCAAAAAATAATCACTGAATGGATTTTTAAAAAGAAAAAAAAACTTAGATTTGAAGAAGTTACTGTTTTTTTAATATGGAGGCTAGAAAAACTAAGAACCATAAAATGTGAGAATAGAAAAAAAACACAGAGAAATCTTGAGTCACATATATTGTATGAGTTCTCAGTAAACACCACAGAGTTGGCATTTTTGAGTGTTAAGATTCAAAACCAGCTCTCTGGTCTATAGTGTCAGAAACTCTACAAGTCATTTACCCATCGCGTATACTGTTTGCTCATCATAATCTAAATACTCATCTATACAGTTCTATATGGAGAAGGCTACCTATTTCCTAACGTAATTGGGAGAAAGGCTATCCTGTTTAATTAAATGTTCTAGTCAATCGAGTCACACTCCATCCATACCCGTATAATCCATAAGCCACGACTCTGATTACAATAAACTGCAGGCAACTCACAAACTCAGCTGGTCATACATCACCATTGCTGTAAACACTGAAGATCGTGCAGGGATCACCCTGTGATGCCACTTACCTGGGCACCAGGCGGCACCCTCGTATTTGTCAGGAGCAGCTGCAGTAATCTCCTTGACAGGAAGCTGGTGAGCCAGGCTTTGCTAACGTGGATCGAGCACACCATAGCAATTGCAAGGGCGGTAAAAATCAGTTCTGTTGAGCCAGACGAAAGAACACGTGCTAAATTTGACTAAGAAATACGTACAGGCCATTAAAAATTGACTATCAGCCTAATCTGTTGCAATCCTTTGCTCTCACATACGTATTTGCTGTGTTTGAAATGCTTGGTTTTCAGATGTGTGTTGAGGAACATTTTCTGTCCTGTGGCTAAGTCTGCCACGTCCCACAATGCAATGCCTGCGTTTTCCTGTATCTAAACATCCGTGGAGGGTCACAGCACACTGGGAGCCTCCGATGACGGGTTCCACTGTGTGGAGCGGAGACGCTGAGGCACGAGGCCGCATCTGCACGTTTCCCAGAGATCCCCCTGAGCCAGTGTAGGGGGAGCCCGAGACAGAACACATCTGTGTCCTCCCTGCAACACATCTGTGTGCATCTGGAGTCTCGGGGAGGGTTAGTTGGCTTTTCACACGCGCCGTTAGAGTCCGAACAAGGGACCTTTGTAAGACCTGTGTGCGCAGCACGGGGGTGTCCAGGCGGTTGCAGGGTGCATCCCACTGGCCTGAAACGCCTGAGAATGTGGAGGGCAAGAGGCTTCCCAACGCCTTTCCCGAGGTTAGAATTCCGTCCGGTGAGAGATCCCTGGATGGGAAATGTTTAAAGCATTTCCCCTCCTTTTCCCTTCTCCCCCTTACAGATCTATGCGGTCCGCTCCGTTGTTCCCAACAAAAGCAACAACGAGATCGTCCTGGTGCTGCAGCAGTTCGACTTCAATGTGGACAAGGCAGTGCAGGCCTTCGTGGACGGTGAGTGCAGGCCCTGAACCGATGGTGTCAGAGCTGAGTGTGCCCTGTGCTTCCGTATGGTTCTCCTTAAATGCATCGAATACCAGTGCGTTACTAATGCTTTCTCATAAGAACAGGCATTTTGGAAAACACACACACATACTCAATAAAAACACAATTTAACGTTTTTTCCATCATTACTAGTAAAAAACAAACAAAAAGCCAGTATAGATGTTTTCTAAGTATTTTCTAAAGGATTCCTATAGTAATGCTACTGATTCCATTGCTACCAGTCATTCACGTGTGTTACTAAACACGAGCTTCATTTGACGGTGTCCTCTGCCCGGAGGGGGAAGGACTCGCTCCAACCTGGGAAGTTGTCGCTCTACTTGGCTCTACGACTGGAGTCCTTGAATGTGATGCTTTAGTATCCGAGGGGACTGGTTTGTTCTTTGATATCCTTGCTGTTTTATTTTGAATTTGCCTAATTAATTGGAATATCAGTTCATCTCATCTACTTCTAGACCAGTGGTTTTCAACCTTCCTAATGCCGTGACCCTTTAATACAGTTCCTCATGTTGTGGTGACCCCCAATTTCACTGTTACAAATTGAACATAATGAAAGCATAGTGATTAATCACAAAAACAATATGTAATTATATATGTGTTTTCCGATGGTCTTAGGCGACCCCTGTGAAAGGGTCGTTCGACCCCCCAAAGGGGTCACGACCCACAGGTTGAGAACCGCTGTTCTAGAACCTTTTTGCTTTTTTTTTTTTACTTGTTTTTTAGAAAGCCCATCGCCAGCGATGTTATAGAATCTCAAGTCTCGAAATGTTTTTATCCCGTAAATGTATAACCTACTGCTTTAGATTCCCTGTAAACTAGGAAATCCTCTTCTCCTATAGGATCACATTAAATATGTTTCCTTGATGAACAGAGACCGCATGCCCGCCCTTGGTTATCATAATGCCTCTGGTCCCGTGTCAGCGTATGTTTTTGTAAATATGGACTGGCTCGCCATATCTGACGATGAGGCCAGGGAAAGACTTAGCGCATCTCTCAACCACATCCTATTTACACCGCATTTGTTAAGGGTAGTGTGACCTGCTCATTTTCCAAGGATAGAATAATCGTCCGACGTTCCTACCAGTATATTTGCCTTTCAGACAAGGTCTCGGAACCAGGCAACAGGCTCGCATTCTGATGTCTGCAGCCAAGGTCTAAGGTCCTAATTGAACTTAAAAATGATTATCATTCAAAATAGACCCGCAAGCAGACCCACTGTGCACAGCTTCCCTGCTCTCCCCTGATTCATGGACCAGCAGATAGAGAATCTGTAGTTATCAACAACCAATAGTAGAGAGAGCCATATTAACCAGGCATTGCGGCTTCCCGGGCAACGTGTCTCAAGAAGAAAATGTTGGGCCCTGGCCAGTTTGGCTCAGTGGATAGAGCATCGGCCTGCAGACTGAAGGGTCCTGGGTTCTGTTCTGGTGAAGGGCACATTCCCAGGTTGCCAGGCTTGATCCCCAGTAGGGGACGTGCAGGAGGCAGCCTTCAATGATTCTCTCTCAGCATTGATGCTTCTATCTCTCCTTCCCTCTCCCTTCCTCTCTGAAATCAATATATATATATTTAAATATATTAAAAAGAAAATGTTGGAGCCACACACATCCTGGCTCAGACACACTGTTCAGGTTTCCCCTGCCAGCGTCGCTCGCATGGAAACGGAGCTTCAGGAAAGGGTTAGGGGGACGGTCCCCACCCCCGCTGGCTTGTGGCCCCACAGCGAAAGTTCCATTACAGAGTGACCCTGAGGAAGTGACGGACGCCCAGTAACTGATCACTGTCGGAGGTCCGGGTGTGTTTAAATAGAGCACCTTGCTTGTCCTTCCTGAAGTGCTCGCCTTGTCAGCGTCGAGGTCTCATTAAATAAAACCCTCATCGATTGCTGAGGAGCCTCGTGCCGTTGTGGCTGGGCACCAATCACACGGCTTGTTTAAAAGCCACTGAGAATCAAAAATATGTGTCAGCAACCACCTACGTGGCATATTAACAGCGCTCCTTCCGAGTGGCCCAGGAAACCCCCAGCATTTTCAGGAGAATTAAACTTGAACAGTAACAGTTTCACAGTTCTCTGCAAACATGGTTATTTCTTCTTCAGAATTACTCTCCAGGAGCTCATTTTTTAAAAACTGCAAGTAGAATTTATGTCAAATATGGAAACCAGAGGAATAAATGAGTATTGCCACTGAAAGCTGGAAGCAGTTCACCTCCTTCCCCTGCTTAAAAAGGACAGTATTTTGACATTTTTAAAGATAGTACTTAGAAAACTGACGCTTATCTATGAGTGAGGACCACCCTCATGATTAGTAGCCGCTGCTGTGACTTACCCCGAAACCTAATGAAAGTGACTTTCTCCAGTTCTTCTAAAGGGAGATACTGTGAAGCATTAATTCTTTGGGAAAATTAGAGGAAGGCCGGCCCTGTTAATAGAAAGTCTGAACTACAGTGCACTTTTAAGTGCAGTGTTATTATTTCAAGTACATGTAACTCAAAAAGCCTGCGAGGGGCGCTGAATCGGAAACTTCGAGTAGACAGGAATAATTAGCCCGTCTAAGCATTAGTCACAGCAACGCCGCCTCTGCTTACCCAACAGTGACAGCAGACTCCATAATTGGGACCCGGCTAATTTGAAATTTCTCACAAAGGCCAGGCTCAAGTTTATCTTTGTTTGGCCAACACACTCCTTGCAGGGAACTATTACAATGTAATGAGATTGTGTGCGAATGCTTACTCTTTGAGAAGTAACTACTTAATATGAAAAAAGCTAGTGTACTCATTACCAATAAGTTATTGTTGAAATTACCTCCCCCTACCCCGCTCAACTGGAATGAGTGAAAGAACTTTGTTAGAACAGGTAGAAACATTTACTTGAGCAAAAGAGAAATACGTGCATGCATATATACATACATACATACATACATACATACATAACAAGAATGTTGTGTAACATACCAGGGTAGGCTTTTCCTCTGAGTCTGTGTGATTCCTCATGTGTGAGTGGCATTGACAGAACCTGGCACTGTTGTCATTTGATGAACTTTTGTTTCAAAGTGGGCGCCTGGCAAAGACCACCCCCCACCTTTCCCCCAGTGATGAGAGCAATGCTTTCGTCAGCTCATCTGGCCTCCTTATCACCCTGCAAGCCGTGAACACAATAGAGGCAGGAAAAAGAGTAGGAATGGCCAGACAAAACCTATGATTCACATGGTTAATAATATTCAAAACCCCACCTTTGGTCCAGAAGATTAGAGGTATTTTGATTCATCTATCCAACAGAACAATTTTAATTCTACTTACGGCAACGAAGCTAGCAGAAAATTCTCAAGATATATTTCATTTTCTCTAAGACAACATAATGACCAAAAAAAGTAAGCTTCATGTAGTAGGGCTTAATGTTTTGATAAAACCAAGATCATGCAGTGAATTAAATGAAAATCTGGAAGTAAAACACGAAACTGGCATTTTTATTAAGGCAGGATGTATCAAAACAAATGAAAAAGCCGGGGGGGAAAATTGCTACCAAGATGAAAAGACCGAGATGAATTTTGTGTGGTGTTTTATTATGTGAATACGCATTAAAGATCCTTTGTCTTTGTCTAGGCAGTGCAATTCAAGTTCTAAAAGAATGGAATATGACAGGAAAAAAGAAGGTAAGATTAATATTGATTGTAAATTAGTAGCATCTTCAATCAAAACTTTTATTGTTGTTATCATTTTAACAAGGCTGCCAATGTTACGCTTCTTTCAAATATGATAATATGTGCACCCAGAAAGCTTGTAAATCCATGGCTCTCTTCAGTTCCCAGCCGCCCTCCCCACGAAGGCCCTTGTTTTCTGCTCGGTGTTCCAACCACCAGGTGTGCTTCAGAAGTGCCCGGGTTTTTCTTTTTAAGGATTAAGGGGAGCCTCGCCTGAGAACTCAAAGGATTCAAGACATTAACTTGCCTGAACAGATCCTGTGGCACAGAGAAGATTAGGAGTGTTTCAAAGACACTTGGAAACGCTCTAAATATATTTTCACATGTTTTTCCAACTGCAAGAATCTATCCAAAGCTGCGCTGAGATACCTTTTTGCTGAGTTCTAAGCTAGGTTTTCTTAAGAGAGAAAGAAAATACTTTAAAATCAGTGTAAGGGACCTGTTTTTTTCTTTTTGAGAACTCTGGCAGACTCCTCCTTGAAAACAGGGGAGATTTTAATCGGCCCCTTTTACATTACTTTGCCTTCTTGTCTAGTCCGCAAGAGTGACTTGTGGACACGCGTGAGGTGTGCGTGCACACAGGGGCCTCTGTCTCCAGCTCGCCTTCCTCATCTTGTGAGCATGCTCACTCGCTCCTGGTCCTGTGCCTAGAACCTGCTTCATGGCCTTTACAAAAAGTCTGCTCTTTTCTTTTTTTAAAATAAATCTTTATTATTAAAAGTATTATATCTGTCCCCTTTTTTCCTCCGTTGATCCCTTCTAGCCTGCCCCCCCCCCTCCACTCCCACCCCAGGCCTTCATCACCCTCTTGTCTGTGTCCCTGGGTTATGCATATATGCATACAAGTTCTTTGGTTGATCACAAGTCTGCTCTTTTCAAAGTCACTGCCCTGCCATTGCCACTGTTTGCCAGCGGGGCCTGAGTCCTGGGCATCCCAGGAGATAAACCCCAGTCTGTCCTGCTCCCTGAGGGGCAGTCACAGGCCTGCAAGCCAGGTTTTCACCAAAACAAACAAGCAAGCAGCATTACTTCCATCCAATCCCGAGATCGGGGCCATTATCCTGGCCCCTTTTTCTCTTCCTAGTTTCACGTAGAATAGGAAGAATTATGAGCTTTTTTCCTAGTCTTTGTGAGCCACCATCTTTGACAGTCTCCGCTTATCTTTAATCATAGCTCCCTGGGCATTTGTGGGAGATGAAGATGATTCATAAGCGACTGAAAGGCGGTATTTACTCTTACATGGAAATTTTCAGAAGTGTGGTTTGGGTATGAATTTCTCTGATGTGAGAAAAGGAGCAGACAGCAGCTGCAGACCCAACTCATTACCAAGTCTCCCTCTTAGTGGTTGGGTGGGACCGTGGGAAAATGGCCTGCCCGGCCTGCTAGCTGTGGGGCTCCCGTGGGAACTGGGACCTGGTGCCGCTGGCCTTGGCCGCCACCCCGTAAATGAATGAATCTGCCCCCTCGTTTCTCTAGGGGAGCACTTTCTCAGGGGCATGGTCGTGGTTTCAAAGGAAAAGAACGGGCGTAGGGAGGAGAATTCAGGAGAGAAAGCTGTTCTTTTTATTCCTTTTCCAAATGTGTAGAAGAACAAAGCCAGCTGAGGTTCAGCTGGTACCCACTGATGCAGCAGGCAGACAGGCCGGGTCCTGATGGGTCGGCATCCATTCTGATTGGCTGAGGCCTGTACCACACTCAAGGTTAAGAACAGTGAATATTCCTCGGTACAAAACCAAAGCAGTAAAGCATACAACATAACTAGGCACAACATCTTAGTATGCTGACCATTAGGACATTTTAGGAGAGACAGGAAAACTCCCATATTGTAATAATTCAGGCCTGAAAGATTTCGGTTGACTGAAGTGCAGGGTAGGGGAGCCTTCTAAAGTCGGTCAGCTACAGGTCAGCTACAGCTACAGCCTAGCGGTCAGGGGGCCCACTGCTCAGTCCAAACCCAGATGGATTGGGTCCATTTGGCCTTACTTTGTAGCCATTGTCTGCTCCGGCTTAAATATTCCTGGGGATGATTTGGGGTCCCAGCAGTGGTAGCAAACAGGGCCTCTGGTGGGCTGGTGCCTATTTCACAGACCCAAGGGGGCCTTTGGGGATCTGCCCTTCACATCCTCATTTTGCAAGGACTTGCCTGCCTTTTTCGTGTCAGTCCTTCCCTCAACATCCTCTCCTCCCCGGAGGATCAAACCTTCGTGTCCTCCTCGCCTCCCACCCTCATCGCCTCTGTAAGAAAGGAGAGCCATTCTACAGGGCGCCATGGCCGATTCCAGTTCTCTCAGGGCACAGTCACAGGTTCCCTGTTACCGAGTGTGGTGTCTCGATTCGCTCAAGTCTGCCGGTGTCTAAGCCATCCCTGCGATGGTTCCCTTTCAGAGGAAGCTTTCTGTTTACAATGTTTATGAAATGAAGGTTGATACAACTTACTGTGAGAAAGAAGATATTGACTTACATTAAGTTGGGTGGTTAATAAAGATGTGTTTTCACCCATTCTATTAGAAGAGCCAGGAAATTATATATATTTAATAATAAGACAAGAATAAACTCTGTGTGTTTCACATATAACTGTAAACCTACTTTTGCCCCACCTTGTGTTTATGTGTGTATGTATATATATCTGTGTGTGTGTGTGTGTATGTATACACACACACATATATATGTATGTATATATCATCTTATATAAAACTAGAGGCCCGATGCACGAAATTCGCGCCTCTGTCTTGGCCCCCACCCGCTGCGGCTGTGTCCAGAAGGAAGGATGTCAGGAAGGACGTCTGGTCTAATTAGCATATTACGCTTTTATTATTATAGATATCTTATTTTGGTCTCTCGGGGTCATCTTATAATTCAAGGATCTGAGCTAAAATCATATTATCTTCTCATTCTAGAACAATAAACGAAAAAGAAGCAAGTCCAAGCAGCATCAAGGCAACAAAGATGCTAAAGACAAGGCCGAGAGGCCGGAAGCAGGGCCGCCACTCCCACCGCAGGCCCAGAATGGCCACAGCGGCGGCTGTGAGAAGGATAGCTCGTCCACCGACTCCGCCAGCGAGAAGCCAGCCCTCCTCCCTCGGGAAAAGAAGATCTCGATACTCGAGGAGCCCCCCAAGGCTCTCCATGGGGTCTCAGGTCAGTCATTGTTAAGTCAAGTTGCTGAGGAAGACGTGGAAGGAAGGGATGAAGAGGGAACCTACTGGCCCAGTCCTGGCTGCTGTTGGAGGGGAAAGGATGGGCTCAGTGCACACGGTTCAGGCTTCCTGGGAAGGGGAGGCGGGGGAGGACTGTCAGGGACCAAAGAACAAATGCTCAGTCCAGCCCTGCACTGAATCAAAGGATTATCTTTTCTCAAAAACCCCAGTCTGGTATGTATTAGGATCATTAGGAAAGGGGAAATTCCAAGTTTAAAGACATTTTCTCTCTTGACACCTTTGCTGGGATAAGGGAGGGATAATTGGTGACAAAAGAAAATGTTATTTAAAGGTAGTATTTTCCATGATGTGACAGAACGTAATCTTCCAGGTGTTAGAATCTGGAATGTTAATTATTTGGGCTAAAGCTATATGTTAACTAATCTACAAAGGCTACTTCTCAATCAGCTGCATGGCCTTGGGAAACATCATTTCATCTCCGCTCTCCCACTTCCTTGCTGTCTCTACTAGAATGTACTAGATCGCTGGTCCTCAATACTACCTGACCCAATGCTTCATTTTTCAACAAATCCTAGACTAAACTTCATAGGTAATGTAATCTACCTAGAATTTCAATAAAGTAACACATATAAGAGTTCAGGGACAACTAAAATAGAGGCCTAAGAAAATGGCCAGATGTTCACACCTGCTGATAATGAATCACTTTGCCCTAAAAGAAGCGAGACATGGCTGGATATTGTGGACACCGTTTCTCTGTATTTGACATGTGAATTGAGAGCTAAGTAAGTGCTTTTGTAGGCAGACCTGGAAGTGAATGCAGCTGCTATAAATGCAGTTGTCAATTCAAATACCTTGACTGCTGGTGTAGTTGGCCATGTGATTTTCTAAATGGTGAGATTCTCCTGGTAAAGTTCTGAACACCATAAAGTACAATCTTTTCTTAATTGACACAGCAGCTGAAGCCTGGGAATCCAAGTAAAACAGTGCAAAAAAATACCTTGGGTTTATGTGTAAAGTGACTAGAAGGACATGAGAAAGTTCAGGACACAAGGCAATTCTTTGTTGTGCAAGACTGTTGAGATTGTAAGTCGACCTGTATCCCCCTTCCCCTCCCCAACCCCCCAGACATCATTTTTTTAAGTTTTAAAAATGCCGTCACTTTTTCAAAATGCCTCCTAAGAGGTGGTAGATCCCTCAGTGAGATCCAGGACACTAATTTATTCCCAAAGTCCTTCTAGTTATAAAACCCTGAGTGTATTGCATCAGCAACTTTTTAAGCTCCTCTTACACGCAAAGAAGTGCGCTGGGAAGGGTGTGGTGTGGTGTGGTCCAGGCCCTGGGGGAACCCCACTCTGATCTCTTTAAAGAGAAGGTCATGCGAACACTGATGAGTTGATGGTTTGGGAAGAGAAGAGCCACATCCAACTGAGCGATGCAGGGGATGTCGTGGGAGCAGTGGGTACTGAAGGACCCATAGACGCGAGGCAGCGGAGAGGACTCGGAGGGTCAGGAAACAGTAGGGAGAACTTGACTCAACACCCACCTGCTATATACGATGCTGCACTGTCCTCTGATAAACCCAAGATGAATTGGACAGGGGCCCTGCCCAGGAAGCGTTCAGTCCGGCAGAAGAGCCACGTGCCACGCCGGGGGTGCAGTGAGGCAGCATGAAGTAACCGGCACGCTCTACAGCACACTAGCAAGTGTTCCGATGGTCACTAAGCTCTACTTTTCTCCCATAAACACATTACCTAACAACTCTGTTCCTAGGGCTGGAGTTGGGGTAATCCTGACCACACCATGATTTCTGAAAGCCAGCCAAACAGCAGCAAAGACAACCTATTTCCATTTAGAATCTGGATTTTCCAGGAATTTTATAAATTCCGTTGTTAACGATGCCTACCCTTTTGAGAATGTTTTGATTTATAGTCAGGGCAGGAGAAAGAAATTAAATAATCGAGTGGCAGATTCCCAACTTTGCTTGTTATTGCTTTCACATGAATTACTTTCAAAATCTAATTACTCAAGTTGCTGCTTCGATATCAATCATAGACTAAAAGCCTAGCACATACATTTGTTCATTTACTGATAATTTATACCTTCTCCCTAAAACAATTTCGGTAACTCTATCAAGTATACGACGTTAGAGCAAATGCAATATTGAAGAGCTCCCTTCACCGTGGAGAGCTGCCTTGAAAGTTAAGTGCCCACTGGAGTTCTCTGTCCAAGGGATTCTGTAAACCTGCCGGGAACTTCCTGTGAAGAAGTCTTTCCTGCACAAAGAACCAACCCAGTGTCCCTTCAATTGTGTGAGTTTAGTGCTAAGGCATTGGGGTATGTCAGCATTATATATTTTTTAAATATATTTTTATTGATTTCAGAGAAGAAGGGAGAGGGAGAGATAGAAACATCAATGGTGAGATAGAATCATTGATACGCTGCCTCCTGCACACTACACACTGGGGATCAAGCCCACAACCCAGGCATGTATCTTGACCGGGAATGGAACCATGACCTCCCGGTTCATAGGGCTATTTTAATGTTATTGGTTCTTTACAAATCTATGTCTCGTGTAAATTTTTCTGTTAAACAATAAATGATGGTAATGAACAGTTTATTAGATGTTTTTGCAAAAGGACGTGACCCCTGGTTGACCATTAGCTTCATTAGTAACTCACTTACTAAGACCATACATTTTTAAATGAGTTTGTAATTAGTTTTTTAAATGGGTGTGTAATTAGATTTTTTCTTCCCCAAAATAATGAAGATTCTCGGAAGTTGATGCCAAGTCTGTCGGATGACTTGAAAATGTTTGTCCAATCTGCTGGCAATCCACAGGCCTCGAACCGCTATTTCACAAGCGAGTGTTAGGTCCTGGACATTCTGCCCTCTATTTTCAGTAGACCCTTGGAACCAGAAAGGATGGGAGCTATCCTTTAATCTCGCGCCCTCATTTTATAGCTCAGGAAACCGAGGCCCCCCAAGTTAAGAAGCTGAGACGATAACCTTGGGTTACCCTGGGGTAACTCTCTTTAGTGTGCAAACACCTAACACAAACTCATATACTTTTGTGCATGCATTGGAGAGCTATTGCTAAAGCCTGGGCTTCCTAACTCCTAAATGATGTATAATTGAAAACTGATATTGTGTGTTCACCACCCCACGTCAATTTTCCTTTGCCCTCTTCTATCTCCCCATTTACCCTATTTACTCTCTTCTACCTTCCCCCACCCACCTTACCCTCTGGTAATCACCATACTGTTGTCTGTGTCATTGAGGTATTTTTTCTTAATCCCTTCACCCTTTTCACACAGTCCCCCAGCTCCCTCTCCTCTGACAGCGGTCAGTCTGTTCTCTGTACCTATTAGTCTGTTTCTATTTTGTTAGTTTATTTTGTTCATTAGATTCCACATATAAGTGAAATCATATGGAACTTGTCCTTCTCTGATGGACTTCTTTCACTTAGCATAATGCTCTCCAGGTCCATGCACGCTGTCGCAAAATAAGTGATGGTGGGAGAAGACTTGACTTGGGGTGGTGAACACACAATACAATATATAGATGATGTGTTATAGAATTGTACACCTGAAACCTATGTAATTTTATTAACTACTGTCACCCCCAATAAATTCAATAAACAAATATGAAAAGAAAGGAAGGGAGGAAGGGAGGGAGGGAGGGAGGGAGGGAGGGAGGGAGGGAGGGAGGGAGGGAGAAAGAAAGAACAAGTAGGGGGAAAGTCGTCATAACAAAGCCGTATAATGATAGTCTGTACTTGAGTAGTTTCGAAGTATAAGCCTAAAAGAAATCTCCATTCTGCTAGCGGGGAGCATTTCTCAAGCTTTCCATTAATGAAACTGGCTCAATCCCGCCTGCCCCGAGTGCCCAGCTGGGCAGCAGGCTGTGAACATGCACAGCAGGTGTTTTATCTTTTTATAACACCTTGACATTCAAGATCTCTCTTTTTAAAAGTTTTCAACAGAATTGTTTTCTGGGAGGTGGAGTCAGCTTTAAGAGATATACAGGTGGCTGGGGGGTGTTAGTGTGACTTCCTACGTGAAAAATACCACCCAGAGCATCATCATTCAGGCTGTAAATATAGCGCTGTCGAGTGGGACAGTGCTGCCCGTCAGCAGATAGCTCAGGCGTTTGGGAGTTTGGTTTAAACTTAGTACAGAATGACTTCTTTAAGCCTTGGAGTACTTTTTTCTGGGCTTCAGAATTTTTAATAACAGCGCAACTGAGATCTTTTACATAATGCAATCAAGATTCTTCCTGCATCCAAGTACAAAGTCGGACAAAGGGCAGATCAAGATTTTTTTCTTACCAAAAGCAATGCCAAGGATCATTTTTATTCCTAAAGCCCCATTTAAAGCACATGATGGCATTAGGGTCCAATTTTCCCAAATGTTCTTCCTGGTCTATTTTCCTTAAGGCTTAGATTCTTCACTTGTTTGTGGGGTGGTTTGATTTATATACTACATTATCAAACGAAGTGTTTTGCTGAAATTATGTGTATGGGAGGCTATGAAAGCATTTTAACACAATTGGTTAAAATAATTATTTTAGAAGTACTCTATATTCAATACATTTCTTAAGGTTAGATTCGAATTTTATGTATACTTCTTTCAGTCTACTTAGAAGTACATAAAGCTTTCACTAGAAAGTAAAAACTAAAGAGAACATAAGTGTTTACAGAAACTTTGAAATCTGAACACATACATGGCTGTACATATATTATGAAAATCTTTGAATCCAAGTTCATATATTTCTCCCAAGAGGAATATTTGTTTTCTTTGGTGATGTTAACAAAAAACAACAGCCACCATTTACGTTTTGCTGTGTAAAATAAATCAAGTTAAGAACAAATTAAATTACACAAGTTTTAGTAACTAGAAAATTGAAAGTCCTCAGTATTGAAGAGCTAATTCTGAGAACAATTGCATGCATGTACAGCTGAGTGTAAATGGGTACCAATTGACTGGAAAATAATTCAGCAATGCATATCAATAACTTTTTTAAGAAAATAAAAGCATGAATTTATATCTTCTTCATCACAAACTGCACTGACTTTTTGGATGTAGAAATCTATAATAGTGAAGAAAAAAGGAAAGGTGGACCCGGGTTAATAGAAGAGGACAAGGAGATGGAAGAGGATTGACAAATGAAGCTACAGCACAGAATTATGAGGGAGCTTGGGCAGGGAGGAGTATGACTGTCCAGCAGAAAACGGAGAAGCTCTAGATTGAGGGTCAGCAGATAGGATGGAGGGCCAGCTTGAGCAGAGGTATAAAACAGGGCAATTGAAGGTATTTTAAGAAACAATCCACTATCTCCATACAATCTCTTCTACTCCAGCTTGTTCTATAAAATGCCTAATATTTACCTTCAAGGCAAAAAAAAAAATCAGGGGAAGAGAATGGAACATGACCTAGTATTTTAATGACCTATTAGAACAAAATCAAACTATCTTGAGGAAAGTAACAAAATCCAACATTTCTCAATGTGTCATCCACAATGTTCAATACCCAGTTTTAAAAATTACTATTCATGGGCCCTGGCTGGTGTGGCTCAGCTGGTTAGAGTGTCATCCTGTACACCAGAAGGTGGGGGGTTTGATCCCCAGTCAGGGTGCATGCAGAAGCATCCAATTGATGTTCCTCTCACATCAATGTTTCTCTCTCTTCCTTCCTCTTGCTAAAAATCAATAATTTTTTTTAAAAAATTACTATATGTGAAGAAGCAAGAAAATTTGACTTATAATAAAGAGAAAAGTTAATCACAGAAGCAGATCCATAGATAACCCAGCTATTTTAGTCAGACAAATATTATAAATATGCCAAAAAAATTATAGAAAAAAAGGAGATGGATATAAAGGGTGAAGAGAAGGAGACTTTCAGGAGAGAAAGAAATATTGAAATGGAAATCCTAGAACTAAAAAGTACAATATCGGGCCCTGGCTGATTTGGCTCAGTGGATAGAGTGTCGGCCTGCGGACTGAAGGGTCCCAGGTTTGCTTCCAGTCAAGGGTACATGTTCAGGTTGTGAGCTTGATACCCAGTAGGGGGCATGCAGGAGGCAGCCAATCAATGATTCTCTCTCATTATTGATGTTTCTATCTCTTTCTCCCTCTCCCTTCTGCTCTGAAATCAATAAAGATAAGTTTTAAAAAAAGTACAATATCTGAAAAAAATCTTTTAAGTCATCAGATGTACTTGACAGCAATTTAGACAATGAAGAAGAAAGGAGCAGTGAACTTTAGGACAGGTCAAAAGAAGCTATCCAAACTGAAGAACAGAGAGAAAAGATTTTTAAAAGAGAGAAACCAGAAGAATGGAATACTTCTCAACTCATTTAATGAGGCCAACATAACCTTATCAAAACCTGGCAAAGTCATTACAAGAAAAATTACAGAATGATATTGGTCATGAATAAAGAAGCAAAATTCTCAACAAAATATTAGCAAATTGAAGTGCGATTTTATATTTATATTTATTATATTTATAGTACATCATGAACAAGTGTGCTTTTTCTCAAGGATGTAACATTGACTTAACATTTAAAAACCAATCAATGTGTCTTACTATATTATCAAAATAAAGGAGAACAAAAGGATTATCTCGAAGCAAAATAAAATCACTTGACTAAATAAAAACTCCCAGAAAATTACAAATATAAGAGAACTTACTGATAAACGTGAAAAATCTACAGCTAATATCATACTTAATAATAAAACATTGAATGCAATTTCCCTAAGATCAAAATCAATGCAAGGATGATGATTCTACATTGTACTAGCATTCTTAGCCAGTCCAACAGGGCAAGCTTGGGAAGAAAGAAGTCAAACTTCATTTGTGGATGTCATTATTGCCTATCTAGAAAATTTTAAGACAAATACAAAAAATAGAAATACTAGTGTCTACATTTAAAAAATAAAAAGAAACAGGTGAATTAAATTGGATAACATATTTTGTCTAACTTAATATACCCAAAATATTATCATTTTGACATGTGATCGGTTTTTTTAAGTTATCAAAGGTATTTTTCTGTACTGAGTCTTCAAGTTTTAGTGCGTATTTTACACTTAATAGCACATCTCAGTTCAGACCAGCCACATTTGATGTGTTCAACAGTCGCCTGTGCTGGTGGCTACCTTATTAGACAGTATTAGGAGTCAGCTCTGAATCAGCTACAGTCTATTGAAATTTGCAAGTGGATTCCAGAAAGTCAGAGAATTGGTGCTACTTCTGGCCTGTAATGTTAGAGGAAAACCTCTACATCCAGGAGAGAACTCCCATTTATCCTAATTGTTAGAAATATCGGGATTTGTGGTCAAGATGCACCTAATTCTGTTATAGCTGAATAAGTCTCTTCCAGTTTTCATCTGAAAGAACTTCATTACTACATTTGGAAACAGACCTGTATAGCCAATGTGCAAGCAGTACTATATTCCAGTAGTACTGAGTATCTGAGAACTTCAGATCCTCCCAGTGTTCAGTGATCCCACCAATACTGAGACAGTTTTCCAGGACCCTCCTCCAAAAAAAAAAATACTGCTACTCAAATTTCTCAATAAATGTATGTTGGGTGGATGGTGAAATGAGCCATTGTCCACATATCAGTTCTCTGATACATAAACATAGTATTTTCAGCTCTAGGTTAATGAGCCTGTGCTCATTTGCAAGCTTGTCTTCAGCTTAACATCTTTTGCATTCAACTGAGTAATTTTTTTCCCTTCGGTTGTTATTTCCATCAGGCTATCATATAAACCCCCTTATTTTTAAGAACAAGACTAGTTTACTATACTATTCACACTAGGACATATATTAGGTTCTCAATTTATAATATTTCTTTGAGGCTGAATCTTCTCTATGATTTAGAGAGGGAAGGAGTTGGAACCAGCCTGTACTTAATCACCATGTTAACAAAACAGTTACAGACTCATCAAAAAATTAGCTTTTTTTAAAAAAATTAGTTTTTCATCTTTCAGAGCAGATTTCCTCCAGGTGGGTGGTGCCACCCATCTTCACCCCAACAGAATCACCTGCGGGTAGAATCCCGGCCCCTGCTGAATCGGAACCTCTGGGGTTCTCATGAACACAAAAGTTTGACAAGCACTGCCTGCAGTGAGCTTCCACTTCAGTGTAACTGCGGCCCCCTCAGAACCCTTCCCGGTGAGAAAACTACCGCAGGCGACTACCTGATTGATATTCAGTGTCTTGCCCAGGGTCACCCTGCAAGTGATTCCCAGAGCAAAACACCCACCCAGGTTCTTCTAAAGTACGAATTTCTTTCCATTTCTGGTACATCCTCTGATCTTCCGGGGATGCTAGTAAATGTTTCATTGCTGGAGGAAATGCTGTCTTCAGTACTTAATTACTATGTTTACTAGCTTTGTTGCACGTTTCCTTGTGAACTGTAATTTCCCTTTAGGTACATTTTAAAGAGTGCTCACTATTCAGCCCATTGAGCATATGTTGTGCTTTCTTGATATGGAAGTTATGAATGATGGATTCAACTTCACACGTCTCATAAGTGGGCTAATGTCTAAAGCCAAGCGGACTAGGACCCAGATCAGATTCTTTTGCACTTTCCGATGCTGCCTCTATAATGTTTGTGACAGTGTCAGGAAACTTGGTTTTTATTTTTTGGTGGTTTTTTTTTTCTTTTTCCTATGAAATCATTTAATTCAGTCACAGTTTTACAGATAGCTATTGAGCCAGACACAAGTACTGGGGCTTCAAAAATGTGTCATATTTTAGTATTTGCCTTCAAGGAAGTCACAGCCTTTTTAAGGCAAAGGCAAGGGCAGACATGTAAGTATTGTGTTCAAACATCGCACGCTAAGTTTTTACGAGGCCCTGGGGGAGTCGAGAAGGGAGGCAGGCGGGGTGACTATCTGAAAGGGGGCTGGGCTTCGTTGAGATGATGATGTTTTCTGTGTGAGTGTGAACCCTCGTCGGCCAGAAAAGTGAGGTCCTTCCTACAGGGTCATCGGGCCCTAGGGAAGATCAGAACATGGGTCTCGGGGATCCCAACCTGCACTCTCCCCACGACACCCAGCTCTCCCCAAGAACCTGGCCTTCAAAAGCACACTGGCTCCCCCTTTTTCCACCCCCAGAGCTCCCTCTGGTTGTAAGATGTTAAGGGTGATCCATTTCCTTTTCAGGCCACTAAGGTGCCGTTTAATTCACTCCAGCAATAACTAAATGGGAGCCTACCTTTAAAAGATGCCGAAAGCAACGTGCTGCTAATTTATGGCAGCAACTATCAGAGCTCCAGAGAGCATCGGACGCCCTGGCTTTTAAATATAGTTGAGATATTATGATGATGTTTCCTGATTTAATCCCCCCGTAAATTAGATGAAATGATTGTAATACCTGTTGTCACTTCATTCTTGCCCTCTCTCCAATCACTCTCCCGCCTTCATTAATTCAGAATAAAATACCAGGAGACATTGATGTAGCTCTTAGCGATAGGAGGACTGCATTTTATAGCCTCGATATGAAATCATAACTCAGAGACATCTAAGCCTTTACTGAATGAGAAAAACAAACAACCACCTGATCTTCTCATGGATCCATGGGAGCCTCCTCATAACTTCTCTGGGTGAGGAAACTAAGGCTCAGAGATGGTAAGTGGCTGCCCAGGGTCACCCTGCGAGTAATTACCAGAGCCAACACGCCCCCCGGGGCTTCTGACTCCAAGTGCAACGTTCTTTCTATTTCTAGTATATTCTCTAATCTTCTGGGGACTCTGCTAAAACAGTCTCTTGACTGTTTGCAATGAAAGGCATTATTGTCCGCATGGAAACCAACCAAAAATAAATCGTGGCCTCCCCCCATCACCTTATCATCCATGTTTCCAGTTGATCCCGCCACAGTCATTATTTGGTGTTTTCTTACAGAAGGCAACAGACCACTGCAACAGAAACTGTCCTTAGATGGGAATCCCAAACCTATACCCGGAACACCCGAGAGGTCAGATGGCCTGCAGTGGTCAGCTGAGCAGCCTTGTAACCCAAGCAAGCCTCATGCCAAAACTTCTCCTGTTAATTCCAATGCCCCCGCAGCTCATCTTGAAATAAAGCCAGATGAGCTGACAAAGAAAAGAGGTAAAGTGGTTTCTTTTGCACCAATGATTCAGCGTCTTTGACACACAGAGAAAAGTGCCAGGGTGACAGGGCGGTCCCAAAGATGCTGCTTCGTGGAAGGGAGATGCACCTGAAATTGCGTTTCTTTCGGTGACACACACACACTGCGAGGCAGATGTGATTCCGCCCGTGTCAGTCGAAGGGCGTAAATGGAATTACATCCCTCTTCTCTGCCTCCCTGGGACCATTCCTCTCTTTGTGGTATGGATAAATTTGCAGATACTTTCTACCCTG
>NW_005871051.1:5727923-5731254 GCF_000147115.1 Myotis lucifugus
TAAATAATATTCTTCTCATCCAGCCTCAGTTCTATCTGATTTCCTTGGCTTTGGTTTGATGTGCTTTCTCACTTTTCTTGAGGGAGATTGCTTTCTTCCAAGAAACATGCCCTTGTTGGGATACGTACAATTTGCCAGTTTGTTTTGCACTATCTGTCAGCCCTGGTGACGGTTTCAGGAAATCGGGCAAGATTGGCACCCACAGAGCCGCTTAAGTGCTGCTGTAATTACAGGCCTGGCCCGCACTGATGAGGCCCGGGCCAGCGTGCCTGGCACCGCCGCTCTGGCCTCTCTCGCTGTTTGTACCTCTCCCAACCTCTGAGACTTCATTTCCTCCTGAACAGCCCGCAGGCGGTAACCGCGCAGAGCGCAGAGCGGTGTTCACAATGAGAATCGGAACCTGACAGCGGCACAGTCTCTAGACCAGCGGTTCTCAACCTGTGGGTCGCAACCCCTTTGGGGGTCGAACGACCCTTTCACAGGGGTCGCCTAAGACCATCGGAAAACACATATATAATTACATATTGTTTTTGTGATTAATCACTATGCTTTAATTATGTTCAATTTGTAACAATGAAATTGGGGGTCACCACAACATGAGGGACTGTATTAAAGGGTCGCGGCATTAGGAAGGTTGAGAACCACTGCTCTAGACACATCCCACTCCAAGAAACTGCCATGTGTAATGGAACATACATGATCAGGGCATTTCCGAAGAGCCGAGGAGACACGTGTGCCCAGAATGGCCCAGTCAGAGGACCCACTAGTGGACTCTCAGCAGTCTCCCTACAAACCACCCACTCTCGGTTTTTAAATCCCCAGGTTACAAACAACCTCTTCGCAGAACTTTTTAATTTTTTTTCATTGAAAAACAAAAAAAATATCTTTTCGTTGGTGGGGGGTGGTGTTGGTGGTACGTTAGTTCGATTTTGTTGTTATTGTTCAGCTCACAAAGATAAAGTGCTCAAATTAAAAAAACAAACATTTTTTTTTCTTGACATTCATTTTAGGCCCAAATATTGAGAAGTCGGTGAAGGACTTGCAACGCTGCACCGTGTCTCTAACCAGGTACCGCGTCATGATCAAGGAGGAGGTGGACAGCTCGGTGAAGAAGATCAAGGCCGCCTTTGCTGAGCTGCACAACTGGTGAGTCAGCGGCCGGGAATCTGCACCCGGGGCTGTTTCTATAGGGAAAGCCCCGGAAGGAGAACGCTGTTTATCTAATATATAAACAGCGCAGGGCAACTCTTCAGCAGGTTGTTTTTTTTTAAGCCCTGCAGGCAGAGGCATGTATCTTGGGAATGAAAAGAAGAGAACGTGTTTGAATAAAAAGAAACCTGATGCACCTAATTCATTGGCGTTTGAGCTTGGCCCCAAAGTGTGTGGATGAGGTAGAGCACGACAAAGAACAAAACCTCAACCAGTGGCATTTTTGACAAATCTCTGGAAAGCCAGTAGCACGCATGCTGCTAAGAAAAGTCTTTTCCAGCCTCGTCCTTATAAAAGGACAACTTTCTTAACAAAACTCGGAAGCATCCTATGCAAACATAGTGAGAGGCCCATCCTGGGGTCCCTGAGACTGGACTTAAATGGGGCACCGTGTGGGGTTGGCCCTGCCTGGCTCTGCAGCTAGTCTGATGGGAGACACTGCTTTGAGTCCTGCACCGTTGCTCGTGTCTCCAGTTGGAAGGAAGTATCTGTTAGGAAAGGTTGGGTTTTTATCAGGAAGGAAATGTCCTCAGTGGATCAGCCAGAACCCTTTCAGTTTTGAGTGACAGAAACCCAAGTCACACTAGTTAAAGGCAAATAGAATTTATTGGCCAATGTACATGAAAACACCAGGAGATTCCTTTAGGCCAATCGCACTGTACATGCGCGCCCGCACGTGGTATTTTGTGGAAGAGCCACACTCAAGGGGCCAAAGAGCCGCATGTGGCTCGAGAGCTGCAGTTTGCCGACCACTGCTTTAGGCAAATTTGGTTCTAAGCCCAAATCATGTTGTTTCTGTCTGTACCCCTCCCTCCCTCTTCTCCTCCCTCTGCCTCTCCTCTCCTCTCTCGCTGTCTCCCACAATCTCCTGGTTCTGCTTATTCTTGGCTTCCCTCTCAGGCATGATCTCTCCATGGAGCAGCTTCTGGTCACATCTTCTGCATATTTTTTCTATTCCAAGTCCTTCTTTGGCCTCTGATGTGCTTTTTAGCTAATGGTTGAGTTGTGTAAAACTAAGGATTACACTTAACACTAACCTAATAAATCCTTGAATTTTAAACCATCAGCTACATATAATACAAGATCCCAAGAGAATCTATAATAATAAAAGGGTAATATGCTAATTAGACCAGACGTCATTACAGACATCCTTCCAGACGGAGCCGGGGCCAGAGGGAAGCCCAGGTCCTGGGTGCCTGCCGGCAGCCAGGGGAAGGAAGGCCTACTCTTGCACAAATTTCATGCATCGGGCCTCTAGTACTAGTATAAGAACCCTTCAAAGACACCCACGCCCTTGGGTTGTCCTTCAATGAGGACCCCTTCCCCCTCCCCCAGTCTCGGCATCTGGACCCTCAAGGGCCACTGCTCTGTTTGATCAGATTATAACCTACTTGTTCTAGGCAAACTCCAAGAATATGCTTGAAACCATTAGAGAAGATAGGGGCTTTCAAGTGAAAGATGTTACGCTTATTATTGTTGGCTCTTACATTTTCCAATCTATCCTTAAGTTACCCCGATATTTAAAGCGCACTCAACTTCCAGGCCTGTTCTCTCGAGCCCAAGTCAGCAAACTTTATCTGTGAAGGGCCAGCTAGTAAGCATTGTAAGCTTTATGGGCTGTAACATCTCGGTGTTGTGGCATGAAGCAGCTGGAGGGGATGCAGAAAGGCTGTGGGCCGAGTGGCCCAGGGGGCGGGGGTGGGGGGGTGGCGCGGGCGGGGGTGGGGGGGTGGCGCGGGCGGGCGGGGGCTCAGACTCGGAGCTGGCCCTCCGCTGTCTGGGGGCATTAGCCGGCTGCTCAGAGAAACCCCCTGCCTTCTCCTTTTGTGCGGCATTTTAGAGTAAACTCTCCCTCTGAGGCTCCTGTTATACCTTCCCTCTGAGTGACTCACACACTAATTGACAAAGTGTAGCAATGACCTCGAATTACCTCTCTCCTCCAGCTGCTCGGTGTACTTTTATTTTTATTGTTTTACTTTATTTCCTTAGTAAAATGAACATCACATGGGTCACGGGACATCCTGAGATTTATAACATCTTGAGATTCTTGGAGTGTTTCGCACTCACGAGCTAAAAGCTTGGGGCAGGAAAGCCCGCGCAGGGAGTGTATATCTTTTCTCTG
>NW_005871051.1:5731354-5732555 GCF_000147115.1 Myotis lucifugus
CGTTTAAAAGTCACCTACGGGGACAAAACACGCACTTTTCCTCCAAACTGGAGAGGAAGGAATGTAGAGCACCCATTTTCTGTATGCTGGTGCTACAGGGTGAGTAAACGCCCACTTATTTTCTGATCTAACCTTTAAAAAAAACGATCCCAAAACATAACGTAAATGTTAAAGTAAAACCAAAGTGGTTTTTAATCAACCACTTTCATGCATTTCTGCCAAATGGAAAGACGTTGGCTCTGGTCCAGGCCGGCCCGCAGCCCAGCCGCCGCGGTGATGTGCCTGAACGAAGCCTGCCTCTCCTTTCCTGAGGGATGGATTTTAGGGATTGTGGTGCTTTTGAAAAATAGCAGGTCACAGGACTGAAGAAGACAGTTTAAATGTTTTTTAAAAATTAAGCTTTTCTGTTGGTGATGAAATCATGAACAATAGGCATGAGCAAGAAATTTGAATGCAGCCCCATTCATTTAACACAATCGAAACCTCAGGATTTCTGTGGGGCAAGTCCTCTGGAGGGTTCTGGAAAGTTTCCGAGACAGACGGCAGCTCTCCTGGTGCACGAGGGACGTGGAGCCAGCCCCTGTGCTCACCACGGCTTTCAGCCGCGCTGTGTCTAGTTTAGAAACAAATTCTAGACATTCACTGTGTTACCAAAGTGCCAGCTTCAGGGGTGCATCCTGCCTGACTAAATCCCCCCGAATTCTGCTGGAAGCCTCGGGAAAGGTGATGTTGTGAGGCTGGGAGAAGCCACTGTCGGCACATGCTCAGGACCACGTGACCACACAGCTGAGTCAAATGGACTCCATGCTTATCTTTCCCAGTCTGCTTGTGAACAATACCTCATTCAATACCGTCAGGGGAGAAAGCCATTGAGTTGCTGGATTCTGATATCAGAGTTGGCCTTGAACCCGGACACAGTTGCACAGGGACCTTGCACGGATCACTGCTACTCCCCCAGGAGGAACTGGGGGCGTGAGAGGGGAACAGGGACGCCTAGAGCTCTCACAACTCCTCTTGACAGGAAGTGAATGTTGCAGCAGGAGCCTCTGTGTGAGAAGTCCCATCGGGAACTAACATGAAACAGCTGGTTTCTTGTCTGTACGCTGGGCCCCCTACCACAACTGGAAAATATTCATTCTTCGGAATTATATGCTTCGCAGATTTAATCGCTCTGTGTGCGAATGAGTCCAGCTTCTCGTGG
>NW_005871051.1:5732911-5854791 GCF_000147115.1 Myotis lucifugus
GTGCTGGGTGGGGAGGGTGGAGAGTGGGAGCTGGAGGGGCCACAGCTTGGGCTGCCTCGGGCTTCAGATAGGAAGGGGCCGTCGCAACAGGCCTTCTGTGCACGGGCAGAATGCCCTCTGTGCGCACGTTGGCTTTTTCCTAAAGCAGCGTCCGGTCTGCTGAATGAGAAGTGGAAGTGGATCCGGAGTCTCCACTCCCCTGGCCCTGGGCCCTGCCCACTCCCCCTTCTCCCCATCTTGGAGTTTCCTCCCTCAGCGAGGTCGGGCGGGGGGGGGGGGCTGGGGGGGGACCTCCCGCTGCCCCTGCAGGCCAGGGCTCCTCGCCCCACACCAAGCACTCCAGGGCAGGAACTCCCATGGGGCCCGTTCCCCTTCTCTTTTCTTTTTCACCTTTAACTCTCATTTTTGAGTCACTGATAACTTCATCCTTTCGGTGCCCAGGTGTCGCCCCTCAAAGTGACATATTTGCATGTTAACAAATGTTAACCAAATCTGCTGAGGCTCACCACCAAGCAAACGAATAACTCTGAGCATGAGGACTTTCGGGCTGCAGGAAAGGCCATATTGAGCTACATCCATCTTTTTCGGCCTCCCTCACGCCTCGTCTGCCGGGGAGCCCCGGCCGAGCCCAGCAAACGCACACAGCCTGCCCTGGTGGTCGGCAGACCGGTGTCACCACTGTGACACCCAACTGTTTGTCCTCTTTCTGGGCTGGGAGCTTGGGAAGGCCCCCCACCCCAAGGGGACAAGCTCTGCAGCCCTCTGACCCGCATTCCCGGGCCCTGCTCCTGGTCCCCAAATATTGTCAAACCCTTGGTGGACACAGCCTGCGAACGACTTTCCTCCTTGGTTGTCCCCGCCCCCACCCCCACCCCCCCACCTCCCGCAAACTCCTAGCTGCTGCTTGGAGAATGCCTGGCTCTCCACTCAGGGCTGGAAGCCCAGCCGGGTTTTCTGTGCCCTGAGGGTTTTTCTTTTCTCTCTTCGTGACTAAGTGAACAGTGACTGGAAGATGGTGCCTGTAAATTAATATGGACTCCTCTCCACACCAGAGCCTGTGTGTGCGCTATAGTTAAGAACTCCTGGAGCTCTGTGGTCATCCTGGGCTCCGGGACCCCGAGTCACTGGTCTGCAGTGGACCCAGACGTCGGTGTGTGTGTTTGAGAGCTCCAGGTGATTCTTTTGTGCGTCTGTGGCTGAAACTCGGGCTGAGAGGCCGGCAAAGGGACCAGTATGTCTGGGGCCAAGCAGTGTTCTCCGCGGGATGGATTCTTCCCAGGAGAGGAGCATGTCTGGGAGTACTTTGGGTTGTCACCATTGGCATCTAGGAGGTAGAGGTGACGCCTGCTGTAGATATTCTAGAATGCACAGGACAGCCTCCCCCTGCCCCAGTATTACAAAGGATTATCCCTCCCTTGACATCCTCGATGTCCAAGAAGCCTGCACCCGGGAAAGTGAGAGGACTGTGTCTTCTGGCACCTTCTCCTCGGCCCGCCCTGCTGCAGGTTCTGCCGTAGCTGGAGGCCTGGGGGCGGAGGTTACCCCCTTTGCACACCCCTGAGTCTCTGCCCGCCCCTCCCCCAGCTGCCCTCCGGGTGCACCGCTGGAGACAGAAGAGGGGAAAGTCCTCTCCAGTCATTCGCACGCCCAAACAACATAACCACAGCGCCTCGTCTTCTCAGATCAGTGAGGGAGGAATTTTATTTTCCATATTGCCTGAAATGTAAACCTTCTAGCTATGCATTTTAAAGGTCAAATTACATTTTTGTCGTCTTAAGACCAGAAAACCAATTGTATTGAAGTGGAGAAAATTGAGGGCTTTGCTTTTGGGTCTATTTTTCATTATAGAATTCAACTCAGTCCTTAGGAAAAAATGGAGATGTTAAGAACGGACGCTGGTAGCTAATGAGGGACAGTCACTTTCATCAGCCGTTCTGTCTCTACCGGAGTCTTTTTCTCATTTTGCAATAAGATCACACAGCGCAGTGGGGCCGGGGATTGGGGGAGGATCTGAGGCCTGTGACAATGAATTCAGCAGCGAGTGCTTCTGTCCAGGGGTGGTTCTTTCCCTTCGGCACCTGGGCACACGTGGCGTCTGTCCAGCCACCCTCACGCTGGCCACAGTGGCATCCTCAGGTGTGCCAGCCCTTGTGCTCCCCAGCGTGAATGAAAACAGGCCTTTCTGTGTATCTTATGCTTCAGTGGTGGTTGAACACATACTTGCTCTCCGTTTAATTAGCCTCCCTTCATTAGGAGAGTCATTGAACTGTGGCGCTGTATGTACTTCGATAGATAAATGGAGAGGAAATGAGTATTGGGTGAAACACATCTGTGTCACAGAGAAGACGCTGTGACAACAGGCAAACGTGGCGAGTGTTGACAGGAGCACGGATAATGAGTAGAGACTCCATTTTAAAACTGTGTGGCTAAGCCCTGCTGGTGTGGCTCAGTGGTTGAGGATCGACCTATGAGCCAGGAGGTCACTGTTCAATTCCCAGTCAGGGCTCAGTCCCCAGCAGGGGGTGTGCAGGAGGCAGCCAATCAACGATTCTCTCTCATCATTGATGTTTCTATCTCACTCTCTCCTTCCCTTTCTCTCTCTGAAATCAATTTAAAAAAAATTTTTTTTAAAGATATAAAATGATGTGACTGAAATATAAGTATTCCTAGTGTCCCCACCAGTATCAGAGTGGTGTGTGTCCTGCAGGAAAGTAATGCTTTTCTCTGCCCTATTCAACAAGGGGTGTTGGTCGTGGATTACAGCAGAAGGGCTGAGGTTAGGGAGCTTTTAGCCACGTGGATTGTTATGTAATAATTTGACATCGCAGTGTGTGACATGATTGCTACATTTTGCCAGCACCTTAAACCAAGCATGTGATGGAGACAAAATCAAGAGTTTACATTATATTTTTATGGAATTTTTGAAGACATTGAATGAAAAGTCTCTATGTCCTTTTGCTCTGAACATGAATACAATCTTCCCATTGATCAAAACCTGTATAAACCAGACTTTCCTTCTCATATAATGACCTTCCTAAGTGCACACCTGCCCGTGACCTGTACCAAGTACTGCGCAATGGAAACTATCCAGGCCCGAGCCTCCTCCCCACACCCAGGATTCGCGATTTGCCCGCATCTTAGAAGAACGCACCGTATGGACCTGAACATACTCCTGCAAAGGATATCAAGAGGCAGTAGCAGAAGAGGCTAATAAATATATTTATGCCTCAGGAGGGCCGTATGCCTGGTTTTTGTTGCTGTCCTCCCTGACAAATTGCCCCAAATAGCTCCATTGCCTCGCTCTGCACCCGTCCCATAAACAGAAGCAGGCTCCAGGCCACGCCGAAGCTGTAGGAAGGGTAAGTCACGCCACACAGGAGCTCAAGGTGCCTGTGACTTTGCAACGAGGCGAGCCCCTGAGGTGCCGTGCATTTCAAATCTTGCCTCGTGTGTGAATGTGTCGCTCTAAATAGGTGGCGCTCGCATCTGGGAGGTGAAAGCTTCTCTTTTCCTATTTCCTTTCCTCCCCGAGGTTTTTCTCTGGGTTGGATGTTTCCCCGGGGCACTGCCAGGGCTCAGTGAATCACTCAGCAGGCGGGAAGAGCAGGTTGATAAATACAAAAAACTCCGGAACCAGCCTGAATAGCACCTCGTAGTAAGAGCCTTGCTGAGCCTCGCGTGTGATTACCGCCAGACGTTATGCCGGCTGCACACTTAGCCCGGGAAGTCGCTTCCCGTTCAGCGCAGCCTTCCTTGCAGGATAATAGCCCCCCCACCCCTACCCCCCAGAGCTGGAGAGCACGCGGTTGGCTCTAATTTCAGCTTGAAATCTGAAAAGATTTCTGAACCTTTTCAGCACATGAAGGCTACCGATCAGACCAGCTGGGTAACATGCTCCTTGAATAAGAATTGTTAGTTTCATTATAGAATGGAAATATGAAAGGGAATTAAGCAAATTGTTCTATCTTCACAATCCCAGAGTATGTATTATTTGTGTCTTTTTAATTTTATAGTATAATCCATTGTCACTGGAAAATAAGACAAATTTGTTCTTATATGTTAGTATAAATACAAAATACATTATAATTTCACAATTTCTGAGTGGACCTTGGAGCTTATTTCTGTTTATTAGATGGGTACAGAGTGAGACCAAGGCATTGTTTTGGGCAATTTGTAGCCAGGACAGCAGCAACTCATATAAAAGAATATATAAAATACCCAGAGTTACTCTAATAAAATTCCTTGTGAGTATGTTATGTTATTTTTCCTGTGACTGTAAATCTTTGGTTCTCAGTAGGCCAGTGGACTCTAACAAAAGTCACATGTTCGCCCTGACCGGTTTGGCTCAGTGGATAGAGTGTCGGCCTGCAGACTGAAGGTCCCCAGGTTTGATTCCGGTCAAGGGCATGTACCTTGGTTGCGGGCACATCCCCAGTGGGGAGTGTGCAGGAGGCAGCTAATCGATGTTTCTCTCTCATCGATGTTTCTAACTCTCTATCCCTCTCCCTTCCTCTCTGTAAAAATCAATAAAATATATATTTTTAAAGGAAGTCACATGTTCAAGGCTTATCAACCACTTACCTGGAGGCATGAGGTGTAGAGTTACAACAGCATTTAAATCCCATCTCCACATTTTCTAGCTCTGAAGATGGTTGAGTTTCTTAACTTCTACTCAGCTACAAAACAGGCGTGCCGCTGTCACTTTCTAGGGCTTTTGTGAAGATTCAGGTACAAGATACGCATTTCTTAGATTATTCCAGAAAATCTCTAGCCTGCACCTGAGAGAAGTCCCATCTATGTTGGGATAAGCATTTAGTGAATTTCTTTCCCTCTAACCCAGGACACTGGGAAGGCCGTCTCCTTCTCCTCTCTCTGTTTATTCAGCGTGCTGTGGGTCCCAGCCTAGAGATACGGATGTGTCATCACCACTCTTTGCTGTTTACTGCTCGGTGAAGAGAGAAGTAAGGCAAAGGGACCCAGGTTCCGAGTGGCCACTGCTGCCACCAGCCCAGCCCTCCTTCCCCTGGCCTGTCTCCCATGCCTTCTCTCTGCCTCCTCTTCCCCTTCCTTCACTCGTCCATCCAGTAGGTAGATGATGTGTGACCAGCTGGTGCCTCAGAGGTTGGCATCACAGGGAGCCTCAGAGGCCCATTCATTCCCAGCGTCCCCCGTCTGTGGGTGCCGGGCCCAGGGCTATGCATTCAGAAAGCACAGTGGGGACCATCACCTGGAGAACATTGCTAAGGGATGAGAGAGATCTCTTTCCCAAAAAACATACCAGGTCCCGTGGGAGCAGACAAGCAGGCTGTGGAGCGTGTGGGGGGGAGGGGCCCAGCAGCCCCGGCTGTTACCTCGGGCCCTGAGTGACCATGTCCTCGTGCAGAGAGACCCCTGCAGAGAGAAGTTTGCTTTCTCTCCCATAGAAGTCGTTTTAGGTTTGTTTGTTTTTCTGAAGGGGGTGGTGGTAACTCGTACCATTTTTGTAGCTATAGAAACTGAGACCAGTTAAGTGGCTTTCCTTGAATAGTGATCACCATGGAAAGAAACGAAACTAAGAAGTAATTAGCAAAGCTGAGAAATCCTAGTAAGCAAAATCACACGTAAAATTCTAAATGGAGGTGTGTAAGGACTACAGATTTTTCCTGTTGAACGTGGAATTCATAGAAGTCGCAGGATTTTGCAACTCTTAGAAATTTTAAGGAGAAAGAGGAATCCCTGTGTTTGTTTTTCAATCAGCTGTGTCTGATTTGAGGGACTCCCGTGTTTCCTACGTGTTGGGAGTTGGTCCTGGTGCGCCATCTGCGTGTGTCTCATCCCAGAAATGCACCTCAGACAGCGTGATGAAATGTTCATTAGCTGTGCTGCCGATCATCGTAGGATTCCAAAGCATGCAGACGGGGAGGTGCTAACATTAACAGATGATATTACCTCCGATAAAAAATAATAGAAATAAAACAGCCTGGCCTGGTTGGCAGCTGAGTGCATTGGAGAGCGCCGTGCACAGGCACCTGTCGTAGGTGTTGGGCTGCCCTCCTCCCGCCTGGGAATAGAGAAGCTCAGTGTTGCTGCGTCTGTGCCCGGGAAATGGGTAAGCTGAACCCCGACTGGCTTGGCCCTGGGCCCTAGAGCGTGTGGTAATACCTGAGGAGATGGCCTGGACATGGCACCCTGGCACTGTGCACCCCCAATGTGTACGTGGAGCTTGTCTGCCCCTCGCCGGGAGGGGAAGTCCTGTCACTCCAGGGAGGGGACCTGGGTGCCTGAACCTGTGGGCAGTACAGGCGGGCTCTTCTCTTGTGCTCCCTCCTGAGCCCCAGCCCCCCTCCCCCGACCACACCAACACACACACACACACACACACACACACACACACACACACACGGCGGCCCTTGGGCGCTGCAAGGTGCCAGGAGCCCAGCAGGCGTCCCTCGGGCGCTCACGGTGCTCACCGCTGGTGCAGTGGTGAGGAGGGAGCCCCCGTGGGGGGATGTGTGCAGTGTGGGAGAAATTGAAGTTCTTTACACGGGAATCCTTGCATTAGCGAGTGTTGCTCACTTGTGTGCTGTGTGTAGAACGCGGGGGCCAGACGGCGGAGTCAGCATCAGCATCCCCCAGCCCCCTCGCCCAGCAGCGAACACAGCCTCTTCCCTCGATGGCGGACAGGAGACCTTCCTCGGCCTGCGGGGCTCTGGGCTCCTCGCTGTCTCCTTCCAGAAGCTCTGCTTGCTTCGCTCCGCTTGGCAGCTGAGGGTTAAGGCAGCTCCAGCCCGAAGCATTTCCTCCATAAGGAGGTTCTGAAACAGAACTGTGGCTATGAGATGGGCCAGGCCATTTCTCCACTGCAGGCCTGAGGCAGACGCCCCGTGGCCCATGCCCCGAGGTGGGAGGGGCCCCTCTGAACCCCAGCATCTACCTCCAGCTGCTGCTGCACATGGATGCCTTCACATGCCCTTTGAGATTCTGCGTTTGTGCCTCAGTGTCCCCAGCTGGTTCTGCTCACAGCTCAGCAGCGTGTGGCTGCTCCTGTCCCAGCACCTTCGTCTGGGAAGAGCTGAGACCTGACCCAGCCCATCCCGCTGCCAGCCGAAGCAGCCGGTCCCTCGGGCCTCGGTCCGGCTTACAGAAGAGTCCTCCACGGAGCAGGGACGGGTCGCTCCATCCTGCTGAAGTGCCTTTCCGATTCTTTTTATTGTTGTTATTATGAGTCCTCTACAGAAAGGAATCGAGACAGCGGGGACGTTCTTATAAAATGACACTTTATCTCCGTGATTAACTATATAATAAACCGTAAAGGCTCCGCCATGGTAATCTCCTTCTCTTCACACCTTATTGCTTTGATAATAAACGCTGTTTTATGGCAACAGAATAAAACTTTACTGTCCGGAGAGTTTGGGTGAAACGAGGAGGTGTGTTTTGGAAGGGAAAGGGCGCATCTGAAGCCCATGAGGTCAGCGTGGGTTTATGTGAGCTCAGTGCAGGTGGCACGTGGTCACGTGGCTGAAGTCGGTGACCTCGGGACCGTACCCGACCACGGAGAGGCCTCGCAGTGGCCGGCGGACAGCCGTGGCAGCGTTCTGTGTGCCAGTCCGGTTCCGGCAACCACTGCGGAAAGCAGAAATGTTCAAAACTTAGAGTCGCAGGTGATTAGCGGAGGGAGAGCACAGATTTCAATAATTTATCGCCGTCTCAATTTGAGAACAGAATCATTAACTACCTGTTTTGATTTGAAGCCAAACCCTGTGTGGTTTGGTGAATATCGGTGCACTTTTATTCATCAGTTTGTGTCTCAAATGATTAGATTCCGTCAGAGACAAACATGATATAAATTGTTGCATAAGCGTGATTTATGTGCAAGCACCACAATATACCAATTAAGGAGAAGTTTCATTATTGATGCCACAGGAAAATGAATATGCTTTCTTCCCTTACATTCATCACGATCAAGCAATTTTTGTGGAGCAACTCACAATAGTCTAAGATCACACAGCTTTTAAACACTCGGCCTTTCCCTGAAGATGTGATGATTAAACAGAGGCCTGAAGGGATGCTCGGACTTAATGAGAGGAAGAAGCGTTGCCTTCCAGCCGAGGCAAAGGCATGTGCCACGCCCTGTGGCAAGTTGCGAGCAGAGCTCCTGCCCTCCTGGAAGCTTACATGAGATCCCCCAGCAAGGCCTTGGCGCTCTGTTCAACGTGCCTGGGACGCAGCAAGCTGCCAGGATGTGCTAGCCAAGACCAGCCTCATTTTGAGGTAACTGAGGGCGGACATGGCCACACAGGTGTACCCGGAAAGCAAGCAGGTGACCTTTGTGCCTCCCTGTGGGCATGTGGTTGGCGACACTGTCTGTGACTTTTCTGTGACTCCTCAGCTCTCAGCTGGCATTCCTCTCAAAGGCTCTCCCTCCCTCCAGCCTCCACAGCTGGTAACTCCGCCCCAGGGTTTCGCCCAGCATCTGGCCTGGTCCCGCCCGTGGAGCTGTCTGTCACCAGGCGGCACTGCAGTGTCTCTCTGTCCGGTGCCTCTAAGATTCAATAGGACGTGCGAACGGCACTGATGAAATGCCTCGTGCAGCCGATGCCACACCACCAGGCCCCGTGGGCACCTGGGAGGCTCAGACAGGCTTTTCTCTTGGCCCTTCCTGTGGTCTGGCGCTCAGCTTGGTGCAGCAGCCGCCAGAGGACGGGCTGGCCTCCACGGCCCGGCCCCTGCACCCACCTCCCACGGCTGCTCCTCCCTCCAGGCCTGCGGCCTTGAAAGCAGAGCCCAAGGAAAGGCTCCGGCGCCCCTCGTGCGGTGCCTGAGGGAGGCTCAGCAGGAGCTGTCGGGCCGGGTGTGCCTTCAGATCCTTGGTTCCGACGAGGGGCCTGACTCAGCAGATTCCCAGCTGCCTGTATCCACGGGAGTTTTGAACACAGTCGCACAGAGCAGCACCTGAATTACTAAGACGCTGAGAACAGTGTTTTGTTGAAATACCAGAGGCACAGAAGCCTGGTTTGGTGCCAACTTCACGGGCTTTTTCACATCCTCACATAGGCATGAAGCAGATTAACAGTGAGTTGTGCGTAGCCTCCATTCCTCCAGTGGCAGGCCCAGGAGGCCGAACTCACCATTGTGTGAGTGCCCAGCTTTGTGTCCTATGCATCAGACCTGGGGGGGAGGGTGTATTGTGCCCCAGATGTCCATTGTCCATCTCCTAAACCCTCTGGGTACATAATGATATTAACAGATTTAATCAGATTTACTGATGCCAAAGGAAAATGAATATGCAAAAACTGGCCATGATTTTGGAGCTGGCAAAAAATTTGCAGCGGCCTTTCCTACACTCTTCTCCTCACCCAACACACACAAGCTGCAGGGCCTGTGGCCTGGGGGGGTCAGAGGGGGTGGGGACTTGGTGAGGCTGTCTGGATACCCCCAGGCTTGTACCCATGGATGCATTTCCTATGTGGTATACTCTGCGAGCTCTCAAAACCTGGAGACCAGTTAGAAGCCTTCTGTTTGGTTGAGGGTCGGGGAGCCCTAATTTCTTCTTGCCATCACCGTTTTCTTCCCTCTTCTGGTTCTCACTATTTCCCAGTAATTTCAGCAGATCCTCTCACCTCTCCCCAAAGAATGTAGGCTCCCCAAGGATGGTAGTAATTTTTTTTCATTCACAGCGGTATTCCCAGCCTCACCACCCTTGCCTAGTACATGGCAGACACTTGGCAAATATTTGTTCCACGGATGAAGGTTTTGCCAGTCTCCCCCTGTTTCTAGTGCTGTCTGTGGCATATTCCTGTGCAGCCATCCCAAACCCAGGCCACCCGCTGCACACCACTGAGGAAGAGGAGGGAGGACAAGTTACCTGCCAGTCTCCCGTGACCTGCCACCCAGTAGTCCGCTGGCCTCTTCCCGAGCCCTAAGGCCCAAAGCGGTTGTCCGGGACTCCTGTTCCGTGCCCTGTGGAGCAATGTTCATTGGAAGATGCTTGAAACGCTTTCCTGGGAGAATGAGGAGGCATAGACTCATGTGATAGAGCATGTGGGTGGATTGACCAGCAGCCGCATTTCTCAAAAGTAAATGGCTTCCCCCCCCCCCCATCCCTCCATCCCCCCGGCCCACAGCCAGAGTCTGGGAGAGTGAAGCACGGAGACCCTAGAGAACTTACCAGCCTCCATGACCCGTGCACCAGTTTTTAAAATATGTATTATATTGTTGTGGAACTTGGGAACTCGTAGGGCAAAAATACTCCCAAATTCAAATTCAAAGCGGTGCCATCCTGGAAGTCCGAAAGGCTTGTTTCTAGACTTGCTGACAGTGATTTAATCAGCAGCTGTCACCGTGTCATCCCTGGGCACGTCCCTCCACGTCGCCTCATTTCGGAAAAGCAGAGTGTGCGGCTGGCGTTGCCACAGGGAAATAGTTATGGTGATTTCGCATTTTGTTTAATGAAAATAACCTTCCTTTTACTTCCAGTGCTTATTACAAGTTCGTCTTTGATTACGCATTCTTAGCTTTGGTTTCTGTTTTGTTTCCCCTCAGCATCATTGACAAAGAAGTTTCCTTGATGGCAGAAATGGACCAAGTCAAAGAAGAAGCCAGTAAGTACACCCCTCGTGGCTGGGCCAGGGGCCTCCCGTCGGAAGCTGTCTGTAGGTCAGACTGACCGTGATATGGATTCCGAGTTGGGTCCTGAAATCCACGCAGTTTCCCGGCTCTGGAGCGCCATCACCTTGGGCAGTACATCACTTAGCCCCTGGGGACTTCCGTGACCTTGTGACCTCATGTGGGAAGGGGCATAGCCTCGCCCACTGCGCACGTGCAGAATGGGCACTCGGCAAGTACCAGGTGTCCCAGGAGTTATTTCAAGTCCAGAGGGACTTTGGTGCGTATACTGGGCTACTTCCAGTAGTTGGATTTAAAATGACATTAATTTTCGTATTAAACTTTAAAACATAACTTTTAAGCCTTCACAACTTACAAATCTCGCTCTACAACTTGCACAGTCCTCTTCACTTGGTCCTTTTTTAGGTTCAACTAACTGATGTCCAACCAAATTTAATTTCCTAAAAAAAAATAAGTCCCATTTGAAACTTAAATTCCTCTTCACATTTTAAAGAACATTTATGAATTTAATATGTCTGGTCTTTATTTTTTTAGCACGTCAGGCGTCTGACCAGGCAAACTCACAAACCTAATGGGCAGAGCACCCCAAGCTTGTCAGCAGCTCTGCTAAGATGAGCAGCTCAGACTTAGAGATGCACTCGGTGAAGTTTTCCTGACCCGCTCCAGTTCCGTTCACAGACTTAGGCGCATTGGCTGACACCTGCCAGCTTGATGCCTCAAAAGAAGATGAATTGCATGTTTTAAATTGAAATCACAAGTGAGATTGCCCAATGTACCAGACACTGAACAATGAACACACTCAGACCATCTTGATCATTGCAAAACTTTTCCTAGTTTTAACATAAAGTATTTGTTCCCTGGGTTTGATTTATTTTGTTATCTTCAGACGCGTCTCTAAATCTTTCCACTGCTGCGAGGTTCCGCGACAGCAGGTGGGGCAGATTTGCCGTCTCAAATGGGCCGAGGCTCGTGGGTTGGAAATTCCAGCCGAGACAAGATTGCACAATCAGATCCAACACCAGCCCAAGGGGACACGCGGGAGCCCTCTCTCAGCATTGACTTCAGCCTGCTCTGGTCACGGGAACCCTGAGACCATGTTTTTAAGCTGGGATTTACTTTTACAATTCCTATCCCCTGAGCATTTTAAATTCTCCATCTTTACCGAAATTTCATCATGTGAATTAGACAGATGGCAGTCTGCAGCCCCAGCCGGGTTTCAGCTAAATGCCTTCACTTTGACGGCACTGCATCTCTGTTACCGGAATGAAGGCTCGGGCCAGATTCTGCATTCTTTTCACATTCTTCTCGCCTGGCCCGTGTCCATACGTCAGTAGTCCCTTCATGGGAAATAGCTATTGTTATTTTTCTTACCCAGCTTTTCTAAATAATTACAAGCAAATTTCCAGGATCTAAAATAGAGCAGGTTTGATTAAATAAAACTAAATGTGGCCCAGGGTCCAGCTGTGGGATAGTGAGGTCATCACACCGTCCCTTCCATAGAGACGTTGTTTTATGCTTCTGCAGTTGGTTGGTTTCTGAGGTAAAAGTGGATTTCCACTGGAGGGGATGTTTCCTATGTCTCGGGTAAAGCTGATCTTCCCTTTTCCGTTTCATGCCCTATTGGTAACAGCATTAAGAGCTCACACAGGCACAAATGCTCCCCTGGCACCCAAGCGGAAAGCTGCGGGCACATCACTGCCTGAGAGGTTAACACAACACCCGCGATTTCGTGCGCTCGTTCTTCTTCTCCGGACAGTGCTCGGTGCCAGGACCTAAGGAACTCGGAACCTCTCAGGAGAGCACCCCGTTTCCACATCTCGCTCGGTCAGGAAACATGACCGTGTGCTGCCCTGTGTCTGAGCATGTTAGTGCCTGGGACAGCCACGGGGAGGCCTGCGGGAGCTCTCTGGCCGCTGCCCAGAGCTGGGGAAGCAGAACCGAGTTCAAGTCCAAGTTCCACCCATTTACTGGCTGTGTGACCTTGAACCATTTTGTGAATGTCTCAAACTCTGTGGTTGCACATCAGAAAAGGGGGAATAAGACTAGTCTCGAGGCCCAGCCTGCATGGCTCAGTGCTTGAGTGTCAACCTGTGAACCAGGAGGTCACAGTCAGGGCACATGGCCAGGTTTTTGGCTCGGTCTCCAGTGTGGGGTGTGCAGGAAGCAGCCGATCAATGATTCTCTCTCATCATTGGTGTTTCTGTCTCTCTCTCCCTCTCCCTTCCTCTCTGAAATCAATAAAGATATATTAAAAAGAATAGTATCTATCTCAAATAGCTATTGTAAAGGTGAAATGAGAAAATCCGTGCCAGGCACTTAGCTCTGTTAGCAAAGGGCAGCCCAGCCCCCTCCTGGACAGTCACACGGTGCAGGTCAGGGGCCATGCGGCATCTCAGGTGACAGGCCTGTGTCAGCCGTGTCGTCTCCACACACAGAAGCTGGGAGACTCTCTCCCACAAGGTAACGAACCGTCTGTACAGCCACCACCTTGAGCTTGCTTATCTACTGCCTCACGAGTACTTTTCATTTCCTGCACACGGTAGAAACCATATTTCCTCAATTATAACATAAGCTCCTAATATCCCTCATGGCACCTAACACAATACTGAGAAGGCTGTAGGTACTTTCTAATATTTGTTAAACAAACCATTGTAATTAATTCAGTGTCTATAGGCTGCGGGACCCAATATCGGTGAACGTTAAGGTAATTACAAACAGAGAAAGTATATTCTAGATCAGTGGTTCTCAACCTGTGGGTCCCGACCCCTTTGGGGGTTGAACGACCCTTTCACAGGAAAACACATATATAATTACATATTGTTTTTGTGATTAATCACTATGCTTTAATTATGTTCAATTTGTAACAATGAAAATACATCCTGCTTATCAGATATTTACATGACGATTCATAACAGTAGCAAAATTACAGTTATGAAGTAGCAACGAAAATAATTTTATGGTTGGGGGTCACCACCACATGAGGAACTGTATTAAAGGGTCGAGGCATTAGGAAGGTTGAGAACCACTGTTCTAGATGAATACATCTCGCTCTATTAATAATATTCGTAGTGAGCTTTTCTGGAATGTACGGTACTAGCCACTTCTCATCGTTACTGCGTGTAGCTTCCCAGTGGCCTCGCGAGGCGTGGGGCTATCACACTGTGCAGATGCGGGGACCAGGCTGCCGGAGTGCGGTGGCCCCAGACTTTGTCCGGGTACCAGGGAGGGGAAGGCCCACATGGGCAGGTTCCTGGAGAGCCAAGTTGGCCAGAAATGTGGGAAGAAAACATTACTTTACACTAATAGGAACACAGACACATTGTGAAATAAAATGCAGGATTCACAAGAATTTTTTCAGGAATAAAAAGGATTTCAAAGAATCTTTGTACCCGAAGAGCTACTTCTGCCCCAGCTCCCTGCGTCCCAGGGTTTCAAGGACTCTCCCCGCGATGGAGCTTTATTTACGAAGCCCTCAACATTGTCCAAGGCCCAGGCAATAGGAGCAAGCTCCCAGTGTGTTTCAGGAACTTGAAGGAATGTCTAATTCCTGTTGAGAAAACGGCTTTCAGCACGCCAGATGCTGTTCACAAAAGTGCCTAAATAATCTGAACCGAGTCCTGCGTGCAGCGGAAGCCTAACGCTGCGTGAACTGTCCCCTCCACAGAGGCGTCAAAGGAGGGTGCTTTCACAACACACTTGTTATTCTATTTTAAATTTTAGGATCAATGAATTTTAGGATCCGATCTGGTTTTGTTTTTTGCTTTTTACTTCTGTGATTGATGTTTTTGAGGTGAAATAAATGCCTCTCCCCAAAGCATGTAGCTTTAGATCTCAAGTTTTAAGGCTTTCTCATCATGAACGGCTTTGAAATGTTAATGAGACTATATGTAAAACTCATCCCAACACTTGCTGATGCAACATTTGCATTCCCTTGCACATCTACAAGAGTGTAAACTAAGGCTTTATTGGTGACCTTGCACCTGCATTCCTATTTTAGGACCCGTTTATCTCTATTTCTATAAAATCTTTTGTTTGGTGTGAATGCCCAAGTTCTACCTAATCAAAAAGAACAATTGCCCCTAATTGTCACCAGTCCCATAAATGATCCGTTAAGAAACGTCAGCTCTGCTTAACTGTGTCCTCACTCAGGGTCCGCTGACCCCTGTGCTAGCTGTTGTCAAGTCTGGGCCTTCAGAATTTTTTAAGACTTTGCACAAAGAAAGTACTTTCTTTCATCTTCTTACTCAAAAATAATTTTTCCATGCTCCAGACATTAGTCCCGTCCATAGGTTGAATATACTGGCAAACAAATATTCAAAGGTACGAGTCCTAGATGTTAAGTGGCCCCCGTGGAAAAGGAACTTCTGTCCTCTCTGCATATTCCTTTTAAGTAGCGGATTGGTTCATTCATTCAGTCCATTCAGCCAACATGTGTGCCAGCCCTGAGGTGTTATGGACGCAAATAACAGCATGTGCGGTCACTGCTGTGATGGGAGATGCCTGTTGCAGAAGCCGGGCAGGTGACATTCATCAGCTGACAGGGCAGGGAGGGACCAGGCCCGGTGAGCGCCGAGCTCCGCCTGAAAAGGGCAGCAAGTTCTCAGCCCCAGCCAGCTGCTGCCACAGGGAAATGCTCGCCAACCGTGGCCAGAAATTCTAGTTATCTGAAGAGAAGCCAGAGTCCAGCTCTCACACGGACTCCCCTTATTTTCAAATGTGGGCAGTTAATTTCAAAAATCAACTTGTCATGTGCAGAACAAACAAAACATATGCGCTCTGTAGCCAAAGGTGAAAGTGGGTCACCTTCTCGTGCCCTCTGGTCTGACTGGGTAACCTGGGACATGGTGCGGTGACACGCTGTCTATGGTCAGATGGGAATTCCCTGTATTCCGCAAGGCCGCCAGGCCTAGACTGGCCTCTGCCCAGCTACCTGGTGTACGCAGGAGGCGGGGGAGTCCCGGTGAATAGCTAGAGCATGATTAGAGTAGTTTGGCAGATGGTAAGGCTTTACTTGTAGATTTCTTATTTTATTGACATCTCAGCAAAAACATAATGTTTCTCTGTCTGACTGAAGAATGGTTTCTGATGTGCAGGAAGTCTTCTTAACTCTGGACTGCCTCTGAACTTCTTGGGGGGTTTTAAGGTGACTGTTTTTGACATTTACGAAGTAAGAACTCTCACAGTGAGAAGTCACATTGTTTGGCTCTGCGTGTGTGCTGCGAATCAGGTCTAAGGAAGCAGTTGACCTTCGTTCAACCTAGAACAGGATGTGTTGTGTGCATAGTATCTTAGTTAGATGGGCCTCTCCTTTCTTATAACTCAAAATATTTGTCCAGAGGAATGAAGGCATATCCTGTGTGGCTTGAATTAGAGAGCTTCAAGTCTATCTGTTGAAAGATCAGACTTCATATTAAATCTCACCCCATAGGTTTGTGCTCATTGCTTTTGAGTTTCATGATCTTTTGGGAAACACACACATGTACACACACGCACGTGAACACACAGATTAACTTGTGGCTTACTACATCTACGTGAGCCTTAGTCCATCTGGCAGATGTGTGAAATGTGGTACCAGCGAGCTCCCTGGTGTCTTCGCTGTGTGTGCAGATGCTAAGGAGTGCCCACAAATCCAGCTCAAAGGGGCTTTGACTTGCCCTTGAGATGTTTCCATGGAGACACTAAAAACAAAGCCAGGACACTCTGGTCTGGAACCTCCATCTGATTGCAGAATGGAAACATATCTGCAGAGTGTCAAAAGAAAAGGCATTTTTAGCTCACAAAGATCCAATCAAGTGAACCCTTTATGTCATACTCCAGTAACACAGCTGGTTGCCCCGGGTGTGTGTAAAGGTTCAGGAAGCTTGATGCTGTTAGAATTTAGCAGGACAGCACACAGAAGAATGAGTTTGGCTTAATGGACTCCTATCTTTGTAATACCATTCAGATAGGATTTTAATATGTGTCCTTTTTTTGAAATAGCTGTTCTGAGTAACGCACACATTTAAAAGTCCAGATTAAGTCAGTGAGACCAGATGCCAGTGAGGAAAATGAAGAAGACTGTGTGTGGGTGTGCAGTGAATCAGAGGGATCGTGTTTGTTGGGATGGGTGGGCGAGGACATCCAGAAACGGGTGATTGGTGATGAGCACCAACTCGAACCCACCTCGATGACCAACTCAGAAAGCAGCCATGGTCCAGCTGGGTGACCACTCTACTGAAGGAGAACTGACTCCCAGAAGTCAGGTCACTTCCTGTGTTTACATCGCTGACCCTAACGTATTCCCTCTCACTTGGCAGTGGAGATCCTGACTGCTCGTCAGAAGAAGGCAGAAGAACTGAAGAGGCTCACTGACCTGGCCAGTCAGATGGCAGAGATGCAGCTGGCCGAACTCAGGGCAGAGATCAAGGTCAGTTTCCAGCAACCGCAGCCTGGGTCCCGAGCCCTGAGCCCGAGACCCGACCCCATCACGTGCGTGTGGCACCCATAGAGCTGCTCTCTGAGGACCCAGCGTCTCACACCCAGCTCCCTTTCGCAAGGCTGAAATTGAGAACAGGAGGCTGAAGAGCCTTCTAATCGCTGTATTTCCGTATATATGGTTTGAACGGGCATTAATAGGGAGGGAGGTACAAGCTATTTTCTTAGGCAGTGGGGACTGACCTAAATACAATGCATTCAAACATGAATTACAGCTGAGATGGGATGTTATTTTCACCTCATGTAACTTATGTGTGTGTATATAAACACACCATGTGAACACACTAAGTCTGAACGTAGTGGAACAGTAAGGATTCTAGAGAATACACCGTATGTGGAGACCTCTTCCCTACGTCCTTGCCTAGCTTAGTTGCCCTTTTGTTAAGGGTACCACCCACAAGTACGTGTCCACTAGATTTCAGGGGTGAGCAGCAGAAACTGACCCTGGCTACCCTCCAGAACAAGTAAAATGTGAAAGAGCATGGGTGTAGCTCACCAACGCAGAGTGGGATCTGAAGACTCCGACTGCTATTAGGCAGAAGCCTGGGGGGCTTGGGTGACTGGGCAGCAGTAATTACCAGACGCTCCTCGGGGCATCAGCCATTGTGCCCCATTCGATTCAAGTCCCAGAGAGAGACTCTGACCGGCCTCTACTGGGTCACAGCCACCATTGAGCCCAAGAGTTCTGATTGACACACCCCCCCCCAAGACTGTGGGTCTTTGAAACCATGTTGGGGTACAGTTACCAGAAGGAGAAATGGTTACCAGAAAGCAAAAACAAGTATCTACAATAAAATAGGAAGTTGCAACTTATAAGTTTCCCCTTTTCTCTTCTTCCCCAGTATACTAAGCACACACACACGTGCACACCAGCCTCTGACCTACTTCTTGGGAACTAGAGTACTTAGAAGCAACAGGCTTTATAAGTAGGATTGTCTGCCCATCTGGGCATGAAACTGGTTAGGCAAGTGGCTCCCAGTCTCCTTGCTTTGGTTGGGCATGGAAAGGAGCAGGAAATAAGGACCCCAAGAGTCCTGGGAGACTATCGGTCTCTTCTTTCTCACCTTCTCTTCTGACCTTGGTGGCTTCCCACCCACTCAGTTGCCATGGCCTCCTAATTCATCTTTGTGCCTCCACCGTCGCCCTCCAGCCTGGCCATCCACCCTCACACGGGAGGTGCAGCCCCAGAGCAAGGTCTGAATTTCCCTCAGAGCAAACTCCACAGCTGGGCTCCAGTGTCTACACATCCAACTTCTCTCTCCCTCTTATTAGAACACTAGAGGCCCAGTGCACGAATTCGTGCACAGGTGGGGTCCGGCTGGCGCCACCCCCCCCCCCACCCCCGGTCAAACTCTCCATAGAGGGGACAATTTGCATATCAGCCTTTTCTTATATAGGATGAAGTGAGGAGTATGAGGTTGCCAGCTTCCTCGTCTGTTGAAACTATTCATCTGCCAAGTTTTGTTTCTGCTTGTCAGAATCCCTCTGAACATAATATGGTTAATAACATGGGCTTTGGGCTGTAGCAGACTAACTCCTGCAACCTCAGATAAGCTACAGATTCTTAGAGCCTCAAGTCCCCTCTCTGTAAAACAGGGATAATAATAGTACTGACTTCATAGCACTGTGACCAGATGAAAATGAGATTATCTGTGAAGAATTTGGCCCATTTTTTTAATGTTCCAGCTCACATGCTTTCCTTACATAACTCCCCTGCCCCTCAGTGGGAAATAATTTCTTCCTTTTATTGTTTTTTTTTTTTATTTTTTTCTTCTTCTTCCTCTTTTATATTCCTGAAGCATAGCCACAGTCACCCGGTGTTGTAGTTGATGGTATCTGTTTCCCTTGCCACGTGGTAAACTCTCTGGTAACCTCCAGGAGGAACTGAGTCATAGCTATTTCTGCATTTCTCACTCTGTCCTCTGCACATAAATCTTCATTTCAAATGAATTGAAAGATAATCTTTTTCCTACTTCCTCTAACAGCACTTGGAATTCTACCAAGACAGGGTTTTCCAGTTACTGAAAGCTACTCAGACTTCCTGGTCCCCTAAGAACACAGAGAAGGGTGGCTCGACTGGCGTGGCTCAGGGGTTGAACATCAACCTAGGAACCAGAAGGTCACTGGTTCAATTCCTGGTCAGGGCACATGCCCGGGTTGTGGGCTTGATCCCCAGGGTGGGGCGTGCCGGAGGTAGCCGATCAATGATTCTCTCTCATCATTGATGTTTCTATCTCTCTCTCCCTCTCCCTTTCTCTCTGAAATCAATAAAAATATGTTTTTTTTAAAAAGAGAGAGGAGTGTCTAGGGAAGAATGGCATGTCTTCTGTTGAGGCGTAGTAATGCCTGAGCACGCCATCGGCCAAATCAGGAAGATGAGCTCGACCCAAAAACTTACAACAGGACATAAAACACTGCAAGGAGGGTGAGGGGTGCTACAAGGTTCAGGAGATGAGTCCGGACGCTCACTTTGCCTGGATCACCGTTTTGTCTACGCCCAGGCCGGGGAAAGCCGGGACCCACACGTGTCCCCAGGACAGGAAGGTGATCGGGCTCCAGGCCGGTCAGAGCCAGGTCTGACGCGGGGTCCTCGCAGCCGGCTCACCCCGCCTGGCTAACACCGGCCACGGCAGCGGCTGAGCAGAGAGGCGCCTGCGTGAGCCTCCGCCATCTCTGTCGTGTGGCGCTAACTCCTGCTCTCCTCTCTTGCCTCCAGCACTTTGTCAGCGAACGTAAATATGATGAAGAGCTCGGGAAAGCGGCCCGATTCTCCTGCGACATTGAACAGCTCAAGGCCCAGATCATGCTCTGCGGGGAAGTGAGTTTGCGCGCTGGCTCAGTGACCCTGTGCCAGTGAGCCCGGCGCTACTTGGAGTTGGTGTGTCAGGCGCGGTCCCCAGGGGGCTAAAGCGAGGCCCAACGAGATTTAATGATCTAAGGGCATGACACAAGTCACTGGAAATGTCAAGCTCTGAACTCAGAGTCTCCCGATGCCACTGCCCATCAGTAAATCCTCAGGATTTACTGAGCAGAACGGAACAGGGCAACTAGTTTAGACCTTTTGCAAACTTTCCTTAAGCAGAGCCAGATACACTGCCTCTCCCATCCCAACAGCCTGCTCCGAGGTAGAGACCTGGTCGCCAGGAGCGTCTTCCTGATAAGTCAGGCACAGCGGCCACTGTCCTGAGGGCCCGGCTGGGGGTGCGCTGCTCCGCGTGCCCGAGCCTGTCCCTCGGTTCTGCGCTGAGTGAAGTCTGCAGGTAATGAAAGCCTTCAGTGCAGCCATTACCGTTCATCTTGTTCGCTATCAAGGCTTAATTAGAGCAGTTAATGTGCAGTCAAACCGGCTGATCCTTTCCCATCCTGCAGCCGCCCACCGGGGAGGGGGAAGAGCACCAAGGGTAGCCACAGGAGGACAGAGGACCATGAGGGACGCGGAGTAGCCACAGCCTCAGAGTCAGCAGAGAAATGGGGATTTGGCTACACTTTTTTTTTTTTTTTGTCAAAGTGAAAATTGCTCTCTTTTTTCTGAGCGTACAAAATATAAGCTTGATCTAAAAGTCACAGGCCCCCTCTTGGAGAGAATAGTTCTCCAAGGCCCCTCCTTCTCAGCTGGGTTGAGAGCCCACAGCTACTGAACCAGCACTGGTCTCCTCTGCGGGGAGTTAGGGCTTCCCTGACACTGAAGCTGGTCAGCACTGAAGTCCCCTGGCTGTTGGCACAGCCCCCACCATGCCACCGCCCCTCCGCTCTGAAACCAACGGACCAGAGCTACATCCCTGTCCTTTCCACTCCTCGTGTTCTCTGATCCCCACGAGTCCCCCCTGACCCTCTAGAACAGCGGTTCTCAACCTGTGGGTCGCGACCCCTTTGGCAGTCAAACGACCCTTTCACAGGGGTCGCCTAAGACCATCCTGCATATCAGATATTTACATTATGCTTCATAACAGTAGCAACATTACAGTTATGAAGTAGCAACGAAAATAATTTTATGGTTGGGTCACAACATGAGGAACTGTGTTTAAAGGGCCAGAAGGTTGAGAACCACTGCTCTAGAAGAACCCGAGGATCAAGTCTGAGCCAGCACAGGTAGCAGAGAAACCTGCTTCTAAAAGTTGGGGACAATTTGAAGACTCAGGGGTCTCGCTCTCCAGCCTGGCAGGCAAATTCTGGTGACCTGTGCGAGGGCCTCGAGCCGTCACCCTTAGATCGCTTCCCTTGGCCTCGAGCCAGGTCATCACCAAGAAACCATCCCTGATCGGCCTGCATGGACTTGAGTGCTGGGCTTGGTGCAGCCTCGCAGCGGGGCTGGAGAAAAGGGGGTGATGAAAGGCCGGATCACGCAGCTCTGATGGAGTATAAGATGCCTTGGGGCCTCTTTTGTTCTGGCCCAGGGTCGGGGGATGTGTACAATCCAGGTGACAAAATTCCCGACACCCGTCCTGCTCTCAGAACTTTATGGCTCTGATGGGCCAAGTGTCCCTCACCGCCCTCCCCGTCTTCTGCGTCTGAGACCAACGGGCCAGGGGTCTGAGGACAGCGAGAGTGGGGTTGGCCATGGGAACCGGGAGGCAGGCACAGCTCTGGACAGGCCACGTGGGCACTCCAGGACTTCATTACCCACCTTTCCGTGGTGTTCTTGACCTAAGGAATATTAGAGTTGTGCAGAGAGGTCTTATTTCCTGCCCACGTCTCCCAGCTCGGATGATCATGCTGTAACTGCAGTTCAGTGATTCGCACAGAAGGAACTTGGTGGTCCCCGGCCACCAAGGTGCCCTTTCGAATGACCTCTTTACAAATAAAAGCATTTCTTAGTGTTTTTATGAAGCTCCATGTCCTCGTGGGTTTCCAAGGCGGCCGTGGCCGTGGCCGTGGCCCAACCCTTAATGCCGCTTGCTTTCTCGTTGCAGTTACACATCCAAAGAACAACTATTCGTCCAGAGCCCCCTGCAGCTCCCTGCTGCCACTGCTGACCGCGCACTCGGCCTCTGGGAAACAGAGCAACTTCGCCAGGAAGTCCACTCACAAGCCCTCCGAGGGCAAAGCCGCAAACCCCAAAACGGCCGGCAACCAGCCCAGCACCGCGGACAGCGCTCACCAGGCCACGCCGCCCAACAAGCAGGTACGGGGTCAGGGTGGGGCGGCTCCTGCGCTGCCTCGGGTCCCACAGACCCTGGTCCTTGCGGCCAGGAAGAAACCACTCATCCTTAGAGGAAGAAAACAGCAACTGCTGGACACAGAGCTTCCTGGGCCCCACCAGGCCCTCCCACCCCCAGCAGCTCGGCCTGGCCCCGGGGCCTCCACCCTCCTGGCTGGCCCCAGGGCCTCCCCTGGTGCATGCAGTCCGGGTGCCGTAGGGCCTTCCGTGTGGAGGAAGTGCCTGTACACGCCTGACACGTCAGCGAAGAGCCTACGGGAGACCGCTCCCCTGCTCCCTGAGTGCCTCCACCCCTCTCCCCGGGACTGGCCCGCAGGTGGAAGGGACTCCCACAGACGCAGGGACAAGACTCGGAGCCTGGCTCCTGACACCATGGGGGAGGAAATCCGGCATTTGTTTTTTCAGATTCTTTAATTCCTGCTTATGTTTATCAGTAAGAGGCCAAAGTTAGTTCAAACTTCTCTCTCTTCTCTTGGACCTTCAGTAAAGAGAATGCATTTCAAGTGGCATCATTCACTCTTATCTAGTGTGTCCCCTGAAAACACAGTGTCCAAAGGGCAGTCTTCCTTCTGCTTCTGCGTGTCCTTGAGAAGCGATCGCCTCTTATCACTAGAGAAGGAACGAGAAATGGGACTGGATGGCACAGACGCCGGGCGTGCTCTAAAGACATTGAACACTTCCAGAATCCTGGTTTTCTGACCGGGGCCCTGCTGGGTTCGTGGTCTCAGTCTTTAAGAATTCTCATCAATGACACTGACGGGCATTTCTCTGGCCCTGAATGTCTTCGTGAACTTGAACATCGGGCTGGAGCAGGGAGCCTTTCACATATGCACAGCTGTGCGATCATGATCACATCTGTTTTCCTTATTGTCTAATACACCTTCCCAGCTTTTGTTCTTTGCTCATTATTAAACCCCCTATGAGAAGTTAAAATGTAGTCTGCATTTCCCTTTCACAGTTTCTTTAGAAAAGAGGCCGGGTTAAATGCTATCCACATAGATACTTTTCAGCTCACTGTTCTTAATGTTTTCAGCAAAACATTGCAGGTGATGGCTCGTTTAAGTTGAAATGTGCTTACATATCTAAGCTGGAACACTGTCTATGTATGGGGCAAGAAGGTCCCGTGTTTTAGAGTAACCCTTCCTGGTCCTTCCCCAGCCGTGGCCCTCGCTACAGAGCGAGACCAAGGAGATGTGCCTACCCAAAACCTGTACCCTCCCTACTGAAAAGTGCTCCAGCTACTGGAGATCCTGGAATTCTCGTCCCACGTGGCCCCGAGCCTGCCTTCCCCGTTTGGACCATTTCCCTGGATACATCACCTTGAGAGCAGACCCCACTACAGTCTGCACACGCCCAGGTCCAAGAGTGGTTATCTGTGGGGGCGGAGACGAGGCTGAGGTGCAGGCTGGAGGGCCCCCCCCAGTTGTGGGTGCAGGGCCCCTCACAATGAGTGGTGGAGCCAGAGGTAGGAAGACCCAACGTACAGGCAGGTGGGGTGGGGCTGCCTTTGTGCTCTTGCCCGGAGCCCAGAATTATCGGGGGTGGGTCTGCCCTAACCCTCCACCACCCAGTCGCACTGCACCAGTTCAGAACTTTGTGTACATTTGTAACTCATAAAGGTACACGTTTCAATAATAGAAGTTTGATTTTCAGTAAAAGTCTGCGTTCGTGTAGCAGCCTATCTGTGACTCTTATCAGGAGAGGGTCCGGGAAGTAGGAATGGCTTAGCCATTTTCTAACCGAAGACCTGGGCAAGCCCCTTAAATGTACCTCCCTCCTCCGTAAAGTGAACAAGTAACAACAACTGCCTTACAGGGTGGCTGTGATGATCAATGAGATGGGACCAGCGCACTGAGCTCTTCCTGGCCTCCAGGAATTCCAGTATCTTTCTGTTCATCAGGCACAGACACGCTGGCCCTGCTTCCTCTCTGCTCATCCCTGTGTTCTCGTCTGCCCGTTGGTCGAACGTGGCGTTTTTCACTGCGGTCCTCCAAAACTTGTTGGCTGACAACTGCAGCGTTTAGGAAAAGAACAATTACCTCTGTAAAAATACACATCACCATCCCACCAGATCTACCAGATACACCTCATCCCTGTGTTCACCCAAGATAACATTTCTGAACGAGGGTATTTATTTTGAAATAAAATGAAAAGAACTGTTTTGGAGCAGAAAAATTACAAATAGAATTTTCCCTTTTTCTTCATAAATGTAGTGAAAATTCATATGCGTAGTCTCTACAGCCTATCCTCAAAATTTCCATCGTAGAGAATCATCATTGCCCTGCTTCTGTGTGGCCTGTGCTTCTGCCCTGTTTCAAGTTGACTTGGTGTGGCCTGGTTCTTGAATTGCCCATCTTGTACTTCTGTAACCTCTCTCTCTCTCTCTCTCTCCATCGGTCATTTCCTTGGAGTTCCATTTGCAAACAGCAGGTGTTCTCTACACTCGGGGGTCTTATCAGCTGGACTCGGTTGCATGTTGTCCTGTTCTGGGTGTAAAACAGCTGCCCTGAGGCTTAGAGACGGTTTCCCTGGTCTCTGCTGCTGTCCTCATTGTTTGCTGGCATCTAACACCTACCTCTTTTCTTTTCCTTTTTTTATTGTAGACTACGTCTAATAGCCAAAGACGAAGGTTTAATCCACAGTATCACAACCGGCTCAACGCGTCTGCCAAGCCGCAGGGCGGAGGCAATGAAGCTGACCCGGCGGTGAAGGGCAGCAGCCGCCACGAACACAGGAGACAGCCGCACAACGGCTTCCGCCCCAAAAACAAAGGCGGCGGCGCCAAGAACCCCGAGGCCCCTCTGGGGACAAAGGCCCCGGAGGCCCCTGCCCATCCGGAAAAGCCCCGGCGGAGGCAGCACGCGGCAGACAGCGCGGAGGCCCGGCCTTTCCGGGGCGGCGTCCCCCGGGTGTCGCAGTGCAACCTCTGCCCCACGAGAATAGAAGTCTCCACGGAGGCCGCGGTCCTCTCGGTCCCCGCCGTGACCTTGGTGGCCTGAACGGGGAGACAAGAAAGCTCTTCTCCCTCCGTTCTGGCTCCCGGCCCGAGGTGCTGACCCAGTTCGCTGCCAAAAGAGAATCAATCAGAATAGACAGACCCTGTGGGGTGGTGTCGTCCTCTCGTAATCGTTTTTACTAATCCTCATAATCAGCTCTAGCTTGCTTCATCCCTCCCATGGCTTTGCTTGCCCCGTTGATGCTTTTTCTCATGGAGACGCTGCAGCAGCCCAGCCGGGCGCTCCCTCCTTGGTTAGGAAGGTGGGCCCGTGGCTACGGGGCTCGAGAGCGATCAGGGCCCCTCAGGAGCGATCAGGGCCCAGCAGCAGCCGGCCTAGTAGCAGTGGTGTCATCCGTCCGTTGCTCGTGGTTAGAGAGTCGCTGTTGAAACCAGTCTTACCGATCAGACAAACATGATCTGCTGAGGACACATGCGCTTTTGTAGAATTTAACATCTGGTGTTTTTCTGAAATATATACATATATATATACATATATTGCTTTATTTGAAACAAATTAAAATATGCTGCATTTGACCCCCGGCTGGTTTCTGTTCTTGATGCCCACGTTCTTCTTGGATGTATGTGTAGTGCTTGCGAGAAAACCTGAGAGGCTGGAGGCTGTGGCACAGAGCTCGGAACAACACTGCTCCTTTGGGACAAGTGTCCTGAAGGAAACACCATGCCTGGCAGTGGCCCCCGCCAGCACCTTGCACACACACAGACGGAGCTGCACCCCATCCCCTGAGGTTCTTTGCGGCCATTTGGAACCTTGGTTGCAAGTCACATAAACCTCGGCTCAGCCCAGCTCCGTAAACATTGGTCCAGTGACTGAGAAGTCCAGGGTTCAAGGACGTTCGGGGTCCCGTTTGACCAGGGCTTTCTCTTGATGATCTCAGGTCTCCTTTCCTCCGGCGGCTGACATTGTATTCAGAGTGGCAGCAAATGGCCACTTCGCTTCTAAAACTCAAGTCCATCCACAGCGTCCGCATGGAGCAAGTGTCTTCCACATTAGTCCCCACAAAGGCCTTGCATGTCATTGGCCCTAGATGGCTGGCAGGCTTTTCCCTAAACCAGTCACCAAGGTGGGGAGAGTGGGGGAGGGGGCAGCAAATGAGACGTGCTCATTAGCACATGCTATTCAGCTCCTCCTGGAGTGGGGTGTAGCCAGCTCCCCAGATGCACATGGGGCTGTGCAGGGAAGAGCTACTGTGACCCCAGGCAGGAAGAATGGATTGGGGGGGGGGGGATGGGGGGGACAAACCCCAAGTCCCTGTCTTTGGCTGCAGGGCAGCTCAATTTAAAGTGCTTCCCAGCAAACTTCCATGTGTCCTACAGATTTGTTGGCCTCTTTCAAGTGCAAATGCTTGTTTTTCGGCTCTAACATTTTTCTGATTCTCTTCCACGGATCGGCTGAGCCTGCACACCACGCAAGCATCCGTCTCTTCCTTTGCCGAGTGCAGGAGGATGTCTGCGCTCTCTGTAGAGGGCTTGCTGAGGTCTGGGTGCACCCAGAGATTTCATAGGAATTTTAAATGTTAAGTCACATTCCAGGAAGGAAGGAAGAGCTGTTTGTTCAAATAAGAAAGATAAATGTCCAGGGCTGCCTTCCCGTTTATTCCATCTGAGGCCCTGAATTTAAATTTTTCAAGACAGAAGGACTTTTGCACAGAGTTTGTGTATCAGGATTCGGCTCGCCACTGACACATGTCAGTTTAATGTGCCGGCTCTAAGGATGACTCAAATCATTCTTGCAGCAGAAAGACAAGGGGTTTGCCAGACCAGGAGTGCACACCTGCCTTGGGCAGGGTGGGACCCAGCCACCCCCAGCCTTGACTCACTTGCTCAGGTTGCCCTTGGGGTTAAAGAAGTTCAAGCACATTCCTAAACACATAGCAAATGCTCCCAGCTCACCGCAAAGGAGCAACAACAACAGAAATGCAAAAAGCGTTCCAACCTAAGTTTTCTCCTAGATCAGTGATGGTGAACCTTTTGAGCTCGGAGTGTCAGCATTTTGAAAAACCCTAACTTAACTCTGGTGCCGTGTCACATATAGAAATTTTTTGATATTTGCAACCATAGTAAAACAAAGATGTATATTTTTGATATTTATTTTATATATTTAAATGCCATTTAACAAAGAAAAATCAACCAAAAAAATGAGTTTGCGTGTCACCTTTGACACGCGTGTCATAGGTTCGCCATCACTGTCCTAGATTTTGCCTTTCTTGTAGACCCCGTGAACATTTAGTAGTTTGCATTTTGAAACCGTAATCTCAGTTATTTGGTGCCAATGTCAGCCATTGAAATACTATATCAGTAAGTAGTAATCTGTTCTAGTCCAGCTGGAGTGGCTCTGTGGTTGAGCACTGACCTATGAACCAGGAGGTCACAGTTCAATTCCCATTCAGGGCACGTGCCTGGGTTTCCAGATCAATCCCCAGTAGGGAGCGTGCAGGGGGCAGCTAATGGATGTTTCTCTCATTGATGTTTATCTCTCTCCCGTCCTCTCTAAAATCAACAAAAACATATTTTGAAATGTTTTAAACTCCTTTAAAAAATCCACAGGCTGCGCGCACTCTAGTCTCTCTACTTAAGGCACAATAGCCAGAAGAATCCACTCCTCTCTCTTGAACATATTTCCTCGCAGAGATTGAGACATTTCATCCCCAGGAAGATGGAATCACTTCAGAATTCACCTGTGTTGCACCAAGACTCCATTTGTGAAATCCAAAGCTCCCTGTTGGGTTCCCAGTTACATTCCACATTTACCTTTCATTTAAGAACCTGCTTACCCCAGCTCTGTGCTGTTGAGACTCCCAGGGGGCTGAAGGCTGTGCAGCTCGGAAAGTTAAGCACCAATCAGTACACAACTGAGCCTCCGTCAAGGCCAAACAAGAGTTGGGGAGAAGAAACCAGAAACACACCACCTCCGACTTGAAGCGCAGTTCACGAGCAGTTCAGTCCTGCCAGCGTCGGAAAAAGAGGTTCTGATTAGACATTCTTTGGGAAGCGACATCCAATGAGGCGACTGGGAGAAGTTGCTGGACTACAACTGACCTACATATTTTTTGTCAAAGAAAGAGATTTGGGAATTTTGACTCTGAGAGCTTAGATTTGAGCCTCAATCTTGATTTAACCTCGAGGGAGAATCCGGGGCCTGGACAGTTCTTTTCCTGGGGCAACTGAGGAGAAGGGGAGCAGAAGGGAGCTAGCAGCTAGACCAGGAGGTGCCTGAATGCAACTCCCCCTACACTTCCTCCTTCCTGCCCTCCCTCCTGCTGGCTTACAGTACCGCTGTGTAGAGTGCCCTCTTGTGTCCACAGATGGTCAGACTAATCTCCCAGCAGACATTCTCTGACAGCGCCCATGAAATGCCTAATGGCACCTTTTTACCACCACACTTGCTTCGGAGGCGGAGGCCGTACCTAAAATTCGGGCACAGGTGGGCTAGGAGTCCAGATTGCTCCCAGGCACCAAACACGAAGCAAAAGAGGAAGAGCCCATCGCTTGCTCCCAGATTTCCTAAGGAAACGATGAAATAGCAAAGACGATGATTAATAATAACAATAACTTGATTGGCTAATACATTGCCCCAGCATTTTTCTGAAAGTACTGAGCTAATTTAACGGCTCTAATCTTACGAGAAGAAAATAGGAAGTCACTGAATCCCAGGGATTCTCTTGTTACCTCACCATTTGAAGCGCGATTTTCATACTTTTCATTGCCAGCGATTACCAAGGAATTTTGTTTGCCCTTTTGCTTTTTACAAGCTTTTAAGTCCTACAGAAGTTTTTTTTGTCTAGCATTAGTTTCCCCAATCCAGGAGGCAGGCCCACGAAACCAGCGTTCAATGTCACTACAGCAGCCTCTCCAGCACAGGCCTGCGCCCCGTCGCGCCATCTGAGAAGCAGTGCACTCGCACCTCACGGGGTCCGTACAAAGAACTTCTGGCGACTGACCTTGGGAGCCCCCTTGTTTGTGAGCTCTGCTCCCTGCAACTCAGCGGGGCTTTTGATGCTACCACGAGGTTCAAGTTTCACAGGGAAACCGGCCACACACACAGTGTTTAGAGAATAAATACATTCTAAAGCAAATGTGTCTGTCTGAGAAAGTATGTACATTTCACACACACACACACACACACACACACACGCACACACACACACACACACACACACAATGTATTTCAGAGCAAAAAAAATTCCTACCGAAATAAGTGTAAAAAGTCTTCTTGTCAAACACAGAAAACTATCCTATTTTTAACGTCAGATATGTCAGTTGGAATTCTATTTACCTATTCCTAGTCTTTGAGAGAACACACGTTCTGGAAATTGCCATCATTATGTAGCAAGCCGGCCAAAAATGTCATTACCCCCGGACAATGCCTGACACACAGTAGGTACTCAATAACTACAGGGAAGAGAGCAGATATGAATGAGTGATCCACTCCAAGGCCCCTAGAAAAGTCTGGAGTCTAAATGACTCGTGCAGAGGAAACCAGAGAAGACGGGGAGCGCGCAGAGCCGCTGAGGCTGCATCCGGGAGCCACTAGCCTCGCGTTCAGGCCCCGCCTCACCCTGGCCGTCTAAGCTGGATGCGCTTCTAACCATCGGTTACCTGGCTTTCTCCGCGGGTACACGGGGCTAGTCACCATACCTCCCCTGGAGTTGTCACAGGATTGAGGAAGTTAATATTTGCAAAGCACTTGGAATAACGCCTGGCACTTTGCTTGCATCAGGTTCCAATCAGGAGTCAGTAACCAACCACAGAGCAATGGGGAAGCTTTATAGATTTATATGGGGGAGCTTTATGTCCATATAAATTTATATGTACATATATATAAAAATTTTTATATATGTACATTTATATATTTATGTACATGAAGTAATCATTAGTAACAGGGGATTAGCTACTGAAGTGTACAGGAGTAACAGATACAGGGACAGCTGAGCCTGTGCCCAGAGCCCAGGCCGAGTTCCCAAGGAGGGGACGAGTTTGGGAGAGCCTCCCCTCCCCCACTCCTGCCCCCAAGGCTGAGATTCTGCCCTTGTAGGGAGGATGTGGCTGTGTCCCAGGAGAGGACAAGCAGCTGGTGAGCAAGAAGCCACCCCAGAGGAGCCGGCCCACGCTGGGCCCAGCTGCAGGATGCCACTGGCCGCACTGAGTTCAGCTGGCACCTGCAAAACTGGCCAGGAAACCACCTGCAGGGGCATGTGGAATTATCTGGGCAGCCAGCAAGGGGGCCCATGGGACCGGAAGCTGCCACTGAAAGCTGCTGGGGTGAGGGCCTCTGGGGGTCCCACACCCCAACCACATGCTGCAGGAGCAAGAACACAGGGACAGGCTAAACCAGGAAGAAGCCCCTTGCTCCTGAGTGTCCCTCGGTGAAGGTGGATTTGGAACCAAGAAGAAGGCGTTGATAACTGGCACACTGTTAGAAAGCGCGTAGGAATGTTTGATAAATGAGTGAACTCTATGCCGCCTATAGGAGACTCTACGGCCCGTCTTGCTCATCTGGGAATGGGGTGAGCCCTGTGAGGAGGCCTACATGGTGTCCAAGGACCTGGACTCAGGAAGGTGCATGCGTTTCAGTTTTTGCCTCATCCTCCCCCGCTTACCAAGCACCTCTGTGCTTCAGTGAATGAGGATCATAATGCCTGGCTGGTGTGGCTCAGTGACTGAGCATCAACCCATGAACCAAGAGGTCACCAGTTCGATTCCTAGTCAGGGCACCTGCCCAGGATGCGGGCTTGATCTCCAGTGGGGGGCATTCAGGAGGCAAGTTGATCGATGTATCTCTCTCATCAATGTTTCTATCTCTCCCTCGCCCTTCCTCTCTCTCTAAAGTCAATAAAATATATTTTTTTAAATGGGGATAATAATAACACATCTACCTAATGGAGTTGGTGTATTAAATAAGTTAATACATATAGGGCTGAGATGAGTACATCTTAGTTTTTATGAGGCAGATGCTTAGAACAGCAAACAAAAAAAACGTTGCTAATATTACACTGAACCCAGACATGTAAGTGGGAGCTAATAGGGTAGATTGTTTAAGTGGCAGGCCAGAGACAGCCTTCCTTTGTTATCATCCTCTGTCAATTCTGTGGCTCATTCCCGCCTGTGACTGACAGCTCCTATGTACTCCTCTTCATCCACAACATCAATTAGGAGAGGCAGTGATGTTACTCAGATTAAACCATCCAATAAAGCAACCGTTCTTGGCTGAGGGTAATAGATTTTGTGCCCACCCCTTACCTCCCGCCCCCCGGTGACATTTGGAAAAGTCTAGAGACATGTTGTCACAACTGGGGCGGGGGGTCCTGGTCAGGGATGCTGCTCAACATCCTCCAGTGCACAGCACTACCCAGTCCCAAATGTGAGTGGTATCGCTGCTGAAACCCTGACCTGCAGGGAGCAAGGGGAGGGGAGAAAGGGAGCAGCGGGTGGGTGAACAGGGACACGTGGCCTTTCCCCCACTACGCTGGTTCTTGGTGGGTTCAGCTCAGGTTACCAGATCCAGACTGTCAGACCCACAGTGAGAGTCTAAACCAAGGTGGGGAACCCTTTTTCTGCCAGGGGCCATTTGGATATGTACTAGTATAACACCATTTTCGGGCCATGCAAAATTATCAGTATGGGGCGCGGCTACAGTGTTTTGGCCAGGTTCAAGCCTCGGACTAATGAAAGGACAGGGTCCTCTCATTGCCACGTGGAAGTCCCAGCTGGAGGGCAGGGCCCTCCCAGCACAATTATAGCCAACGGCTGTGGTTGTAAGCTTGAACCTATGGTCTGAACACGTGGCCCCACGTGCCTTGTGATAGAGTTAGGTGCATATAGTTGAGTGAGGTTGAAACTCACGAGAATGCTGTGAACAACTTGATCAGACCCCTACTTTGCCTCGTGGCATCTGCTATAAAATAAAGACACGGCTTGTGGGCGCTGGCGCTGTCTCCTCAGCAGGGAGCAGCGTCCCACGGAGACCCAGCTTTCATTCTCTTGTCTGTCTTTTCTCAATCTTTTCACCCCCCCACTCAGGATCACCTTTGGCCGTAACATATCAGCTTAGGAATTAGCCTGCTATGTTTGGTCAAACATTTCATTAACTCACCCCGAATGCCTTGGCAGGGCCGACCCGTGATTTCTCAGGCCTCACTGGGCCCTCGGGCAGGACGGTCCCCACTGCTGGTCTAAGGGACAGTCTCTCCTGTCCGTGGGCTCTTAGTGCCACCCCCATAGAAGCCGAGCTCCCACTCCCTCCAACCTGAGGAACTAGGGGCTGAGTTCCTGAAAGAGCTGCTCTGGAAACAGAACGTCCAAGGTTTTAAGAAATCTGGGCAGAAAGAAGCAATGCTTGCCTTTTTCCCACATTAGCAAATACACTACCCGTTCCTTTCCATAATGTGCTCTCTGTTTAATACCAGTTTCTCTTCTAAGCACCAGGCCCCACATTCATTCCTGTAACTGGGCAACATGTTTCTAAGGTAAGGAGGGCTTTGGGGTAAAAGAAGGGAAAGTCTGAGAAGCAACATAAGATGGAAAATTGTTCAGTAAACAAGTAGGACAGAATGCTGACATGACTCGATTTGTCTCAGCCACGGCCACCAGACACCGTGCAGCCAGCAGACTGGGTGCACATGGCTTGTTAACCATTTCTCAGGCGTTGCAAATGAAATACCATACTTTTGTTATTTTACTGTGGTGTTTTACTTTTTGGTTGTACCGAAGTTGTGTATTAAATATAATCATGTTCTTTTTAGTATTATTATTATTTTTATTTTTAAAGTGTACAGCTACCTGGGGCCGCAACATGCGAACAATGGGAAAGCAGTTTTTCTGTAACAAAGCGAACCGTGTGTCTCTCTCGTGACACTGACGAGACTCAGGTGGAACTGGCCCCTCTGAGCCTGCCCTACCAACCAGATTCCGTGAATACGAAATTCGAAAACAGCTGGACACCAATTCCTTTCTGTGAGCTCTTGGTGACGGTTCCTTTTTTGGCTGTGCTACACTCTTCAAATCCTGCACACTCACTGGGCCCTCAACAGAGATCCACTCAGCCACCCTTCACTGCCGCGTCAGCGACTTGCTGACGGCTTTGAGGGAGAGTTCTGGCATCCGGAGGAATGACCTTATTTTCCACAGTGAGAAAGTCCCTAGTTAACGTGGGAATACACACATGTAAATCATTTGAAAAAACTTTCCGTTTGCCATAGAAGCTCTTCCCCTTCACTTTGTTAGGTTCATACTTTCTACTTGGTATCTAACCAACCTACCAAATGCAGACTAGAATTATTCAAAGGGATCGCAGGCATCACCATCCTTCGAAAGGCAACCTTACATTCATATGAATGTCAGCATCCTCCCCTTTACGGGACAATCTGAGCATATTCAACACGGTATTTAAATCGAAATGTTTTCTATGAACAACGTCTCAGGTAAAGCCAATGGGACTGTATGTTCAAAGTCAAGGTATAGCTGGGTAATAATTGTACTGTGTTGAACCATAGACTAGAAAGTGAATCAACGATTTTTTCCATGTTAGCACTTGCTGAGAAAGCAATAGGTTTCGGTCTGTGAATGAAAAAAAAAAAATGCATCAGCAATCCTGGCGTGGGAGAGGCCAGACTGCTGCTTCCTTCTCAGAAGTCAGGGAGTACCGGCCAGCGACCCCTCTGGGATCTTGTGGTCCACATCTCTGACTTACTTTACATAACATGACAAGCTATGTAACGGCTGTCGCCACTACTAATAGTGACTGTGGTCACCGAGCCATGATCATAGTACTAAGGAGGCCCACTTGGTTCTGAGAGTATCAACTCCGCCAGGTTCTCACCCTGAAGACGGCTACCAGATACATTTTCTGCAATGACCGGAGGTGGGGTGGGGTGCCCTAACTGTTCAGAAGTTTACCAAAGGCCTACTGTTTACCAGGTTCGGGGAGACAGAGTCCCTGTGTATTAAATATAATCATGTTTTTAGTGTTACTATTATTAGGAGGAGATAGACATGTCATCCAATACTTACTACTTTTTGCTCAAAAACTTTAAATATTAAACAAATTCACATTTTACCTCCACTTCCTCCCTCTAGCTTATCCTATTGTCAGTGATGCTGTATCATCCTGCAGAAATCAGATTATGGGGCTAAAACGTGGGGAAGGGGGGCCCAGGTGGAGATTGGAGGGTGGGGGCTGTCGTTATTGTACAGCCTTAAGGTTGCTAAAGCTCGTTGTCTTGATCTTTAAGGACTTGAAGGGAGAGCTGCAGTATGTTGTTGTCTGAAACTAAAAAGCATAATGGACACGAGGAAATGAAATATATGAAAATACTTAAACTTACTCCCCCACAGTAATGATACTGAATCACTCTTTATAAAGCATGCTTTCCTATTATTAATCTTTATTTTTCCCAGAAAGAACAATGGGTTATGATGAGTTACCAACTCTTTCGTGTTTATAGGGCCTGGTATTAGGAAAAATGTGTTTTCATGTGAAATTACCCTAAACCCCAGGGAAACACATCCAAATAAAGTATGGTTCGTGTTTCTCCAACATTCTGACATTGACTTTGACTCCTGATGAACACAATGAAATAAAAAATATGAAAATACTTTATAAACTGCAACATCAGGCAATATCAAAACAAAAACATTTAAAAATATACCCTTAAGGGACTATTTGTTCCTTCCCACCTCAGCTGCACCACAGCCCAGTAATTATTCCAAAAACTTTCTTTCTAGAAAGGCTAGATGGGCTAAATAGACTATCCCTGAAACTACCTGATACCAAGAAATGAAGGTGTTGACTGAATCACCCACGATTAATCTTCAAGATGTTTCCTTTCCAGATAAATGTTTATTAGGTATAAAATAAGCATTACATGTTTATTAGTAGTATCATATTTCTTATATGAATCAGCGATTCAAAATGTCCTAGCTCAAGCAGTACTAATAAAGCCCTCACTGGAAGTTTCAAAATTCCCTGTGGTCTTTGATTTTCGGGATGCCTGGATTCTCTATAATAGTATTTTTTCAAAAGGAACTGCATATTTTATATATTCTACAAGGGGATGTCACCCATGACTCTTCAGTTAAATATTCATTTTGTCAACCAAATAAACCACCTATTTCAAAAGGCTGCCTGTAATTGGTTTCATTATTTCATACATTACCTACACAGGAAAGCAATTTTGTAAGCAGAAATAGATAACCTACACAAACTGGCAAGCTTTCAAACTACTAAAGGGCGGCAAGGCTTAAGAATAAGTATAGTAATAGAAAATGTCACTTTTTATGGAAAAGTTTTACTTTATTTTGTAAAAAATAATGTTTTGAATAGTTACTTTACTCTTTCAAAACAATGCAACCACAAGAAGCACTGAGGAGAAAGTACCCTGCTTTTATGAACTTGTTGTTAACACACCGATGGCAGGCACACTGCTCACTGAAGCAGCCATATGTGACCCAATTGCAAGACACAACATGTAGGAGTAAACACACAAGACTGAACAGCTGTGAAAAATAGAGGATTAATCAAAAGATTCTGCTTAAAAACATTAAATTCAAGTTATGTGGATCTTTTATGCATAAAGATCATACTGTGTCATCAGAATGACTCTTCAATGGTCAGTTCTGGAAAACAAAACTTAACTTTAGTTAGAAAGTTAAACTGTTAACTTCTCTTTTTCAAAGCATTTTCAAAAACTATGCTATGTAGTTTTTATTCCAAGAAGCCTTCTTGTGATGTACAAATACATCTGCTAATGGAAAAAAGTAAAAAAAGCCAACCTAGGTCCTGGCTGGGTAGCTAGGTTGGTTAGAGCGTTGTCCCTATACGTCAAGGTTGCGGGTTTGATCCCATCAGGGCACATACAGGAATAACTAATGAATGCATAAATAAGTGGAACAACGAATTTAACGTGTGTGTGTGTGTGTGTGTGTGTGTGTATGTGTGTGTGTGTGTCTAAATTAAAAAAGGAAATAAATAAAAAGAAAAGCCAATCTGGAAAAGAAAACAGTTTAATTAAATGAACGTCAAAGTGTGGTCTCTATCTTCTGCCCCTCCTCATCTTTCTTCTCATGTCGCCTTTGAGATTGAGAGTAACTTGGGGCAAGTTCCCCTGATCTGCGTTCTCTCCGCCTCTCTGGGCTGTGCTACCACCAGGGAGCCCTGCAGCACCCTCGCTGGTCCCAGGCAGGAGGACCTCAGCCAGACTCACTCCTACCCCTGGGCTGCTATGACAAACATTACAAAGTGCCTACAGCCTACAATTATTTCAGCAACAAAGTAAACTTCTCTAGTGATGATGCTGTACTGGTTTGTCGCCCTAATACCAACCAACCATTAAAAAAACATTAAAAACCGGGAATTCAAACTGCCTGTAGACAAGTAATCATTTAAAAGTTGGGAAAATGAGAAGGAACGATAGTCCCAACCACCTAAAGTCTCCCCTCCTCCACTCTTATGTCGCAATTTCCTTTCCCCGTAATTATCCTGAATGCAAACACGACGCTGTCACCTCTACTGCATCGACAGTGTCACTTGTGTGCATCACCGGGTGGCAGCCCTGGGAGGCCAACAGGGCGTCTGGAGCCCAGCGCTCCCTTCAATCGGTCTTGTCCTGCCTGTTCTCAGTCCGCACATCCAAGGTGGGCGCTTGGGGTGGCAGGGCCCCCGCGGGGCTCGCTGCTGGGCAGGTGGGCGGGGGAGGCCCCGTGGCACACAGTGGAGTCCGCTTCAGCTTTATCACCCGGGGTGGGGTGGCCTTCTTGTCGCACAGCAGAACCTTGGCTGGAGGGGGCGATGTGGCCCCATTTTCAGGACCCCCGGGCCCATGCGATGGGGAGTGCCCAGGCACCTCCGTGCCCACCAGGGACAGGGCCTTAGACGGTGCAGAGTGCTGAGCTGGCATTCCGCCTGGAGACAGGGATACCCGGACTGAAGCCGAGTTCTTGACCTTGATTTGGGTGCTGGTGGAAGGGCCCGAAAACCTGACAGGTTTAGGACCAGCCTTACAGTTCACGCCTTCCTCCCCTTCATCCAACGCCATCAGCCTCCTGCAAACACAGAAGCATGCCCGTCAGCACTTACATGGTCAGTAGCTAATGAAACCAGCTCCAAAATTCGCCTCTAAGGTGAACAAAAAGGTTTCCATCAAGAATGTGAGCCAAGAGATCGATGCGTATCAATCGACCCCATTTCTCATCTCCCGCCATGGTCAGTACATACATCGGCAAGTTTATAAGAGATTGTTTCACCTTGAATAGGAACCCTTTTAAAATCACATACAATACGAACAAGCTGAAATGTGGAAAGAGATGTTATGTGAGAATTATACAACATACCGCTCTGTTCCCAAGAACCCTGATGCGATCCAGGGGCAACCAGAAACATCCTGAGTTGTTTTTCCCAGGTTACTGAGGAAGAGCGCTTCCAGGCCACTAGACTCCAGACCAAGGTTTCTCAGTCTTGGCACTACTGTCACTTTGGGCCGGATAGTTCTTTGCTATGGGGGCTGCCCCATGCATTCTAGAACGTTTAATGGCAACCCTGGCTTCTACCCACTCGATGACAGTAGCATTGGGTACGGTCTTTTTTTTTTTTTAGTTTTATTCATTTCAAACGCCCACGGGCCGTTTGCCCACGGCTGCTCCACCCCTGGGGGACAAAATCACTCCCAGCTGAGAACCGCTGCTCACACTGAAATGATGTTTGCTAACTATAGGTTCAATGGGCAAAACAAATAATGATAACAAAACGAGAGCCTTTAGGAAAATAATCTGTTTTAACAAGAGATCATTAATTACTAAACACTGAATAAACTCGGCATTTCTGAGAAGGATCCAGAGGGCACAAGTCAGAGAGCATCTGGAATCCCACAGGAGCTTTGAATCAAGTTCTAGAGCAGAAATCCAGAAATCAGAACTTCTGAAAGCCATGAATAATTCCCAGACGATGAAAAAGAAAAATGGTTTTTAAATGCATTTAAAGCACAGTGAACGACACAGATGTGGAGTGAGTTTAATGCTAATAATTTTAAAGAACACAAGAAAGTACCACTAACTTAAAATGCTATTTGTGGCATTGAGAAGGAGAAAGGAATTCAGAATAAGTCACAGGAAATTCCAAATATTAAATCTAATAAATACATTTTTTGACTATTACCAATAAAGCCTGGATTTCACTTCTGTGCAGAAAACTACTTACCACAGCATTCCCACTGTCTCCACTAGTATCATTAAAATCACACTCTCCCCAAAAGAACATATTCTAACTATTATTTGCACCTTTTACATAGTTTTGGTAAATTTGCATTTATCCAGATTTATATTTTGGTGATAAGGCAGAATATTCGTCTATGTGATTAATAGGCTTTTATTTTAGTAAGGTCAAGAACTGTTATTTATTTCCCCAATAAAGAAAAACTATAGGTCACAGATTAAAAAACAAACATCAACAGAGCAGAGTTCACCTCTTCCGAATCGGGGCCATGTGGCGCAGGCTCCCCAGCAAAGGCCGCTCCTCCAGGGTCCAGCATTCTATCAGCTCGTGCGGCACCCGCCAGTAGCTGACGCCTGGGAGAGAAAGGCATCGTTAAGAGAACCTCTGTCCACTGCACACGGGGCAGGAGCACTGTCTCCTAGAAGAAGAGCCAGGGAGAGCGTCCGAGCTTCATGCCCCATTTCTTTCCCTCCTAAGAAATCAATTATTTGCTTAAATTTCCTTTTAGTTTACTATAGTTTCATTTTTCATTCATAAATCTACCTGGGCTTATTTTGATAAATAATGTGAGGTCAAAGATGTTTGTCTCTCAAACATACTTGTCAATTACATGTTAAATAACCTATCATTTTTTTCACTGATATTTAGTCAGTCAACTCTGTGACTTTCTTATTACATAATATTTGTATTCTTATAACTTTATTGGGGTTTACTCTTGCTCTCTGCATCTATTCTTACACCAGGAACACATGGTTTTTTATTATTATCTACAGCATGTTTTGTTTTTGCTTTTTTAAATATGTTTTTATTGATTTCTGAGAGAAGAAGGGAGAGGGAGAGATGGAAACATCAATGATGAGAAAGAATCATCGATCAGCTGCCTCCTGCACGCCCCCCACTGGGGACTGAGCCCACAACCTGGGCATGTGCCCAGACCAGGAATCAAACTGGGGACCTCTTGATTCATGGATCAACATTCAACTGCTGAGCCACACCAGCTGGGCTACACCTTGTTTTACTATCAAACAGAGTTAGACTCATCCCTCTAATAACCTCTACTTCAAAAATGTTCTTGGCTATTTTTCGTTTATTCTTTCAAAGGAATTTTAGAATCATTTCAAGATTCCCAAAGAGTCCTATCGATATTTTGGTAGTAATTGTGTTAAACTTACCATATAATCTCAGAACTGACATCTTTATAATATTCAGATTTCCCTTTCAGGACCATGGCATGTCTCACCATAGCCTTCATGTCTTCATTTATATGGATGGATGGATGGATGGATGGCTAAATACATTTTAGCAGTTTTCTTCATAAAACACTCAAGCATTTCTTGGTAGGGCAGTCCTAGTTATTTTTGTTTTATTTATTGCTATAGTGAATGGGATTTCCCCTATAATTTCTAATTAATTTATCATAAATGAGCTGCTCTTTGTTAACATATATGTATACAGCTAATAATATATTGTACACAACATATAAAATACGACTACTAAACTCATTTAAAATACCATTAGTAGATTCTTCTGAGTTTTCTAGAAATACATATTGTTCACAAATAACCATAAATGTCTTCTTCCTTCCAACTGGCCTTTCTCTTACTTCTGCTTCCTGCTTAGGGCTTTCCACAGACCTTCTAGAACTTTTTCAATAACAGTGATGCTCTCCTACACACTTTCTAAAAAGTTAAAGGCAGTTGCACGCTTTGTTAAAGTCAGGGATCGCAGCTCTCTGCTCCAGCTTCCTAAGTCAGCAGAGAGCCTCCTGGGCAGCCTGCCAGTCCAGGGCACAGAAGGAGACAGGACACCATGGGTTTGTTCTCAATTATAAGTCCAAGTGTCTCAAAGTCAGTTAAATCGACAAGAATAAGCTAAAAGAGAATAGCACTCCTTTCATTCTACTTTATCCTACCTGCTAGAGGGGTATGAAAAGAAAAGAAAAAGGAGGGAAAGTGAGGGAGGCAAAGATGAGGAAAGAAGAGGTTGGTATTGGCACCCCACCTAAAGGAGGAACAGCTGATGTAGTTTTTATTTATTTTTATTTTTAAAATATATTTTATTGATTTTTTACAGAGAGGAAGGGAGAGGGATAAAGACTTAGAAACATCGATGAGAGAGAAACATCGATCAGCTGCCTCCTGCACATCTCCCACGGGGGATGTGCCCGCAACCCCGGCACATGCCCTTGACCGGAATCGAACCTGGGACCCCTCAGTTTACAGGCCGACGCTCTAACCACTGAGCCAAACTGGTTTTGGCCTTTTTATTCCATTTTATAATGACCTGCAATCTCTGTTTCTATCCGCTTTTAAGATCATTTGAGGACTAAGATGTGTGCTATTTATCTTTGGACCCATTTTTAGGATTTAGTATAATGGTTGCATTTCACACTCAATAAATGCTTACTAATTAGGGGGGGGGAACATCTTGGGCATAGAACAGTTAATCATCTGTGATCCTTAAGCAAGTGGCATGGCCTCTCTGAGATTCAGGTTCCTCACCAATAACATGATAAAGAGCATAGGACGTTGTTTTAGGATTAAATAGCATGATTATTATCAATCCTATATAATAAAGGGGTAATATGCAAATTGACCCTAACGGCAGAAGAACCGCTCTGCCAGTCACTATGAGGTACACTGACCACCTCTTGCTCCGTTTCCCTGGCCGGCAGGCTCCCATCGCCCAATGGCAAATGGGGACCTGAGGGTGGGTGGCAGGGGACATGGGCGGCACCAGACCAAGGCCCCGCCACACACAGAGGGCGACCTGTGGCAGGGGTGGGGCCGACGAGCAGGAGGGAATGGCTGACCTCTTGGTCCCTCCCCCTGGCCAGCAGGCTCCGATTGCCCGATGAGGAATGGGGAACCGGGGGTGGGTGGTGGCGGGGGGTGGGGCTGGCTGTGGGAAACCGGGGAAAATGGCCCTGATCACAGGCCAGGCCTAGGGACCGTACCTACACACGAATTTCATGTGCCGGGCCTTTAGTTCTCATATAAGCTTGGTAAAAATGGCCAAATTTCAAAGTGTGTATTTAAAGATTATTTTAATTGTTTGATAAGGGCTCTTTAGACATCTTACCAGCATTATTTTCATTTCCTGTCTCTTTTTTTTATTATACATTTTATGCTTAACTTAGAGATACTTCCTAGGACAATGCTAGGTACATAGTAGGTGCTAAGTAACCTCTTGTTTAATTGAACTAAATAAGCATAATTAACAGAAGCATATTTTAGGTTACTGAATTATAAACTATTAATCATATCTAGCAACTCACGAGGTTTAAAGATTTGCAACTAAATTATCTCAATGTTACCATGAAATGACAAATACCTGGACCCACACAAAAAATACTTTTTCAAAAAAAGAAATGCATCTCAGCTCACTTTGTCTTACTAAGGACACGCCTCCTTCTGCCATGAAATAAAAGAACTGGACTGTACCTTTTCCTTCCCAGGCATCAAAGGCATCCATCATTTTCTTCAGTTCTGCTGCTGAGTAATAGCTCCAGATGTACTGAACATTATTGCCCGCCTCTCTAGAAAGATTGCAAAAGGTAATGAAAATATACCACCTAGGTATGAATGTGTGTGTGTGTGTGTGTGTGTGTGTGTGTGTGTGTACAGCTAACAGACAGTAAGTGCTTGTTCGTTAAGGAAAAGGTTTGTTCTGTGACCGTTAAGCACACATATAATTCTATATACTATATGAGTATTATATACTATATGAATATACTAACCTACATTTGATCTCTTTTTACAGTAGTAAAATATTTGTTAATTTTACTATATATAGACCGTGCAGACAAATCAACAAGTCTTTAAAATAGCTTTTCTAAAAATCACCAACTCCAGTAACGTTAGAAAAGACTCAACTTTGACCAAAACTTTATTAAATAACAGTGATGCTCCACTACATGCTTTCTAAAAAGTTAAGAGCAGTTGCACGCTTTGGACTTGCCTAGCCTTTGCCAGGCAGTTATAAGTCTCCTATAGAAACATCTCTGCCCGTAAAGAATTCAGAAAATGGTGACATGTTTAACCATCTAAAAACAAACTCATGTGGCCATGCATTTGTCACTAATATGTGCCCTAATTCAATATCCCAGAGAACTTTTTCTAAAAATTGCTAAGTGGATTGACCAGTGTAAATAAGATTACAGGGAAAATAGTAAGAGAATAACCCTTAGAAATTGAACATATTCAAGTCATAGAATTCTGAGGCTGGGAGGGACCAGGAAAGTCTCTCGTCATTTCTCAGGGCAGGACACCAATGCACGGGCCAGTCCGGGCCACTCAGTGGGCCTACCGGCTCCTTAGCCAGGGCTTCTGCCCCCAGGCTATGGTTGAGACACCCAGGCACGTGGCTTTTCTTTTCTTTCTTCCTTTTCTTTTTTTATAAAGTCTCACAGGGAATTCTGATGTCCACTTCCAGTTGAGAACCACAGTACTAGACCACATAGATAGCCCATAGCTTCTTTGTGAAACGGTCTTAATTATAACTTCTGTCTCGGCAGCCCAGAAGGCTCACTGTGCCTGTTGAGAGGGGCTGATGGTCTTTTCTGGTCAACCACATATTCCATTCAGTAACACCTCTTAGGAAAGATCAAGACTTAATTTTGTTCCATTTTCATTTTTAAATATGGACATACCTTTTAAAAATGCTTTTACTGTGAATTCTTCCTCCGAGCTGCTTATCAATAGCATCTGTTCCGTCCGTTTTTGTGGCATATACACCAATAATTCTACTCTCACAGCTTGCACCGGATGTGTTAAGATAGTGGAGAACCCAAACTGTTGGTTTGTTGCAAACTAAACCATATGAATCACAGAAGTCTGTTAAAGCCTGGAGAAAAAAAAAAGAAAATTTGAATTTAATTCTGGAAAGTAATTTTTTAATGTAAAAAATTAATTTGTTGTTATTTTCATGTAAGGCTGCAATTTCAGTTGGTCATAAGGCAAAAAAAAAAAAAAAAAAAAAAGATATTCCTAGTCTTTATGCCTTTAAGAACCAAACATGCATGGGCTGAACTTGGAGTGAGGGGCAAATCACCAAAAAAAGCATCACCCAAAAACCCAACAGCTTCTCATCTAGAGAACCCTTTTCCTGATGGAAATTACATTTTATTCCTCCTTCTTTAACCTCACTACCAGCATCACTTTTAATTTTTAAATCTTCACATAATAACTAAAACTAGACCTCTTTACTTCTCCCTTTAATTTCCCCCAAACTTTCCACTTGACTCAATCTTCCTTTTATCTCCTACTGACTCTCCCATGATTGATGCTTATTTTTAAATCCAAATCCAATCATGGATTAAGTGGATTTTAACTTGCTCCTTTGCACTGAAAGGTACGAATATATGAACTCAAAAACAGACTGTCTGAACTCACTTGGCACTTACCCACCTGTTCATTCATTCGCTTGAATATTAAGTAGCTACTATGTGCTGAGCACTGTCTAAGGTCCTGGAGATATAATGTTGAGCAAGACAGGGTCCTAGCCCTCCTAGAGTCTATGGCTGATGCAGAAGACAGACATTAAACAAGCCAGCAGCACACAATGTGGTAAGTGCCACTAGGTGAGCCTAGGCGGTGCCGAGGGGCACAGAGCAGGAAGGCTTCGCCCATCAGGGTGGCAAGGGCCTTCCCGGGAGAAACGGCATCATTATTGCTGTGAGCGCCCTGAGGACAAGCACTTTTATCTGCTATATGCCAAGTGCCTGAAACACGGCCTGACACAAAGGAGATGCTTAATATGTACTGACTCAGTGAATGAAAATAGGACCCTGACATGTCTTGCATTTCCATTTAATGTTGCTATCTAACTCCTGGTATTGGTTTTTAACTTTACTTGCACATCTATGAGAATTCCCAACTATATTATAAACTGTTCAAGGGCAAGCACCAAATGTTCTATTTCTTTCTGTCCCACACTATCTCTAGAACAGTGCTCCCTATGCCTAAAACATTTGAAATAAATGTGTTGGTGAGCAGAATGAATGTATGCATACTATGTCCTTTTTGCATACAAACCAGGAACAAAAGACTACAGAGTTGGGACTTCAAAATGAATGTTAACCCACCCCAACCTTCTAGTCAAGTTTTTTTAGGCCCATTCTGCAAATGTGTCAAAAAGCATCAAAAGACTATCTAACAACTCAATTTATAAAGAACTTCAGTAGCAGAACCCACACAATCATGCAAAATCCTGAAGGGGGTCTGGAACCAAATGAATGTTCTCTATGCTGCCCTCCTAATAGCCATAGCATCAGATTGCTGTCGATATCCAAACCAAAGATTTCATACTAACTCAAATCCATTTTCACTATTAACAATTATCTAGGTAAAAGACCTTTCTTAGATGTCCAAATGTGCTAATTAATAGAAACATAATATTTACCAATAAAGCAAAAACAGATAATTAAGTAATAAAGATCTTTAAAATGTGATTTAAAATAGAAGCATCTTTAAAAAAATTTACTGATCTCAAAGTGAATTAATCAAACTGATGTTCTAACTTAGTAACAAACTTTATATTCACTAAATCGGGTAAGAAATTTTATACAATCTTTTATATATTATGACCATTTTTTAAAAGACAACATTTCAGAAAACAAAATAATACCACCATACCCTCACTACTACAGTATTGCTCTTAATTCAAAAAAGACCTTCAAGAGAAGAAGAGTTCTATAAAATAGCCATCAAAAAGTGCTACATCTTCAATGAAAAATAAAAGCCCCACAAACCTTTGAGTGATGTAATGCATCACTAGAATTTTGGCCTTAAAAAATGACTAGTAGTCATTAAGAAATGTGTCTTCAAAATTATAAAAAAGTAAAACCGCCTCATGTTGGGTTTATGTGACAGCACAGGCTATGCAAAACAACACACATCGCTTTGTGCAGAATAAATAGAGATATGTATATATATGTGTGTGTACATATATATATGTTAAAACTTAAGAAAATGCCAAGACCTTTTTAAGTTCTATATTTGACCTTAAAGAATATGTCTCCATTTCATTGGCCAAGTGGTCAGACAGGCTGTACGGATAGGGGATGCCAAAGTAATCCGCCTCTTCCTGTAGAGCGACTCGGGTTTGCTCGTCTGTGGGGATGTGAACTTCTCCATGGAGATAATCCAAAAGGTATTTAAACAGATGTCCATCGCGGTCAATAACACAAGCCCCTAGAAAAGATTCAGTTCCAAAGTCATTGCACAGATACATATGACCATGGACAACATTTCCACATGTCAAACCAAGGTCAGATGGAGGTAGACATGTCTCTCACAAGAAAGTTCCCGTCTGGTGAACAAATAGGGTTAGCCAAATGTGGTGATCCTCTGCACTCTCACCCTCCAAGTAGGAAAATGCATGCTCTGAGCTCCATTTGGAATCTTGGGTGCAATGACCATAATCCCACTGAAGCCCCTGCAAAAGCTGTGGAAACCTCAGACTGCTGGCAGAAAGGGAAACTTACCCCTAACTTCAGGCCACTTGACTCAATCTTTCAGAAAGACCTGTGAGTTTCTCTCTGATGAGGGCTGGCAGGGGCCTGTTACTATGTCTAGTGTTTGTGTTGATCTGCAGTGCTGACATATAAACCCAGGGTTCCCAGCTCCAGCCTTCCATGTGTTTGGATTTATCAGATTAGTCCCTTTGTACTGTGAAAATCTAAACTTTAAAAAGCGAATGTGCCCGGCTGGCATGGCTCAGGAGTTGAACGTCAACCTATGAACCAGGAGATCACAGTTCGTTCCCTATCAGCACACATGCCCAGGTTGTGGGTTCAATCCCCAGTACGGGGCGTGCAGGAGGCTGCCGATCAATGATTCTCATCATGATGCTTCTATCATTGATGCTCTCTCTCCCTCTCCCTTCCTCTCTGAAATCAATAAAATAAAATAAAAAATAAAATAAAAAAACAAATGCTATGCTGGTACTACTTTATGATAAAAGGCTTTTCTTGGGCAATTAGCAGAATTTTTAAAAAAAACAACAGTTCTGTGAGTTACTCAGTCATTCCTTTTCTCCCTTGATTAGTTTAGAAAAGAAGGGATTAAGAAGGCAAAACTTGGGGACAGAAAAAAACCTCCATCTCTGCTATCATCTTCCACCAGCAACCTTTCTGTCCAGATGGACATCAAGCCCTGGGCCATCGGTGACTCTCCCAGGCTTTCCACTGCCATTCCGCTGGCAAAGCCATCTCTCTGACCCAGGGGTGACTCACAGCCCCCCATGCCCAAGACCCCACAAGCCCTCTCTTCTAGCAAAGAAGCAAGAATGGGTACCAGGAGCCCTGGAACCTCCAAGACATGCAAATTCCAGCTGCACCAGGTGACAAGTTTAACATTAACTCTGCACTAACAATGACGGCCCTGTCAGCTATGAGGGCAACTGCTTTTTCCAGAAATACATATTTTTTAACTTGAAAAACACAGAGAGAAGCTAATATTTTTAATCGGCCTCAATACCTTTACCCATGGAGTTTCATGAATGTAACAACTTCAAAAATATAATTCCCGTAAATCACACACTGATTTGCCTTCACACACTCTCACTGTTTTGTCAACTTTCAGCGAAAGCATCACAGATCTTAGAAACTGGTGTTTAATTTCTCCAAGTATTTAATAAGTCTCCATACAGTCCTAATGAGCTCACTAATTAGTAAACTAATCTAATCTATTTCATTGTAATTAGGAAAATCAAAGGGAATTTAAGCTAGACTCCTATTTTAATGAATATGCATGATCATGCTTACAGATTGTAGATATTTACCTGACTCATCTGTTTTTAGAGGAAAACGACCACTGAACATGGAAGCCAACATGGAGTCTTTAAATCGGCACAAGGACTCTCGCCTGGCTGTGTAAATACAGCCACCCACGTTCAGTCGGAGAATGTCTAACATCTCTTCTTCCTTGTGATCTTCCATTGCTCCCGCCGACACCTGAATTTGTGCCTTGAAATACTTTCAGAAACTGCCAACAATGGGGGTCCCGGTCCCCTCTGTAAAAACAAAGGACAATCACCACTGACATTTTCAACAATAGATAATAAGATAAATACATTTTACTGTGATTTCAAATAAATTCCTCAGCACTGGCAATACTGAATTGAAGGATTTTATACACTATGAAAAAAGTCTGACATATGCTGAGAATCTGGAAAACTCGGGCTCAAAGGACCTGTAAGTAATAATAAACTATGACCAATGAAATCATAGCTGTGGAGGTGACTGTTTAAAGAATTAAACAGCATAATGCATTGTGTGTCATATAGAAAACAAGGGCGAGGTGTGCTTCTGAGCCTCAATATTCACATATCTTTTTAAAGTACAGTAAGTCTGAGGGGGGCTGTCTGGACTGCAGAGGACGCAGTGGGCATGGGATGAGGCTGCAAGGCTCTACCTCGCACTAGCTCGGGGGCCTCAGGCAATACTGGTCGTCCCCTGCCTGTGTCCTCATCTATAGAATGGAGGTAGGGACGGTGCCTACCTCAAAGGATTATCAGAGGAATAAGTGACAAAACATATGAAAAGCATATAGAACAGTCTCTGGCTCAATGTTAGTACTTAATAAATGATAAATATTACCTATGATGATATACATTTTACCATAAGGGGTATACTAGGGACTTGATGTTGGCTCTGCAGACTTAAGGAAACAAAAGGACAGAAATGATTAACAATAGTAATTGTAATTCTTAAATTGTGTAACTAAGGAAGATATAATTTGTCAACTGAGATCGGAATTCCATGTCTGCCAGTAGCTAGACTGGTCCAGAAGAACAAATAGCATCTCCAAATCATCTGACTTCTGCCCGGTTGGCATGGCTCAGTGGTTGAGCATCAACCTATGAACCAGAGGTCACGGTTTGATCCCAGTCAGGGCCTATGCCCGGGTTGCAGGCTCCATCCCCAGTGTGGGGCGTGCAGGAGGCAACTGATCAATGAGTCTTGCTCATCATTGATGTTTCTCTCTCTCTCGCCCTCTCCCGTCTTCTCTGAAATCAATAAAAATATATTTTAAAAAATAAATCACCTGACTTCTGCACTCTGAAATGGCTGAAGCTTTATGCACGTGCCATGGCAAGGGTAACATGGCTGCCCAGAGGCTTGGCTACATCCATGGCAATTCACTTTACCACGTGCTCAACTAAGACCCTTTCGTGGATGTTCCAGTGTATCCACTCTCCCATGAAAGGGGGGACAGGAGACAACCATGTGTGTCGAACACGGTCAGTGACAGAAGCTATCACGGACCAATGGTCCAGCCTTCAAAACCCACCCATGGATGTGACTTCTTGCACTACCTACAGGTCCTGGGAGCAGCCCCCCAATGACCCGGGTGAGAGAACCACCTGGGAGGCCTGGCAAGGTGCCTGGGATGGAGCTGTTCTTGCTGCTGGTTACCAGCTCCCTGGAAGCCCATCTCTTCTTCAAAGCCCCAGGCAAACCTCACTGCCTGCACTACCTTCCCAATCACCCCCCAAGTGAGAGCCGGTGCACAGTTCTCCAGATGAACTGTGCTCCTCTGTCTACATTTCACCTCGCTTGCTTAATCCCTAGTTTGGGGGCCTCTACGCCCCTAGAAGGCAGGGCCTGTGTCGCTCTTACTAATTCCCTTTTACTGAGTGCGTACTGTGTGCCAGCCCCTGCGGGCGCCGCCGGCAGACCTGACCTAATGCACACCAGAGCCCTACTGGATGCGGCTCCCTGTGCCCAGGGACAGATGAGGGCCCTGGGGTCCACACCCAGGCTGCCCTGTGTGTGGTAAGCGGTGGGGACCGCTCGCATCCAGGTCACAGGACCGACCCCCCAGTTCTGCCTGCTGCACCCACACTGCCGCCTCAGCACAGCTTCGCCCCGAGGCTGCCGGCCCAGGCACTGCGCTCTGTGCACCCCGGGAGCACAGCAGCACCCTGAGTGCCAGGAGGAGACACCCCGGTCCGGTCCGGTCCGGTCCGGCTCTCCTAAGGCAGAGGGCCACCACCATTGCAAGTCCAGCCGCGGTGCCCGCCCTCAAGTGCACCCACTAGGCTGCCGACTGTGGCGGAAGTGCCCTGCCCTCCGGAGAAGCGTCCCCGAAGTGCGGGCCTGGGACCACCTGTATCTAAGCCGTCGGCATCGCCTGCAGCAGGCGGATTCCCGGGCCGCGGCACAGAGTGCGGACCACAGAGTCCGCGGCGGGGGTGGGAGTCCGCCGGCGGACCCACTTTGAGAAGCGCTGCTCCGGGGACTCGCACTTCTCCCTCCAGGTGGGAAGGAGGGAAGGGGCCGGGACACCAGGAAGCCCGCCGGAGTCTCCCCGAGGCCCGGCTCTCACAGATTCCGCTCCCGGCCCGAGCCCACGGCCCAGGCCTCCCGTGTGATCCGCGCGGCCCGGGCCCTTTCTCGGGGCGCCCAGCCGCCTCCCGGGCCCGCGGCCCACCCGGAGCCCAGATCCTCCGCTCGGGCGAGGCCGGGTAGGCGGTCTCCCCGACTGACCTGCGGCCCGCGCGGCCTCGGCGCCGCCGCGGGACACTGTGGGGCCCCACTCGGAAGGGAGAGCCTCCTCCGATGCTCCGCAACTCCGGGAGCAGCGCGGCCCTAGTGGCGCCCTCGTGCGGCCCCGCCCGGCAGCGACGCCCGGGACACCCCCACCCCGCCCCGCCCCCGGACTGGTCCCGCCCAGCCAGAGCCCCGCCCCCGGATTGGTCCCGCCCAGCCAGAGCCCCGCCCCCGAATTGGTCCCGCCCAGCCAGCGCCCCGCCCCCGGATTGGTCCCGCCCAGCCAGCGCCCCGCCCCGGGACTGGTTCCCCCCCCCCCCCCGCTGGCTCTGGGCGAGGGGAAGGCGTGAGTCAGGGGTCTTGGTACAACCTCTGGGAAAGGAAAGGCCGGCAGAGACACGGGCTGGATGTCGGGGGACGGTCTTGTCCGTCAGCAGCTGCTTTTAAATATGAAGAAAACACCGAAAGTGCTAATAGTTATAATGAGTTAGGTTTTAGAGTTAGGTTTTCGCACCCCTACATGAGGGCCCGTCCCTCCAAACTGGGCTGCTCATTGCCAAGATTTGTGAACATATTGCACTTAGATACGCCCATTCGGTAGTATTTGGAGTTTGCAAAGCTTTTCCACACAGAGCATTCTTGCTTCATATGTGAGGCAGCCCTATATTTTTATTCCCGTTACAGCCAGCAAAATTGAGGCAGGAGCAACACTAATTGAGCATTTCTGTACACCTGACATTCTTCCAAGCCTTTGTGTGTACTATTTCATTTTCTCTTTCATTTCCCAGCTTCACCATACATTATGCAAAAGACTGCTAGGTATTTCAAGAAGGATAAAACACAGTCCTGTTTTCAAGGTACTTCCCCAGAGTCCGTAATAATTGGTTCCTAATTCCTCTGGGTCTTAGAAGGGAATAAGCCAATGAGCGGTACACCCATCTACCCCTCAGATATTAATAGTCGGGTGAGAGATGGAAGGCTTATCCAACCTATAATTATTGACCACTAGCTATGGACTAAGCACTGGGAGTGAAGGACTTACTATGACAATGTCCCTGACCCATGACATGGTTTAATATTACAATTCACAATGATTATACCATAGTTATAAATTCTATTCACCAAATAATTCAGCAACACGTGTATAAAGCAAAAAAAAAATCATAGGACATTTAAAGAAACATTGATAGAAATACACTAGTAGTGGGAAAGTTTAATATGTCACTTTTAGTACACCAGACTAGTCAATAAGATAGATCTTATGGATATACATACTTTATACCCTGAAAATAGAGAATACGATAGTAACAACGAAGATAAAATGTTGTTTCAGAATGAAGTTTTCAAGAAATGTGCAAACCTTATATGAGAAAAACGTGAAAGCACCCTTGAAAGTACAAAAATGGGCTTGAACAAATGGAAAGATATTCCATAACATAAACATATCCATTTTCTCTAAGGTAATTTATAAATTTAACAAATACCAATAAAAATACCAACAAGATTTTTATAGAGCTAGACAAGTTGACATTAAAATTCATATGGAAAAATAAAAATTCAAAAATAGCCAGGAAAACAGGAAAAAGAAAAGTTTATGAGGGGAAGCTAGCCCTACCCGTCATTAAAATACACTATAAATCTGGCTTGTTTATCTACTCATGGCAACTGGTGAGCGAATAGGCCAATAGACCAGTGGAATAAAATAGAAAGTCCCAGAAATACTATATACCTAAATGCATATGAAAATGTAATATGTGATAAACATAGTATCTCGAATTACTTGGGAAAAGATGGGCAATTTAGTAAGTATTGGTAAGGCAACTGGCTTGCATTTGGAGAAAGATAAAATTAGAACCAAGTTTCACGCTGTAATCAGGAATAAACTCCAAATGGGCCATGGATATAAATGTCAAAGATGAAACCGTGTAAGTACTAGGAGAAAGTATGTATGATTTTCTCTTTAGTCCGCTGTAGGAAAAGACTTCCTAACTATGACTCAAAATTCAGATCCAACAAACAATAAAGTTGCTGAATTTGACTATGTCTTAAAAAAAAAACTTTTGAACAACAAAAAATAAGCAAAGATCAATTACTAACCCGAAAACACTTTCCCCTTCACACACATATACATTTCTCACACATTTCTCAAAAATATGAAAAGATGTTCAAATTCACTTACAAGTGAAATGCACATTAAATCTACTCTGATAATACACCTCCAAAAGTATGACAAAGTTAGACATTGTGGTATGGGTGGAAGTGGAGCTCTTGGGGTGCTGTGGGGAAAAGAGTTTCCTGAGGTCCCCACCGTGGATGTGTTTTTGTGGAAAGCTTTATAATGTAAAATTAAGGGGGTTGCCCTTCGAGGTCCCATCTCTGTCCATCCCACCATGGAAGCAGTCCAGTCTTGTCTGCAGCAGGCCAAACTAAAAACCAATCTCCAGAGTTTCTGCTCCATATTAAAGTATGTCCAGTCCAACATCCTGCCTGTGGAGTCTGCATGGCCATGGCTCACGCAGCTGCTTAAGGCCACATGGCGGGGCCAGTGCAGGTCACAGAGCAAGAGAGCACAAGAGCAAGCAAGCAGACAAGAGAGGCTGAACCCTTTATTTGGAGATTTTAACCTTCCAAGAGTTCATGCTCTTGCCAATGATCTTTTTCCCAGGCTAGACTGACAGCCAAGCACCATCCCTCCGTCACCCAACTTCGCTGCACATGTGCCCATCTCCCCCTTGGTTCCATCCCTTCCCCAGTGATCTGCAGGGAGTGGACCCGTAGTTCCCTGGGGGAGGTGAAGCTGCCCAGATGGCCATGCTTCTAATGTCTGGCCTCCCCCCTTTGCTCTCTTCCTGTTGTTAATATTGATAAGCTAGCTAATTGCCATGATAACTGTTAGGGTCATTGAAGGAGGAACACATGAGGCCAAAAGGGGTAAAGAATTATACATTTACTAGAGGCCCGGTGCACAAAATTTGTGCACTGGGGGAGGGTGGTCCCTCGGCCCAGCCTGTGCCCTCTCGCAGTCCAGGACCCATCTGGGGATGTCTGCCTGTAGGCCTGCTCCCTGCAATCGGATATTCCTCTCGCAGTCCGGGAGCCCTCACCCCTTACCACCTTGGTAGCTGCTCCTTAGCGCTACCATGGAGGCAGGAGAGGCTCCCGCCACCGCCGCTGTGCTAGCCAGCCATGAGACTGGCTTCTGGCTGAGCGGCGCTCCCCCTGTGGGAGCACACTAACCACCAGGGGGAAGCTCCTGTGTTGAGCATCTGCCCCCTGGTGGTCAGTTCACATCATAGCAACCAGTCGTTCTGGTCTTTCCGCCATAACAGTCACTTAGACTTTTATTATATAGGTTAAGTAATCTGGGAAACCAAATGGGCTGAGCCCCAAAATGGCACCAGCACCCAGGAATGGGGAGGCAGGGGTTTTAAAGGACTCTAGGTGGGCTTTTTCTGGGCGGAGAATTCTCTAGGTGGGTCCGGATCCTGGAAAGGTCTGGAGGGGAAGGATAATGAATGGTCTTAGCAAGTGGAATGTGGTCTAAGCAAAAGGGAACGTCGGTTGTGAAGTGGTCTAAAGTACAGGCCCAGAGGAAGGGGTAGCGATTCAATATTTGATCAGACCTAATAATAACAATTGTAGTATTGTTTGCAATTGCAAAATATCAGAGGGAAAAAAATAAATTTCTATAAATAGGAGAGTATGTGAATAAACGATGACACAGACATAGAATGGAGTATTATGAATCCGTAAAAAAGAATGAGGTCATTTTCTATGAATTAATGTAAAGTGATTTCTAGGATACTTTTTAAATGACCAGCGGGAAGTTTCTGTCACTGGTGCATCTGGGGGTGGAGAGGTGGTGTCAGTTTCAAGCCAGGCAGCTACAGTGACGGCCTGAGTCAGATGGAGTGGAGGACCTGTTGGACTCTGAGCACGACCCATGATAACAGTCAAGCTCCAGGGTCGAACTGTCCGATCTCTGAGTTCTCATGGCCCAAGACAGACAGCGGTCCCACTCATGTGAGTGTCCAGACTTGGGTTTTGGGCATTCCGGGCCCCTCCCAAGGGCATTCCCATTACACGCATTATCTCAGTCTTGGGCATATTGCCACTTAACATACAGGTAAATGTCATGGCTGACAGTGACTCCATATCAGATTGGAAAAGTCTGCTCTGCTCTTGCTCTATACACAGGCTGCACTGGTAGCATGACTGTGGCTCAGTCCTTCTCCACTGCCAAGGCCCCCTCATTTTTGCTTGTTTTAAAGCCTCTATTTCTATCCTCTCCAGAAATGCTTTAAACTACCCATGGTCCTTTTCTGTGTCTATCGGTGCAATTCAACCTGCCAGAGCAATACAGATGATCAGATCAGATGGTTTAATGAAATGTAAGTCCACTATTTCTACTTTATTAGTTTATTGATTTGCAGTGTGTCTTCTATTTGGCTCCTATTCAGGGAAGACATTTCTTGGATGACTTTTGTTTTAGTCATGCTGAGATGTTAAAGGAGCTTTTTGCTGTTGTGCTGTTTGGCAGTAGCCTTCCTCTTTCCTCCCCTCTACTCCTTTATTAGTGTGGGGAGTGTGGGTAGGATAATCAAATTTTAATGGACCAGACTCTACCTTTAGATAGAGGAAATCAGGAAACTAACGAGTGTAAGAATAAAGGAAAATGAAGGGAGAAAAGCAAAATCAGTTCCTTGTGTCAGAGAGTATCACCACAGAACTGTGAGCTCATTTCATTTCATTGGTTTATTTTATAGGTAAGGAGGTTGCGACTAAGAACATATCGATAATGTGTATTCAAGATATGAATAGCTGCATCTTCACACTCCAAGTCCAGGGCTCTTGCCTCTATCCGTTATACCAAGACCCAAGTGACCTGAAAGCAAGCTGAGATCAGGTTAAATTAAGCAGCCTAATTAATTATGCTTTTTAAGTTTATGGTTGTATATGATAAGAATTCACATTTTCAAGAGTTTTTGTAATTTAAAAAGCTCTTGGTTCATGAAATTCTCTCAACTGCTTTGGGATAAGATAATGAGCACTTTTTTAAAAAGCGATGTTGGTATTCATGTCTTGATAAAATTTTTAACAACTCTCCTACCTCTGACTGCCCTGTCTCCCTTTTTCTATTTGTTTTGCTGTTGGAGTTGTAGCTACAAAATGAGTCAGGAAGAAAGCAATCTACAATAATCTATAATAATAGAGGCATAATATGCTAATCAGGCCAGGCAGGCGAATGACCTTCCGGATGTCCTTCCGGACGAAGCCGGGGCTGTGAGGGCCGAGCCCCTTCACGAATTTTGTGCATTGGGCCTCTAGTATTAATATATTTGAACAAAAGGGTCTGTTGGCCAGGCCGCTATGGTTTGGTGGTTGAGCATCAACCTATGAACCAGGAGGTCAAGGTTCAGTTCCCGGTCAGAGATCCCCAGTAGTGGGCTGCAGGAGGCAGCTGATCGATGACTCTCATCATTGATGTTTCTATCTCCCTCTGCCTTCCTCTCTGAAATCAATAAAAAAAATATATATTTTAAAGGGTCTGTTGATTAGAACCACCATAAAAATATATTAGATGCTGTTATTAACCTCCATTTTACGGACGAGGAAACCTCATATGTATAAAACATATATAACATACGCAATATATAACATATGGAATATGTTATATACATATATTATGCATATATAACACATGTGACATATATTACATACATATGTAGTTTGTGTATAATGGCAAATGCCGTTCTTGTATAGTTAGCTAAAACAGACCATTAGTACAAGACCTAAATATTGATGCGATCCGGGATTTACAACGAAATGTCACTGCCGCTTTTCGTCAGAAAGTTAGAAGGAAAATGGGGGGGAGCTTTTAAGGGAAAAGCAACAGTGCCGGCCTCACAGGGCAAAGCAGCACAAGAAATGCTAAGATGGGGGTGGGCGGTCTCCCGGCAGCGTCAGAGGCGACAAGAACTTCCCGCTGACTTTAGGCGGCTGTCAAGCCGTCGGACACCGGCCGATGGAGGTAATTTTGTCAAAAGATCGCCTCCTTCTTCCCGCACTAGATGCCAGCGCCAGGGACCCACCCAGCCCGCGGGGCGGCCCTTGCCCCAGGCCGGGTCCGCAGGCGCTCTCGACCACGCCCCGACCACGCCCCCGACCCCCCGACCACGCCCCCTCCTGCCCTCGCGAGGTCCCGCCCCTTCCGCCTCCCACTTCCGGGCCCGGCGCTCTTTCGCGTCGGCTTCTCGGGACCTGGTTGGCTGATGGGGCAACCGCCAACGGCCGCGGGGTTTGAACCGGAGCCTCGGCCGCGGCGCGCAGCTCCGGGAGTGGGCTGGTGCCCCTCACTCTGAAGGAGCGGTAAGTCGGCGGCCGGTGGCTTTCGGGACGGCCGTCCATTGTGGCGGGATCCGTGTCTTTCCCGGGCGGAACCACCCGGCCTTGTCCTCCGGCGTCTTGGGTCCGCTGAGCCCCGCGACCCGCGCTCATCACACCCTCCCTCCGCCCTGACTTTCAGAACTGCGGCCCCTGCACCCCTCGTCGGGCTTGTTGTTAGGGGGCGGGGGGCGAGGACCTAGTTTGCATCTAAATCGCGGCCTCTGGTCCCCGGGATTTGAACGCCCGGCGGGGGCGGGGGGCGAGCCGCCAGGTAGGAGGTCAGCTCCCTGCAGGAGGGGATCTCTCTAGGCGGCCGCTCCGCTCCGTGATGGTGGGAGGGTCTCGCCCGTGGAGCCCCCTCCTTGGGGCGCCGCGTAGAAGGGAGGCTAGTGCAGGCGGAGGGAGGGAGCCTGGGAGCATTTGGGCTTGAGGCACAGGGAGTGGTTCGACTTCTGTATGCGGGATCCCATTCGGGGAAGCTGGATGTGGAGAGGAGCGTTCCTGATTGAGGGGTCCGCTGAGATGCTGGCCAGACAAGAGCCGCAGAGGAACAACCATTAGGTGATGTCCAGGCAAGAGACTCAGGCCAGAGGTTTTGATGGGTTGCGAGTTCCAGAGGACTCTGCGGGTTGGACAAGGGTGAGGTAGGGGGACTACTGTTCATTCCCCGTGACTGCTGTAAAGCACCACCACCGACTGGGTGGCCTAAAACAAGAGAAATGTATGTTCTCGCAGTTCTGGAGGCCAGAAGTCCAAACACTGAGTGTCACGGAGCTGAACGCAGGCTGTCTGCAGGGCTGCGCCCCTCTGGAGGCCCTAAGGGAGGCATTCCTCACCTCTCCCGGGGTCTGGTCACCTCACTCCAGCCTCTGCCCCTCTCCTGTGCGGATACTCACGTTGGCATGGGGGGGCCTGGCTGGATAATCCGGGGCAGTCTCCCATCACAAGATCCGCAGTGACCCTGTAAAGACCCCTGTTCCACATTGGGTTCAGAATGACGTGGATGAGGACCTGATCGCTTTGGGGGACCCTTTTTCACCCCACCGCAGGACCAAATGAGGGACGTGCGGACCTGGAGGGGGCTAGGGTGAGGGGATGAGGGTGGCCTGGGAGTCTGGGGATTCTTGTGGTGGCTGACCTGCAGGGCCTAGTGAGGTGAGTCCTGTGGACTCGGTAGGTAGGTAGGTAGTGGTGGACAGGCTGAGTATTGGGGGTTAGGCAGGTGGGGGTGGCAGGGTGTCTTCCAGGTCTCTGCAGGTGGAGAGGAGGAGGCTTGGGGAAGGGGAGGGGGACTTGGGAGGTTGGTCTTGTCCAAGTAGGTGGCTGAACTTCAACTGTATTTTCTAAGTAAAACCTATTCAGATCCTTTTCCCTGGACCAGGCAGAGTTAATCACTTTCTGTGCCATTGTGTATTATATCCATCATTCTTGTCATGATGTGAATATCTTTTTGTTAATCAAATAGGCCATAACTCTAACAGACAAGTTTAAATTTCCTGCCTATTCCTCCCCCAAATACGATTAGGCATATCTCTTCTGTGCACATCTCTAAGGTTACACTACATACATTGTAAAGGGTGTCCCAAAATTCACGCAAGAAATAATTTTGATAGAAAACACAGGTTTATAATTAAAAATTATAAATTTTTTATTGATTCATAAAGTATACAGTAATAGGGTTATGTATGGAATAGGATACATAAAAACTGGATTATCATGTCGCGATAGCGAGCACCATTAACTGTTATTGCCTCAGCAGTCGCATTTTTTTAAAATATATATTTTATTGATTTTTTACAGAGAGGAAGGGAGAGGCATAGAGAGTTAGAAACATCGATGAGAGAGAAACATCGATCAGCTGCCTCCTGCACACCCCCTACCCGGGATGTGCCTGCAACCAAGGTACATGCCCTTGGCCGGAATCGAACCTGGGACCATTCAGTCCGCAGGCCGATGCTCTATCCACTGAGCCAAACCGGTTAGGGCAGCAGTCGCATTTTTGAAGAAGAATGGTCCGATGATGCCTCCAGCCCAAAATCCGCACCAAACAGTGACATGTTGTGGATGCATTTGTTTCTCAATCACTCGTGGATTTTCTGAACCCCAAATGTGACAATTTTGTTGATTAACCAAGCCATCAAGATGAAAATGAGCCTCATCGAAATTCAGCCACATTTATGCAAAACAGTCATGGAAAATTTCAACAAAAGAGTGCCTATGTGCCAGCAAAGCCGTGGAGGCCATTTACCCGATATGCTATTCCATACATAACCCTATACTGTATACTTTATGAATCAATAAAAAATTTACAATTTTTAATTATAAACCTGTGTTTTCTATCAAAATTACTTCCTGCGTGAATTTTGGGACACTCTTTACTAGTATCAAAGAGTGCCTATACCCACATTAGATTATGCATTCCATATTATACATTCTTTTTTTTTTATTTTTTTTATTTTTTAAAAAATATATTTTATTGATTTTTTACAGAGAGGAAGGGAGAGAGATAGAGAGTCAGAAACATCGATGAGAGAGAAACATCAATCAGCTGCCTCCTGCACATCTCCCACTGGAGATGTGCCCGCAACCCAGGTACATGCCCCTGACCGGAATTGAACCTGGGACCCTTCAGTCCGCAGGCCGACGCTCCATCCACTGAGCCAAACCGGTTTTGGCGCATATTATACATTCTTATACAGCCATGTCCTGTTTTCTGTCTCCAGCCTAGCCTGGCTCCTGGCATGACGATAAAATAATACAGGTTTAAATGAAAAACAGTCACTTATCTTTTTTTTGGATTCTATTTTAAACCACTTTTAATTACATTCATACTTTCCGGTTTTATTCAAGGGGTTTTATTGATACGTATGTACAGACAAATTATATCATTTGTCATGATTGTTACTTTTTAGAATATATCAGTTACTCAGATCTTTTATTAATCAATACTATGATTTCCTTCCTTTTCTTTTTTGCTTCAGTGATGGATTATCAAGTAACGGAAATGGGATCACTTTTCCCCTCAGGAATTAAGAGGCATGTGAAAGACAAAAGAATGTCAAAGACTGCTAAGTTGAATGTTTCTCTTGCCTCCAAAATCAAAACAAAAATAATAAGTAAGTACCATTGGTTGTACATATACTCACGTTTTTACTTTTCCCTGGAGAATTGATGAGTTTTTTTATTTTATTAAGTATAGAAAATGACTATTTTTGTTAACTGATGCTTTTCTTTCCTTTCAGTCTTTCTGTTTCCTTCAACTCCTACTAGTTGAATGGTTGTGATGATTTTCCCCCAGAGGTGACAGCTGAATTTTCAGCAGTGAGCTTGGTGCAGCCTAAGGCAGCTACCTCCTACATGGCAAGGAAAATATCTTAAAAAGTGGTAGATCGTTATGGTGTGCTGTAGCAATTGGCTGATGGGTCATCTAGAGGGGTTGGCCCACATGGGCTGCTGTAGTGGGTGATCTTATATAGCCAAAGCTCATTAGGAGGGCACTGAACCCTTTAGAGATGGGTCTCATGGATTCTAGAATTAGGGTGTCAGAAGGGCAAAAAAGAAAAAAAAAGAAAGAAATGGGGAAACTCCCCAAGATAAATTTTTAATGCTCTTGAAAATTGTCTCAATGGATCATACCCACCTTAGCGGGAGTGGGGAAGGCACTGCCGAGGGTAACTGTGCCTGGGAAAGAGCCAAACCTTCTGAGTATCTTCCAGTCATAATGTTGCTCCTACCCAGGTGTCTTGGGCCATGTGTTGTGTTAGACCACCTCCTCTAGAGGCTATTTCCTGCTCTCTGGCAGGACCGTTGCACATCTGCTGCTAAGAAGGAACGTACTGACTTTGAGGCCTCCAACAGGAAAAGGTTATTATCCTTTAGCTGTGGCGTCCCACTGGTTCTAGTGTGTTTCCGTGGCTGTGTCAGAGGCGGCTGTTGAAACTGCTTTCTCTGTGCCAAAGATAAAGTACTTCTTTGGACTCTGTTTTTTAGATTCCCAGACTTTCCCTGAGTATTTTTAAAATATTATTTTAAACATTTTTACATATATACATTTTTATTCAGTGGCATGTAAATCAAAATTATGAAGATAAGAGTATGCTCTAAGTGTACACAGGGAGCACACTATATTTAAGGTGAGATTTACCAAGGGATTCATAATTAAACTTCTTTCCTTACAACGGGAAAGCATTTCTGACTTAAATTATGTTTACACAGTGCTTGTAAAGAGAGGGGTCCGGTTTAGATTGTAGTAGATGCCCGCATATACGAGGGAGGATATTTGGGATGGAGGTAGACTATCCCATAGGGTTTAGAGATGATCTATCCAACACTGTAGTAAGTATCCCACAAGGTTAGGTGATTATCCAACGTTGTAGTAAGTATGCTCCCTTTCACTCAAGGTTTTGAAAAATGGACTTTGGGAGCATTAATTAATGTGCTCCATTCTGCAGCCACAGAAACTGGCTTTAAATTTTTCATAGACTGGCCACCCTAATTTCTATGGGACATCTCCAGTTAGAGCTGCAGGATCAGCTTCTCCATTCTACCTCCTAGTCAAAGGCAAAAGGAAGGTAGGGCAGCAGGTATCAAGATTCAGTGTTTGTGGCTGATCTCATTATCTAGAATGCTGTGTCTGTAGAAGAGCCCTCTGTTTCCTAACTCTGTATCCACAGACATTCTGCCGTTCTCATGCCTTTTATTCATCACCTAGACGGCTTTTATTTCTTCAGTTCCAAACTCTAAGTACATTTTTTTTCAAAACTACATCTGTATTGTCAGTCTTTTATTTTCCAACCTTCAGTTAAAACTTATAAAGTGAAATGCATTTTGTCTAAAAGAATTTTATTAAGGAATGTGAAAAATTGTTAAGGTATATGTTCAATATTAATTATTAAAAATTTTTTTACAGATAATTCTTCTATTTTCAAAATATCTCTAAAGCACAACAACAGGGCATTAGCTCAGGCTCTTAGTAGAGAAAAAGAGAATTCTCGAAGAATGGCAACTGAAAAGATGTTATTACAAAAAGAAGTGGAAAAATTGAATTTTGAGAACACATTTCTTCGCCTAAAGCTAAATAATTTGGTATGGAAACTATATTATGTTTGAATTCTAAATTATAACAAAATCTTAACTATATTACTATAGAAGCTCTAGATATGTTTTTCAAACCTCCAATTATTATGAAAAATTATTGAAAGAGCATACATTGCTCATGGGCAAACTGTAATAAAATTGGTGTCTTAAGTCTGCATTCTAAATATTTACTTGTGGCTTTGCACACCAGCATAACACCTTGATTAACCTTTGATTGCTTATCTAAGCAAAGCTTTGTGCATTACTAATTCCTCCAGTGAATGGAAAGGAGGGGAGTTCACAGTATTAGTATTCTCCTCTAGCCCCAGTGTTTCCCTGACTTTAAGCCAAATAGAATGAATATTGTAGTCGTTGCTTTTCCTTCCAATTGGCAACTCTGTCCATAGACAGGGTAGTAAGTTCCAATGATTAGCTAGGCTGCAACTATAGATCTAACTATAAAATAAGTAGAAATTAATTTAAAAATGGAAAAATTACCTACTACAGTTTAGGGTTAAATTCCTGTGACTGACCAACTATGTTTACTTGCCATATAATGTATTATAAGAAGATAGAAAAATGTTTGTAGAAAAATTTATGATTGATAGTTCAAAAGCATTCAAAATGTGTGTCTATTTGAACTATACAGTATAGTACCTTTTTAGCTCAATGTAATCTCAATTTTTAGTCCAATGTTATCTGTTATTTTTTAAGTCTTCTCAGCTGATTGTATTCATAAATGTATGATTTAATAAACTCCAAATCTTAATTGTTTAAAAGGGGTCTTTTTTTTTTTTTACTTATACAGAATAAGAAGCTTATAGAAATAGAAGCACACTTGAACAATAGTTTGATAACCGCAATTGAAATGAGCAATTTTTCTGAGGTAAGTAGAATTGTGTGTAAGTGGTGCAGTTTTTTAGCATTACTGAGAATAGTTGAGGTTAGTTAAGTAGCATCAAGATTAGAGATTCATATCCTAAACTTTGTGCAAAGGAACGATGATATTAATGGGTTAATAGAACATTATCATTTGGTATAATTGGTTATTGTAATTTTTACATAAAATTTAGTTTTGATTAAAAGTAACACAGGATTGGATAGCTCAGTGGAACCTAATAGCCCTTAAACACACTAAAAAGCATGAAAGACAATAGTAGAAAGGTAGTATTTCAAACTAGGAAAGAATTTGTGTTATTAAAAAAAGATGGCCCTAACTGGTTTGGCTCAGTGGATAGAGCGTCGGCCTGCGGACTGAAAGGAGGTCCCAGGTTTGATTCCGGTCAGGGGCATATACCTTGATTGCGGGCACATCCCCAGTAGAGGTTGTGCAGGAGGCAGCTGATGGATGTTTCTCTCTCATCGATGTTTGTAACTCTCTATCCCTTTCCCTTCCTCTCTGTAAAAAATCAATAAAATATATTAAAAAAAAAAAAAAAAAAGATGGACAGGTGGCTCTCCTCTCAGGAGCATACCTGAGCCTTTTCCTTCCCCCTCCTTCTCCCCCAGGCCATTACTTTTACCCTTCTCTCTCCTAAGCTCCCAGGGCCCATCCTTCACCTCTGTAACTTGTTTCCTGAGGCCTCGCAGCCCTACTGGCTCTTCTACCTCTGTAACTTCCTAAATAAATTTTCTCTAAGATTTGGAAAATTAAAAGATAGACATAATTGAAAAACAATAGGAGAAAAAAGAGGAAGATTCTACTCTATACCATTCTCTAAAATAAATTCTAGATGGACTTAACTGTAAAAAAAGGAAGTCATATAAAATGAGAAGAAATTACAAATGAATTCACATAGGTAGGATAGGCCTTTCTATACCTAAAACAGATAGAAACCATAAAGGAAGTTATTAAAGGACTTTCTAAAAAAACAAACAAACAAAAAAAAACAAAAACAAAACTTAGAAACCTAAAAATCATAAAAATAAAAGGTAAATTACAGACTAGGAAAATTAAACATATGGCAGAAAAGCTCTAATGTAAATAGTTTAAAATCTTTTATAATCTAGCACAAGGAAAATAAAATAATTTCAGGAAGGGAGTGAAATTTACTTAATTATCTAAATAGGAAAAATAACTTTTGAAGGGATAACTAATGAGAAGGCAAAATATATATGGTATGTCAACTAAAGAAAGGTCAGTGAAGCCCCAATTGTAGGTAAATTTCTTACTAGCTTCTGCAGGCAGGTTAGTGCTTCAGGGGGTGGCGTTTTAAATGGGATTGCCAATATTTAGATCCCAGCTCTGCTACTTCCTGATTCTGTGACCTTGGCCTTACAGTCTTTGCACCCCAGTGTCCTCATCTACATGGTATGAATAATGGGGTGTTAGTGTAAGAATTAAATGTGCCTAGCATGTATTCTTTCAATAGGATGAGTGCAATAAATGTTAGCTATCATTACTTTTTAATTTTCTGCAAATCTGTCCTTTAAAAACTGTTAAAGTCATTTAGAAATCTCTTAAATGCATTGTCTTTGTGGTAAGAAGATATGAACTCTTTCAACCTATGTGGTCAATGTGTAGCTCCTTTGTCAGAATCTTTTATAAAAGCTAGCCAAATTGGATGTGAGTGCGATCTGGCTGCGACATCTGTCACCCCATTGATCGCCAGGGTTGATTTGGCTGATCTGGCTGGCTAGGCGGGTGTCCCCCTCCTCCCTCACCGATCCATGTGCGTCCCTCCCGAAGCTGCGCGCTCGGTCGAAGAGGACAACCTTCCCCCCCCCCCCCGGAGGAGAGGACCGGTCTTCGGTCAAGGGTATACGAGTAGCTGCGCTCCCCTGCTAGAACCTCCAAACAAGCTCTCAAAGCTAGCCAAAGAATAGGTACTTTATTGTCTAATGTAATCCACATTTGGATGCAGAAAGGATTTGTTCTTAACAAATGAGAGTGGAAGTCCAAAGTCCCCATGTGTCCTTCACTGATATTGCGCGGGGGAGGAGGTCTGCACTCATTGCCACCAGATGTCCCAGCTCTCCCCTTGGCCTTTTCTGATAGTACCTCTGGTTTGGAGAAAAGTTGCCTTAGTATATAGCCTGGTGAGTGTGGAAGTCTAGACTCCCTATTTGGCTTTTGCACCTTGTCCAAAATTAATTGACCAAATATATGTGTATCTATTTCTGAACTCTGTTCTATTTCATTGACCTATTTGTCTGTTTTGTATTTTGTATTTAAGTATATTTGTCTGTTTTTATGCTAATACTATATTGTCTCAATTACCATAGCCCTTCGACTTTGTTCTTTTTTAAAGTTGTTTTAGCTATTGTAGGTCCTTTGCATTTCCATGTGAATTTTGAAATTAGGTTGTCAGTTTGCCCATACCCATTTATATTGCAGGTTAGCACTGTACTAAGAAAACATGTTTGTATGTTGCCTAATTTTATGGTCTTTATCAAATAATTAAAACATGTCCAGAAAACATGTGAAAATTTAGCAAATATAGAGAAGCAAAAATTTAAAAGCTACATTAAAATCACCCAGGCTTTGAATTTTAAAGGACCATTTAAAAATATCCTCCTATATAATAAAAGGTTAATATGTAAATTGACCGAAGGGTGGAATGACCAGTCACTATGATGTGCACTGATCACCAGGGGGCAGACGCTCAACACAGAAGCTGTCCCCTGGTGGTCAGTGCGCTCCCACGGGGGAGTGCCACTCATCCAGAAGCCGGGCTCACAGCTGGTGAGCGCAGTGGCGGTGGCGGGAGCCTCTCTAAGTTGTTAGTCGGACATCCCCCGAGGCTCCCAGACTGCAAGAGGGCGCAGGCTGGGCTGAGGGACCCTCCAAGTGCACGAATTTCATGCAACGGGCCTCTAGTATATTATATCCAATAATACATTGCTTAATACATATGTAGACATAAGCATATTTCTTATACAGTTGACCTCTGAACAATGTGGAGTTAAGGATGCCAACCCCCACATAGTCAAAATCCACATATCAGTTAAGTTGGCTCTTTACCCAACCATGAATCCAAAACTATGTATATGTAAAGACATCATATTTGTGTGGCTATGCACTGTGTATTTGTATGTATAGAAGAAAGTTTGGGAAGTTATATGCCAAAATGTTAGTAGTGATTCTCTTTGGATGACATGATTATGGATGAACTGTGTTTAACCTTATCACATTATTCTCATTGAACTATTAAAGACTAATGCAAGAATTGTTCCATTAGTATTGGTATTCTTGCATAATTTGATGTTTTAATAACAAACATGATTTAATGAGATTAGAAATTTTGTGTGTTTTTTATTTTATGTATTTTTTCCCCAAAATAGTTCCATCAGAGTCCCTTTCTACTGCCAGCCAGCAAGAATAAACGGGTTAGTAAACAGTGCATGTCGATGCGTCTTCCATTTGCAAGGTAATTGCTTCAAAACTTGGTTAAATATTGGCCTGCACACCTCTAAGTGGACTTTGAAAGTTTTATTTGGTTCACTTCCTTGAAACATAGAAAAACATTTAAAAATTAATAATGAAATACTTGTTAAAATTGTACCAGCAAAAGAAATTGAAGACATAATATAATAGAATTTAGTTTTATATTTTGAAATAATATTCAGCTTTCCCATAGATTCTAGAGAAGAAAGAGGCACAGATGGGCCTTTAGTTACATGAGTTTAAAGTACATTGACTCAGAGTACTTAGATTTGTATATAACACAATAATTTTGTATGTGTTATATAATGTTTGAGTTTTATTAACCTATGGTTGCCTACTGAGGTAGGAAAGAGATGGTCTGTGAGTCTTGCTCAGATTGTGTCTTCAGGGCTCTGAAGAAACTTACCCTTATTCAGTAACTAAGTTGTATTTATTAACCCCCCTTTCCCTATGGTTACTACTTTCCGTGTCCTTTTAAGAAACTCTTTACTAATTGGAAGGTCATGATATGTTCTGTTTTTTTTTAAGCTCTATTATTTCCCTTTCACATTTAGATCTTCAGTCTACCTAGAATTTGAGGTATAATGAAGGAAGAGTCATAGTTTATTTTTTCATGTGGAAATCCTACTGACCTACACCATTTATTTAGAAAAGACCGTCTTTTTCCCACCTCATTGCAGTATCATCTGTTTCATAAGTCAGGTGACTTGATGTGTATGCATCTGTTTCTGAACTCACTATTCTAAGCCTTGGTATTTGATAATATGAATCTCCATTTCATTTATGTTTTTGATCATGAATATTCTCTTGGCTGTTCTTGGCCCTTTGCATTTCCATGTGCATTTTAGAATCAACTTGTCAATTTACATAATGCATGTATACACATACATATCTGATTGGGATTAAAAAATTCATCACATTAATAGGAAAAAAAGAGAAAGGTATCTTTTCAATAGTGACAGAAAAGGCATTTGATAAAATTCAATAGCCATTTATGAAAAACCTTTCAGCAGACCAGGAGTACAAGGAAACTTCTTTAATCCTACCAGACCTGAGGCCCTGAACCTAACTGTCCCCTATACCTGGGCTCCTGAGCATTAAAGAGAAAAAACCAACATGATATAGAAAAATGTTAGTTACATGCAAACAAGTGGTTAGAATAAGATAGAACTTGGAGACATTGTAGAAAATAGGTCTGTCTACCTTTCATCTACCTTTCATCTAGCGCCAATATTCCACCTTTGTGTGGAAATTACCGAAAAATCGGTACAGTGGTCTGGTAGGGTTAAGCTGATAAGGAAAATCTACAAACCTGCTCTTCACACCATGCTTAACTCAAGAGCAAGCATGTTAAATAATTGGAACACAATAAGAATGTTCTTTCTCCTAAAGCCACAAACTATATGTAAACCCAGGGCTTCTACTAGGTACATATCCAATAGAAATGTGTGTATACATTTCAAAAGGCATATAAATAGCAGCACTATTTATAATAGACCAAAACTAGGTAATATCACTTATTTGGGTTCATTTGCTGGCCCCCCTCCCACTTTCTTTGATGTTACTCTTCATTCTTTTAATTCAAGAAGGTCACTTTAACAATATATTTCTGTGGATTTCTGTGTCCCTTCCACTCCCATAGATTTAAGTACTGTAGAATATGGCTTCAGTTTACATGGATGTTTTTGGAAATAACGACCTTCATCTCACACATAACTTTTTATACAATTGTACTTGTTTGAAACCAGAGGAAGAGTTTTGGGTATTCCATATAATTTAAGGAAAACTATAAATATTATATACAAGTGTTTAAAAGTATGCCTGGACTTTATTTATTTCATTATTATTACCCTAATAGCCTAACTAGTGATTATATCAGTTATCTCCTTTTGGGGCCACTGGGGTTATGAAGATAAGCATTCTTGTTTTACTCCCAGTTCTATACTATTAGATACTACCTACTTCCTACCTATACTTGTCTTCATTGAACACAAAAAGGTACCCAGAGGGGTGGGCGGAGGTTGTGGTTGGTTCTTAAATAAATAGATTATAGAAAGAAATGTCTATGTCATTTTCTAATTTTTGTAAAATGCAAAATTTTTCATTCATTCCCACTTGCCTTTAGAGTTCCATTAACTTCAAATGATGATGATGATGATGAAGATAAAGAGAAAATGCAACATGACAACAATTTTATATCAAAGATATCGTCTGATGTTCCTACTTTGGTATCAACAAGACAATCTTTATCAGCTCAGTATAATTTGGAGTCATGTCTTAAAGAAAATAATCAAAATGTGTGTTGCTTAGATGATTCAGAACAGATTTCTTCTATTATTGATATACTTCCTAAAGGTGAGATTTTTTTTAAATTCTCATTTTGAGTATCAGTATTAAATAGTACACTCATAACATTTTCTTCTTGATAGCCATGGTATGTAAACTGTTAATAAGTTAAATCTCTAATGTTACAGATTTGCTAACTTCTACCATTTTAAAATGCAATGAAAATTTTCATTTAAAAGTCAGTATGCTGACAAATGTCAGCTCCACATTGGCCTGATACTGTTTCTCTGGAAACAATATTTAGAAATGTGCTGGCCTAAAGAGCTTTTCTTGACATCTTAGCTTATGAATAGAAAGATACCATATTAGTTTCACACATTTTCATTTTCTCCTGTTCATAAATATGAAAATTGGGGGCCTTGATAGGAGTAGTGACTTTTACAAAATCATAACCAATTAATAGTAAAGCAAAAACTTGAGCGTGCATAATGGTTGAGCAAGAGAAAATGATGACACATTTTATTTAGATGGTATTTCAAAATAATTGTGTGGTGTAGTCTGGTTTATGTATTTGCCATAGATTTTCCAATTGATATGTTGAATTTAGACCTTAGAATTATTTTTTCTTTCTAAAAATTTATATTTGTAGCCCTGACTGGTTTGGCTCAGTGGATAGAGCGTTGGCCTGCGGACTGAAGAGTCCCAGGTTCGATTCCGGTCAAGGGCATGAACCTTGGTTGCGGGCACATCCCCAGTAGCAGGTGTGCAGGAGGCAGCTGATCGATGCTTCTCTCTCATCGATGTTTCTAACTCTCTATCCCTCTCCCTTCCTCTCTGTAAAGAAATCAATAAAATGTATTAAATAAATAGAGTAAAACTTTAAAAAAAATTTATATTTGTACATTCCATATATAATTTATAGGAACTAGCTTTCTGCTGATAGTTTTTTGATAGTAGTTCTTATTAGAGTTACCATTGTTATTTGGGGTCATTTGCTGGTCCCCTCCACTTTAGAAATATATATATTAATGGCTCTACTATTGGGGCCAAGGCAGAGTGAATTCTCAATATCTATTTTCCATTGATACATATGTAAAATGTGACTTAGGACTACTCTCATCATTTCTACTTTATTTTTTTATCAGCATAGATTCTTTATAAGTAGTTGAACAGAACACATGGTTAGAAATCCTCTGTAAAACAGCTTGATTTCTAACCTAATTTGTTTAAAATTATAAACCTGTCATTACTTATTTCTGAATTTTGTTTCCCTTTATTCTATAGAGAACTGTTCCCACTATGAACAAAGTTCCGAGAGTTCTCTAATGAGTGAAATGAAAAATTCCCAGCCTATCAGTCACAAAAAGGAGATACCATCTTTTAATAACATAACTAAAAGGAAAAAGCTTGCATCATTTCTGGAATCAAATAATCCTTGTCCAGACAATCCTTGTATGACAGATTTAAATCAAGAAGGGATTTTAAGCCCAGAATTAAATGGGAATAATAACATAAATGATCATACTAATGAAAGAAATATTAAAATGCAAAGAAACATACAGTGCCTTCCTGACTCATCTGAGTCTGCAAGTGAACCTGCTACAGAATGCATGAATCAAGTTCAGGGTAATGATGACTTTCAGGAGCAGAAAACTGTGTATGATACTGACATGGATTTAACTGCTAGTGAAGCAGTAAGCCAAATTGTTACAGTTTCAAAAGGCACTAAAAATAAAAGAAATAATAAACCAAATGACTGTGCAACCAAAACTTTCAGGAAAGTGAAAGATTCAAGCTCTGAAAAAAAGAGGGAAAGATCAAAGAGACAAATTAAAAATAGTTCAGAAATGAATGTTGAGGAAAAGATTGAAAATGAACCAGAAAAAAGACCTGTTGGCCTGAATGACAGTGGGGATTCAGAAGATCCAAATTCTATCTTCAGTACTGAACAGCTGACTCAGTTGAACAAACTGAAGACAATAACCCTTCATAATGACTTTGATCAAGATGACAGACAAAGTACAGAGAAGGGGAAGAAAAAGAAGAAGAAGAAAAGAATACATGTTACAAATGAGCAAGAAGAAACATACTCTTTCTCCCAAAATTCTGATAAATTCCAGCAGGAGAGTAAACTTGACATGGATCTGACATCTCTAGCTTATGATAAAAATAAAGCCTCTAGACAGACATTTGTGATTCATAAGTTAGAAAAAGGTCACTTATTCCTAAATCAAAAGGATCAAGAAACCATTTCTGAAAACCTAGAAATCACAAATGAATTTCAAACAGCTGACCTTGCCACCAAACATAATGGAAATTTATGTGATTATGAGACACAAAATACGTTGGATTTGAAAAAGCATGTGACCGATGCACAATCTGCTCAGCAACATGAATTAAAAGTAATTAAGAAGCTTAGGCAGAAAGTAAATCGGAAGACAGAAATAATTTCTGAAATGAACCAAATACATGGGGATAATGATCAAGATGTGTATTGTCCAGAAAAGGGAAACTTTTCCATCCACACCCAAGCGGATAAAGAGATCATCTCTGGAAACCTAGAAGTTTCAAATGAGTTTCAAAAACCTGCTCTTCACACCAGCAATAATGGGAGCCTATGCGATTGTGAGCCCCAGAATGTGTTGGATTTACAAAAGCTGGTCACCGAAGCGTTTCCTGTTCAGCAAAATAAATCAAAAGCTAGTAATCTTAGGCAGAGAGTAAACCGGAAGACAGTAGTAATTTCTGAAGTGAATCATTTATGTAAGGACAAAAATGTGTATTGCCCAGAAAATGGTAACCCTTTCTGCCTAACCCAGAAGGATAAAGAAATCATCCCTGAAAACCTAGATGACGCAAGTGAGTTTCAGACACCTGCCCTTTCTACCAAAGTTGATAGAAACCTGTCTGATTGTGAGACTCAAAATATTTTGGAAGTGAAAAAGCATGCCAATGATACGCAAACTGCTGGTCAAAAGGAATCAAAAATAGACAAGCTTAGGAAAAAGGTATGTCGGAAGACAGAAATAATTTCAGAAAACCTAGTACATGAGAATGATGACAAAGATACACACGACCCAGAAAAGGGTAACCTATTTTCTCTAACCCAGAAAGAAAACAAAATAATTCCTGAAAACCTGGAGGACTCAAATGATTTTCAGATAGTTGATCCTTCTCCCAGAGGTAATAGGAACCTCTGTTATGAGACTGGAAACCTTTACTGTGAGAAAAAGCAGGCTACTAAGATGCTACCTGCAAAGCCAAATGGATCCAAAATAAATAAGAGGCTTAGGGATAAAGGAAGTCGGAAGACAGAAATAATTTTAGAAACGAACCAAATAAGTGAGTTTAATAAAGGCGTGCATGACCCAGAAAATGGTAACTTCTTTTCCCCAACCCAAAGGGATAAAGAAACTATTTCTGTAAACCCAGAAGTCACAAATGAATTTCAACCAGCTTATCTTTCTACCAAAGATAATGGAAATTTATATGATTATGAGAACCCGAATATGTTGGATTTGAAAAGGTATGTAACTGATATACAACCTGCTCAACAAAATGTTTCAAAAATAAATAAGCAGAAAGTGAATCGGAAGACAGAAATCATTTCGGAAGCATACCAGATATATAGGGATAATGATAAAGATGTGCATGGCCAAGAAAGCTATACAAAAGATATTGATTTTAAAGTACATGAATCTAAACAGAGACTTGAATGCCAAGGTATTATCAGTGGATATTGTATGGAAATCAATAGTAATGAAAAGGAAAATTGTGAGCAAATTTCAAATCCTTACAAACAAAAAAAGCACGGGAAAGAATCATCAGGCAAGACAAAGAATATTTTGGCAAAAAATAAATCTATTTTTCAGTTAACAGATTCTTCACAGACATCTGTCTCCTTAGAATCAGATTTAAAACAAGTTGCTAATGAAGCAGATTCTGATTCTAGTAACCAAATGGGATCACATAAGAATCCGAAGCAAAGCACTACAACTTTTAATAAAAAAAGTGATATCCCCTTTGCAGAAGTGATGAAAGGAGAGTGCCAGATCAAAAGAAGAAGTAAAATGACATCCAAATCAAAGAAAAGGAAGACTTTAATAGATCCTTCTCCAGATAGCCATGAAGTAATGCACATAATATCAGACATCAGTCAGAGAATGCCAGTTGGATCTGAACAAGCTGATGAACAAAATTTGGAAAATGAGAAAACTAAGCCAGACTTTTATACAAAGATATTTAATTCTTTATCTCAGATATATTCACCTAACGTACAAGATTCTTCTCATAACAGTGTTCATGAGGGTTCAAGACCTTTGCGTAGTTCTAGTAAAAATCTGATGATAAAAAAAAATGTCGCCCTGGAGAGCTCACCAGTCTGTGCAGTAAGTGATGATGTGCAGGAGGAGATGGCAGGGATGACGTTTCAAGTCACCCAGAGAACACAAAGATCAGGAGCAGGTAGGTCAATGCCTAAAGTGATCAATTTTAAAAGCGTGTTTTTTTCCCACTTAACTGGTAAAGTATTTCTAGTTACTTTTATGGAATTTAAAAACTAGCTTGACCCAAGAATTTAAAGAGAGCTTAGTACTTTGGAAAGATATTGGTGAGAATGTCTTGGACTTTATAACCTAAAAAACAGATTGGCTTTTCCCACAGAGTTGTCTGGTAATACCATTAGGCAGGTAATTTCCTGTTTCATATGTTTGAAGGAAATTGTGTGTTTTACATATATATTATAAGGAATTGTGCTGGATTGATTTTATCAATGACAATTGCAAGTTTGTTTAGCATGGGACTTTGATAACAGTATATATTTAATGTGATTAAAGCATTATTCTATGTGTTTTAGAGAAATAAAAATAAACTACCAACTCCCTTTCCTCAGAATAAATATATGTAAAAGTTACAAATGCAATGGTAAATGCTTTACTAGACGCACACATATTATGCTAAGGGATATAATGGGGAGTACTTTTGACTAAAGGAACTGGCAAAGACATATGAAATAGGTAGCATTTTAGGCCCTAAAGGATAGGTAGGATTTTTACCTTAAGGTTTACTTTTAATTTTCTCCCAGTTATTAAAATAACACTGCAGAAAATTGAAAGTAGAGAATCAGAAAATAGTAGGAAAAACAATCACCTGGAACTGCAGTCAACATTCTGGCATATGCATGCAGACTTGAATCTATGGGTTTTTTCTTAAAATCATATTCTATAAAACATTACTTATCTCACATTTCCCCCTTAACATTGAATTCTATGGATGTTCCTTTATTATTAGAAATTTTGTAACATTAGACATTCCCATATCAATTAAAATTTTCTAGTGGGAGCCTAACATTTTACTACATGTGTGTGGAGCACAGGGATTTTTTCCAATTTTATTAAGAAACAATTGACATATATCACTATAAGTTTAAAGTGTACAGCATGATTTATACATGTTGTGAAATGGTTACCACAGATGTAGCTAACATCCATCTTCTCAGAGATACATTGAAAAGAAAGAGAAAAAAAATTTTTTTCTCCTTGTTATGAGAACTCTGAGGGTTTACTCACTTAACTTTCTTATATATCATACAGCAGTGTTAACTATAGTTACCATATTGTACATTACACCCCTAGTACTTATTTATCTGATAACTAGAAGTTTGATCATCTAATGCCAATTTTCCATCCTCCCTACCTCTCCGCTGCCTCCTAACCACAAGTCTGACCTCTTTCTGAGTCTGGGTTTTGTTTTTAAGATTCCACATATAAGTAAGATCATACAATATTTGTTTTTCTCTGTTTGACTTATTCCACTTAGCATAATGTCTTTAAGGCCCATCTGTGTTGTCACAGTGGTAGGATTTCCTATTTTTCTATCTGGCTGAATAGTACTGCGTTTTATTTGTGGACCACAATTCTATCCATTCATCTATCCATGGACAGTGAGGTTGTTTCCATGTCTATTGTAAATAATGCTGTTATGAACATGAGGGTGAGGACACTAGGATTTGATGGATGAGGTTATTCCAGGTAAAAGGAACACTGAAGCAAAGGTGTAGAGTTACAGGACATGTTAGAGGACGAGAGCCATCTTTCATCTCTGTCTTCTTCATGGTGCCTTTCACAGAGTGGCCAATGAATGACAAATGTTGAATGAATGCAGTAATTTGTGGGATTCTGTGAATAGTTGGACCGTGAAGAATTTTTCTCAGCCTATAAGTGATTTCTGAATTAAAATGTTGTGGACTACAACATTAAGGCTGGAGAAAAACTGATTTACAAATAATTGTAGTGCTACTATTATAATTAAAATTACAACTTGATTATTGTTAAGTTTAAAAATTTGCTATCAGTGATTTTTGCAAACCACTAAATAGCCCATTTCTATTTCCATATTTCTAAATGTTTATAAATATTTTTGAAAATAATATTCTTTTCAGGTGGTAGAACACTACAGGACTTGACAAATACCAATTTTGTTTCAAATAACACTGCTACATCTGAGAACAAGTCAGAAGATCTTATTTTAGAGCTGCCAAAACGAAGAAGGTGCACTCCTCTCAATTTGAAAGAGCCAAGTCTCAAAGAGTAAGTGTTTCAGTGAGGTTCGAGTGATTTCAGTGTGATATTATCAAATATACACTCTTTCAAAAATCCCTTCTTGAATTAGTATTTGAACACTTCTGAATATCAATGAAGTATATATTATTGACGTGTAACAACCACAGTATAATCTGAGTAAGATGTGAAGAAATGTCTTCTTTTATTCTTTGAACAGTTTTTATAAAAGATGTTGCCTATAATTTATAAAGCACTGTTTACATGTTTGTTACTCCCCTTAATTTATTTTCTACCTTGTTCCCTAGAAGTGGTTTTCAAAGTGGTTTATGTGTCCTTTGGCCTCAAAGAATAATACTCTTTTTTTCCCCCTTTTTTTAAACTTCAAACATATCTCAGCGAACAGAAATAGTACTTCCCCCATTTACCCATCCCTGAGGTTCACCAGTTATTAATACTTTACCATATTTACTTCATCTGTCTTTTTTGTTATGTATTTTTCAAGCAAATAAAGATATATACACTTCTGAGTATATCTCTAAAAAGTAAGAACTTCTTAAAATTTTTAACAAAACTTGACAAAAATGATCACATCTAACAAAATTATCAATAATTCCTGTTATCTAATAGATAATTTTTATTCAAATTTTCTTGATTATCTCAAAACGGTTCAAATGCCTTTAATATGTGTTTTATTCAAAATTTCATTTTTAAAAAGGATTAATGAAGTAGCCTGTTGTATAGAACCTGATGATATTTAGGATATATTTTCAGAAGGAAGAGAAAAATATCCTTAAATTTTTCTTTCTTTACACTTTTATTTTTATGTATTTGTTTTTATTTATTTCAGAGAGGAAGGGAGAGGGAGAGAGCAATAGAAACATCAACAATGAGAGAGAATCATTGATCGGCTGCCTCCTGCATGTTGCACACTGGGATCAAATCTACAACCTGGGCATGTGCCCCAACTGGGAATTGAACCATGACCTCCTGGTTCATAGGTCAACATTCAACCACTGAGCCACTCAGGCCAGGGTCTGTACAATCTTAGTGCTTGCTTCTTTTATGAAATGAAAGACATGATGGCTTTGATAGGTATTTTAAAACAGTAACCAGCACATGATCAATACAACATCCCCATGGCAGCTCTTTTGAAAGAATTAATTAGGTTCTATCTAATTACCCAAAATAAGGGTATCTTATTGGCTCTGAAGAGGAGTACAGAGGAGGGAAAGAAACCTTCCTTTTACCCGTTATGCCTTCTAATTTGGGACCATGTGTTACGTATTTCATCCAAAAAACATAAATAAATAATATAACTCCACTTCTTGCAGCATTATATACTAGGTTAATAGATCAACCCTCTAAAGTAGAATTACTGGACAAAATATTAAAACAGACAAGCAAAATACTCCTTGAATGTATCTATTAGAGAAGTGAGAAAGCTCGGATTAGAGACGAAGCCAGGAAGGTAAGTGGAGCCAGAAACTGGCTTTTGCTTGAAGACGTTTTGCCTAAGCATTGGATTCACAGCCTTATGGGCCTGGGGACAGAAGGCAGACTCTAGGATTTAGCTAAAATTAAGAGTCTAATAGTGGATCTCCCTTAGTAAAGTTGAGCTACTCTCAAATAGAAGAACAAACTAAAAATAACCTTCCCACCAGCTTTTTTTAAGCTCTAGGAAATAACTCTGGTACTGAATTGAGGAGTAAAAAATGTTCTAAGAATTCTTAACCAAAACCAAAAACCCTCATGTATAGCAGCTGTAATTCACAATATCTGGAAGTCACAAAAAAACATCAAGCTGAGGATTTAGTATTAGCCCCTGACCTGTAGTGCCTCCTGTTGTCTATTAGAAGCAAATGCAAATATTTTCTAGAGGAGCCCTTCTTCATCTCAGTCCACCGGACATTTTCCACAGATTAAGCTGCAAGGGAAATGAAACAGCAGCTCACAGCAAAGAACAACACACAAGGGAACAAGAGATTAGCAAAAGCAACTGATAGCAGAATCAGATACAGAATATACAATAAGAATGTTTAATGCTTCAGTAAAGGAGATGCTTGAAAATGAGTCAAGGTATTTAGTGATAAAAAATTATAGAAAATCACCTACAGAATGATATAAAGGTCACACATAGATTAAAGCCAAATAATATACATTTTAGGAGTGTAATATACAGATGGTAAAAAGTGTAAAGAAAAGCAAGGGAGAGATTAACACAATATAGGTTAGCGGTTACTTTGTGAGGGATTAGTGGGCTGTGATCAGAAAGGGACACACTGGAGGAGTCTGGGTATGGTAATACTAGAAACAGGAGGTACGTATATCAGCGTGTATTTAATTGTTTTAAAGTTATACATTTGCATATATGCTAAAGTTTGTAGTTAAAAGGAACTTATAGTAAAACATGTATAAAATCTGTTCATTAATATTTCTTAATTGTTATTTATAATTCCCACTATCGCAGAGAGTTTCAGAAATATGGCAAAGCTTAACATGCCACTAGTATGACACAGCAATTTTCTCCATGCTTCACAGCAAAAGCATTTGTTTTGTGTTGTTACTAATTTTCCCTTTTTTTCTACTTTGCAGCAAAATGAGAAGATGAGGTGAATTTATGAATTCTGGCTTTTCTGAATTCCGAAACCATAATGAGTCAAAATAGGGATATAATTAGAAGAGGAAATACATGAAATTTTTTTTTTATTTTCTACCTTTTCATGGAGTATTGATTTATCCATTTTTATGTTTATATATGTGCATAAAACAGCTATTTTGTAATATTAAATTGTATTACAAAATTTAAAATCTTTTTGATTATCCTATAACTTATATTCCTGCTCATTCAACTTTTTCAATGTAATAGATTTAACTAAACAATAGTTGTTAACCTTTTAACCAATAAAATGTATAATAAATACTTTTGCAGTGTTATCTTGCTGTATATCAAGCTAACTTATTTAGTTTTGTTTTCAAATCATTTAATATATGTGAACACCTTTAAGATTGTAAAAGTCTCCTGCGCTGGTCAGTTTTCTCACCATTCTTTCATACTTTCAGAATACTTGATCCGTAATTACTTAGGTGTCAGGTTCTGTATTCTGTTTTGTGTAATCTGATGACTTGGCTGAGGGGTTAGGTTAACCTTTCAGGCTCTCTTGATTTTGGTTTTTATAACTGTATTTTAAAGATCACTTACTAGTGTAGTAAAAGTAATAAATCCTATTCATATCTGAGATCAATGAACATAGCTTATTGTATATTCAAATCACTAGTCCAATTCTACTCTGCCTAGATGGGAAAGTAGAGTATTTGACAAGTGACAGGGTGGGCCCAGAAGTCTGCATTTTTAGCAAACATTTTACATAATTCTGGGTCAGATGTCCTAGTACCAAACTTTGAGAAAAACTGCTGTAGGAGTGCAGAGTCCCACAGAACTTACTCATAATGTCAACAATGTGGGTTGAATGGGGGCCAGAGGCTTTTTTTAAGGAACCGTTGGCACAGTGGTTAAGAGCTTGGTACCTTGGCAATCTTTGTTCCCTTTCCTATACTCCTGTTACTTATTACTCAGCCTTTGGACCTCCCAGTCATTCTCTGGGATTATATTTTTGTACCTATTCCTTATTTCTTTTATTTTTTTAATATATTTTTTAAAGTATTACACATGTCTCCTTTTTCCCCCATTGACCTCTCCCCAGCCGTTCCCACCCTCCCAGCACATGCCCTCACCCCCACCCCCGACTGTCTGTGTTTTTGGGTTATGCTCTCATGCAAGCATACAAGTCCTTTGGTTGATCTCTTACCCCTCACCTCCTGCCTTCCCTTATAAGTTGGACAGTCTGATGCTTCTATGTCTCTGGTTCTATTTTTGTTCATCAGTTTATGTTGTTGATTATATTCCACAAATGAGTGAGATCATGTGATATTTATCCTTCTCCAACTGGCTTATTTCACTTAGCATAATGCTCTCCAGGTCCATCCATGCTGTTGCAAATGGTAAGAGTACCTTTTTTAAAGCAATGTAGTATTCCATTGTGTAGATGTACCACAGTTTTTTAATTCACACATCTACTGATGGGCATTTAGGCTGTTTCCAAGTCTTAGCTATTGTAAATTGTGCTGCTATGAACATAGGAGTGCATATATCCTTTCTGATTGGTATTTCTGATTTCTTGGGATATATTCCTAGAAGTGGGATCACTGGGTCAAATGGGAGTTCCATTTTTAATTTTTTGAGGAAACTCCATACTGTTCTCCACAGTGGCTGCACCAGTCTGCATTCCCAGCAGCAGTGCACGAGTGTTCCTTTTTCTCCACATCCTCGCCAGCACTTGTCCTTTGTTGATGATAGCCATTCTGGCAGGTGTGAGATGGTACCTCATTGTTGTTTTGATTTGCATCTCTTGGATGATTAGTGACTTTGAGCATGTTTCCATATGTCTCTTGGCTTTCTGAATGTACTCTTTTGAAAAGTGTCTATTTAGGTCCTTTGCCCATTTTTTGATTGGATTCTTTATCTTCCTTTTGTTAAGTTGTATGAGTTCCCTATAAATTTTGGAGATTAAACCCTTATCAGATATAACATTGGCAAATATGTTCTCCCATGCTGTGGGCTCTCGTTTTGTTGATGGTTTCCTTTGCTGTGCAGAAGCTTTTTATTTTGATGTCCCATTTGTTTATTTTCTCCTTAGTTTCCATTGTCCTATGAGCTGTATCGGTAAAGTTATTGCTACGATATATATCTGATACTTTGCTGCCTATAGATTCTTCTAAGATTTTTATGGTTTCCTGTCTTATGTTTAAGTCCTTTAATCCATTTTGAGTTTATTTTGTTTATGGTGTAAGTTGGTCTAGTTTCATTTTTTTGCATGTATCTGTCCAATTTTCCCCAACACCATTTACTGAAGAAACTTTCTTAACTCCATTGTATGCTCTTGCCTCCTTTGCCAGATATTAATTGAGCATAATGTTTTGGGTCGATTTCTGGGTTCTCTGTTCTGTTCCATTGGTCTGTATATCTGTTCTTGTGCCAGTACCAGGCAGTTTTGAGAACAGTGGCTTTGTAATACAGCTTGATATCTGGTATTGTGATCCCTCCTACTTTGTTCTTCTTTCTCAGGAATGCTGTACCTATTCTGGCTCTTTTTTTATTCCATATGAATTTTTGGAGAGTTTGTTCTAAGTCTGTGAAATATGCCATTGGTATTTTAATGGGGATTGCATTGAATCTATAGATTACTTTGGGTAGTATGGACATTTTAATAATGTTGATTCTACCAATCCATGAACATGGTATGTTCTTCCATTTGTTTATGTTGTCCTCTATCTCTTTTTTCAGTGTCTTGTAGTTTTCCGAGTATAGGTCATTTACCTCCTTAATTAAGTTTGTTCCTAGGTATCTTAATTTTTTTTGGTGCAATGGTAAATAGGATTATTTTTTTAGTTTCTCTTTCTGTGAGTTCATTATTGGTGTATAAAAAGGCTATAGATTTCTGGGTGTAAATTTTGTATCCTGCTACATTGCCGAATTCATTTATTAAGTCCAATAGTTTTTTGATGGAGTCTTTACTATGTACAGTATCATCCTATTCCTTATTTCTATTTTTCCTCTTTCTGTGAGTTTGTCTTCTTTTCTCTTTCCTATGCAAATTATTTTCCATCTTACATAGTCAGATTTATCAAACTTTATCTTGTTGCTGATGGATTTGGTCACAGTAAGAACTATTTTCCTGTTCCCAGATTATAAACACATTTCCCTGTGGTTTCATTTTGTTTTTACATTTACATTCCTGATTCACATATATTTTGTTGTATGGTGTGAAGTATAATGGTATGGTCTGTGGTTTAATCTTTTTGAAACTGACTTCTCATTAAAAAGTCCATGTTCACTACTGATTTGAAATGCCACCTTTTTAAATGTTGTATTCCCATGTGCACTTAAATTTATTTCTCAATTTTCTGTCTGGTCTGTCTTTCTGTGCCCCACTACCATCTCTTTAAATTACAGAGACTTTAGGGGAATTTCAAAGTTTCCCTCATAGAGGTTTTATACATTTGTTGACAGATTTATGCCTAGGTATTTGTTTTTGTTTTTTTTTGCTAATACCTATGGGATCTTCTCTTTGATTCTTCTAATTGATTATTGTTTTCATATATAAAGACTGTTGATTGTTGTATGTTAATTATTATGTAGAGTTTGTAGTATCTTCCAGCCCTGTCTCCTGAAACTCAAGTTAGCTTTTCCTCTTCTTTTCCCTCAATTCTTATGCTGCTCTTTGCATTCTCTTGTCTAATTGGGTAGCTGTTGCCTTGAGTAAATATTAAATAGTAGGAATAGTGGTTTTCATGTCTTGTTCCTGATTTTCATGGGAATGTCTCTGGTTTTACCCCATTGAATAAAACGCCAGGTTTTGAGCTGATGTATATTTATAATCACATAAAGTATTTATTCTTGTTACTTTATTGCACACTTTAAAAAAAAATCATGAATAATTGTTGAATTTTGTCAAGTGACTTCTGACCTTGACTGAGATTGTGTTAGGGTCCCGCCAAGGAAAGAAATGACAATTATTTTATAAATTGCTAACCAAATACTAGAGAACTGACAAGCACTGAAGAGGCAAAAGGGACCAGCGGAATATCGAGGAGCAAGAGAAACGGATGGGATTGAAACCAAAAGGCTCTGAGGCAGAGCTCCAGGACCGGGGAAGGCGTGCCACTGGCCCGTGCTGTCTCCCTGAAGGGCTATGGCAAGTCTGGTGGAGACTGTGAAAAAGCTGCGACCCGGAGCCAGCGGTTGCTACTGAAGCAGTTGCTCCTCCAGTGATGCAGCAGGAATCAGAAGCAATCAAGGTTGGAAATTTCCCCTCCTCCTCCATGCTTCCAGGCTGCAGTACCTAAACTAGTCTGGAAAAGAACCAGTTTTGCTTGATTTGAATTTTTAACAGATTTCAAAAATGTAGAGATAGACCCACAAAGTTAACTGCGGTAAATTCTAACTTGTAGGCAGGCTTATGAGTGATTTTTATTTTTATGCTTTTCAGCACTTTCCACGTTTTTTAAAAGTTCTCCAAATGTTTTACACCTCTTGATATTTACTAGGTGAACTTTGTGGTTATTTACTAGATAAACTGTGAATAGTGATAAAACTTTTTAAAAAAGTTTATATTAAGGTAGCTGTTGATTTTGAAAATAAACTTGGATACTTATTTATAAAACTGAGCTAAAGTTGCAAAACCATTCGTACAGTTGGAACAAATGTGATTGTTTATTAACTGAAGGGCACCCGCGGGCGGGTAGGAGGGAGGGAAAGTACAAAGAAACCTGCTGCTCCCGGCCTGGGCGTCCAGCTGGCAGCCACTCAGAATGTCATCACACTGGACCTGCCAGGGGCAGGAGGGGGCACAGAGCTGAGCGCCAGGCCAGGAGGTGACGGGCTCCGCCCATTATTTCAGGCCAGAGAGTCCGCGCCAGTGACGAGCCAGCATCTCGGGAAGTTGATCTGGAAGGCGCTCGCACAACTTTTGGATCTTCATCAGGACTTTCTGCATCCGTCTTGGCCGGACTTCCGGCTGCAGCTGTCCAGTCTCACTCTCCAGGTCAGCGTCGCAGGGTCCCAGGTGCCAGCGACCCCCCTTGGAGCCCCCAGACCCGAGCCTCCGCCATGGACAGGGCGGCCGAGCTGGTCTTCTACGTGAACGGCCGCAAGGTGAGCGCGGCCGCAGGACTGGGCACCGGGCCCTGGGAACCGCAGGGAGGGCTCCCGCCGGGCCCTTGGGCTCAGGGCACTCGCTCCTGCACGCAGGGGAGCACTGGCTGCCCCAGCTTGCGGTTTGCAAGCGGGTTTGCCCGAGCGCCCCCACCCCCGCCCCAGGGGCAAGGAGAGCCTGAGTGTGTGGGGACAGCACCTTCCAGAAGTTCCTTTCCCCTCTCAGTCCAGGACGCACAGGCCATTACCCCCCTCACCCCATAAACAAGAAGAGAAATAGCTATTCTTACTCATGGAGGTCAGCACCCCCAACTTTTCCCTCCCTGAAACCCCTGGGAAAATGTCTTTCATAGACTGAAAACGGTCTATCAGGGCTGAGCCTCAGCTGGGGAGGAGGTGGAGGCGGGTGGAGGGGGGGAGGGGCGGGGTGAGGCGGGAGAGAGGTGGATGAGCAGAGAGCAATTTAGAGTTGGGGCAGGGCCATGGAGTTGAACTAGTTCAGACCACTCCCGACATTCCTCAGATAAGGAAATTCTAGTTCTGAAGTCACAGACAGTTCCTGGCAGAGCTGAGTCTCTGCTGGGCTCTGGGGATTGGTCTTCAGGGGGTTCACAGCTGGTGTGGCATCTGTCCCCTCAGAGCCCGGCTCACCCTGCAGAACCCCAGCGGTTCCAGGCAGTGTCAAAGCCCCAGGGCACCCTTTAAAACACTTGCCCGAGCTCCGACACACAGGCCATGGCCTGTCACTCTTAATGTTATCCCAGCAACTTGGCATCATTTTGCAAGGGGGAAACTGAGGCAGGAAGGGTAAGGGACTACCTGAAGAGCTGACCACCAAGCCGTGCTACTTGCATTCCCACGTGCCAGCGCCTTCAGAGCCACCTGCCACCCCTGCTTCTGCTCACAGACGCCACAGCACTTCCCCCACTGGTGCGAGGGACCCCCCAGGAAGCGGAGGGGGGTCAGGACCAGGGCCCTGAGCCTTTGTGGTTCTGTGTTACTTTCCTTAAAGATGACTGCTCCCCGCGCTCTAAGGCACAGGTTGTAGTTCCCATGAAGCCGGCCTCTGCCCCGCTGTCTGGTTTCCCACGAGATAAGATGAGCTTGCTGTTCCCAATCTGTAGAGTAACATATGGCAATGGGAGGAAGTATTAGGTCACGTTTTCTTCTTTGGCATAACTGAATGGTATATTAAGGACAACTGGCCTTTTTATTTAAACAAATAAGGGTTTGCCCTAGCTGGTTTGGCTCAGTGGATAGAGCATTGGCCTTCGGACTGAAGGGTCCCGGGTTCGATTCTGGTCAAGGTCATATGCCTGGGTTGCTGGCTCGATCCCAAGTAGGAGGCATGCAGCAGGCAGCCAATCAATGATTCTCTCTCATCATTGATGTTTCTAATCTTTCTCTCCCTCTCCCTTCCTCTCTGACATCAACAAAAATATATTTAAAAAACAAAAACAGACTTTCCCGTGAAAGGAAGCTTAGAAGCCAATTAGGAGACTCTCGGTGATGTGATTGGCCTCTGGTCTGTGGTTTTTGAGAAATTCCCCAAGATTCCAAAAGGTGTGGTTGAGCAGGGTCTAAGACCATTGCCATTGGTCTTAGTTGAGATTTAGTTGCAGAGAGATGTCTGAAGACTGCCTTGCTCTACCAGGGCCCCCAGAACAGGCATCCAATTAACATGGAGTTTAAGGGGCAAGAGCCCATGAGTGGATCATACCCTAAATGGCAGTCTCTAATACAACTCTGGAACCAAAGCACGTCACTCTCCGTGGCAGTGTGGTGTAGAGATCACAGGTGTAGGCTTTGAAACTAGCTGGTCATGGGTTTGAATCCTGCCCTCTCTGCTCTGCCACTCAGCGGCTCTGGAGCCTCGAAAAGCTGTTAAATATCTCTGAGTCTCAGTTTTCCTCTCTGCAAAATGAACCTAATAACAATACATTCCTCCTTGGAATTGGGATGAAGATTAAAGTCCATGGAGAGTGGTTAGCAAGGTACTTGGCACACAGTAAGCATGCGAGAATGATTTTTAAGATCTGGACTGGAAAGTCATTGGTTTCATGTGTAGAGCCAGAACCTGCCCAGAAGTACCAAGGGGGCCAAAAGGTAGTCGAGCATTGTTTGCTCAACAAAGTGTACGGGCTTGATGTCAAGATAAGAATCTGGACAGAGCTGTCCTGGGGGTTTGGTTTACAGGGCTGGGAGAGGACATTTTGGGGCTGCTGGGATGGCTGTGATAATTCAAAGAAAAATGGAGGGGTTGGAGGTGGCTGCGGCAGGAAGAACCAAAAAGTAAAATTAATTTTAAAGCAACCTGAAGCTCAGGCAGAAGTCCTCCCTGGCTGTCCTCTCGAACCCCTGCCCTAATGCTGCTGTGGGTTATTGTTCTTCTCTACAAAGTGTCCCACAATACATACCTCATTCTCCCTCTTCTACTTGTCCGCCTGTCCTTTCATACATACCCCTCTCCCTTTCTTAATCCATTCTTTCACCTCCTTTCTCTCTCCCCATAATCTCCCTTTTCTTTCTGCCTCTGTCTTGGACCTGGCAAGGCCCCTCAGCCCAGCCCAGAGGAACGTGGTTTCTCATCCTTGTGCAACGTGAACTTGAAAGCTCCCAGAGGGCTGGTGGAGATACAGAGGGACACACTCTGTTCTTGCAACACCCAAGGCTGTCCTGAGATGGGAATATGCATGGCCCTGACCCCGTCAGTGAGGATAACTGTGCCTCATCCCCTCCCCACCCCCAGCCACTATCTTGGTCCTGACCTCCCTGTTTAACGCCAAGACCTGCCAGGACACGGTGCTTGCTGAATCCTTCCTCCCACCTCCGTCCTCCAAACATGCCATCTACCAAATCAAGAAAAAGAAACATATTTAAAGCCAGTGGGCTTTGAGCCAGACTCTAATCTCTTGAAACATCTAGAACAAACAAGGCCTGCTGCTTCCATTAACTCCTTCCAAAAAATGCAGTATGTCTCAAGCCTAAAATACTATTCTTTGCTCTCTGGTCTCCCCACATTCTTTCTCTCCATTAAAAGTGGGCTTCTGTGGATTTGCCATCATATGTATTAATTAGGATTAGTTTCAGCTACAAATGGCAACAAATTCCAAATTAACAGTGGTTCAAACAAGGTAAGTCATTTCTTTTATTTTTAAAGAAAGGATATCTGGAGATAGACACTGTGGAACTGGCCCAGAAGCTTTAGTGTCACCTTCTTTCTTTTTCCTCTGCTGCTGTTAATATGTTGCCTCATGGTCTAAAAGGGCTGCTGGAGTTCTAGCCATTTCATCCCTATTCCAGGCAGCAGGAAGGAAGAAAGGGAGAATGCATGCTGGGTAGACAACCAACAGTTTCTGCCACCATTATTGGCACTTCTCTACTTGTCTTTCTTTTCTTCTGTCCAGATGTTCCAGCCTGTTAAAAATCACCCCTTCCTCCTCAGAGTTCTCCTAGCAAATTGTATATATCATGTTCCAGTGACTCATTTAATTTATTAGCATTTATTATATCACCAGCACCTAGCTCAGTGTTTGGCACAAAGAAGAATAGCAGAAGGTGGTTTCCCTCAGGGATCAAGAAAGACTTATACATCGCAAGTAATTGTGATGCAGGTAAAACATTCTGTGAGAGGTGTGTGGACATTCCCACGGGAGCACAGAAGAGGATGGCTCCCTGAGCAGAGTGGAGAGGGGGTAGTAGACAGCAGCACCCCAAAAAGGAGAGAGTATTTGAGCAGGGCTTTGAATGGCATACAGAATTCTGTCGAGTTAGAAGAATCAGAGGACTTCTGGGACAGAAGGAATTCTATCAGCACCTGTAGTGAAGGATAAAGGTCCGTGCACTGCTGGGATTGGCCGGCTCTTCCATGTGAGTGGACTTCAAGATACTTCAAGATGGGTTGAGTGGCTGGAGATGATGGGCAGTGTATCAAAGAGGCCTTTTAGGCTATTCTGAGAAGTTTGAGCCTCTTGTATTCCAGGTTGTTGTTTTTTTATATTTTTTTTATTGCTTTAAGAGAGGAAGGAAGAGGGAGAGAAAGATAGAAACATCAGTGATGAGAGAGAATCATTGATCGGCTGCCTCCTGCATGTGCCACACTGGGGATCGAGCCTGAAATCCAGGCATGTGCCCTGATTGGGAATTGAACTGTGACCTCCTGGTTTATAGGTTGATGCTCAACCACTGAGTCACACCAGCCACGCATATCCAGGTACTCTTGAATGTAAATTCACCCAATACCCACTCAGTGTGCTCATTATAGATGCACATTTTCTGGTTCCCTCTCCCAGAAAGTCTGATTCCATAAGGTTTCGTTTTAACAAGTACCCTGAGTGACTGAGGAATTCACAGCATGGCAGTTTGGCAGCCAGGGGTGTGTGTTGAATTTAGGCAGATACAGGAGATGATCGGACTTGGATTTTAGGGAGGACATTCTGGCAGTGGTATAGAGGGTGACATCGCGGGTGCCAAGAATGGAGACAGGAGGCCTGTTAGGGAGCTGTTATAATTGTTCAGGCAGGCTGTAATAAGGGCTGATTTCGGGGAATGGCTGTAGAAGTGAAAGGTGTTTAGAGAATCATTTTGGAAGTATACGTGGCAGGACTTGGCAACCCTGATTATGGCAGATCAAAAGAAAGGAAAAGTTTAAAATAGCTAAAAATTCTAATCTTAGATGACCTAGCAGATGGTGAGGCCATTAAATGAATTGGGGAAAATAAGTAAAATAAAGTTTTCCATTTGAGGGTCAATTTAGTTTGGCTTGCCTAGGGCGCTCCTCTGTATTACAGTATGTGTACACACACACACACACACACACACACACACACACACACACCACATCTTCCTTACTGTATACAGACTCTCTAGGACCTATATCTAACCTTGGTAATTGGCACATGTCTTTCTTTGCTGGGTGTATGGCCACTTAAAATTAAGGGTAAGGAGACATCCATAGAATAAGCATTGTCCTTTCCTCATCTACTTCCTGGAAGGGAACATTAGTGAAACAAGATGAAAGGGGAACTCTACTTCTGAACTTGTGGAGTAAGCCATGCTTTTATTTGTGAATCTAAGAGAAATCCAATTCTTTAATCAAAAGAGAGAGAACTTGATCACTTTGGAAAACATAACCAATGGTGACATTTCAATCATGCCACATCTGTGTGCTCTGTCCTATTGCTGTGCTGCTCACAGCCTTGCTTCCCAGGGTGTCTTTGCTTTCCCATCTTTGTATCACTTGGCACACACATTTTTAAAAAATATATTTCTTTATTGATTTCAGAGAGGTAGGGAGAGGGAGAGAGAGATAGAAACATCAGTGATGAGAGAGAATCATTGATCGGCTGCCTTCTTCACACCCTCAACTGGGGATCGAGCCCACAATCCAGGCATGTGCCCTTGGCCGGAATCGAACCTGGGACCCTTCAGCCTGCAGGCCAACGATCTATCCACTGAGCCAAACCAGCTAGGGCGGCACACACATTTTATCTTCTTCTTTGTTTTTGTTTTATTTGCGGGCAATGGTTGATTGTGATCTCCTTTTGGAAACTTGTTCTTTGAACATGATAAGCAAGTGGGTCTTAAAAAAACTATATCAATTTCTCAGAAGCTATTCTATTCCAGCAGCTTCTCTCTCTCTCTCTCTCTCTCTCTCTCTCTCTCTCTCTCTCTCTCTCTCTTCTTTTATACTAATATATTATCCGTTTTAGATTTTCTAGCAGAAGCTGGACAGAAGTCACTAGTGTTCCTACTAATAGAACCAACCACTGCCTTGGAGAACAGTGTACAGTGATGATTCAGCACCAAGGACAGTGACAAAGTGGTGATGGGGCCCAAGATTCAGCCCTTACACTTAAGAGAGTTAATTAATATGTGTTTCCATCAAATTAACATAAGCCTGCTGTAAAAAAAATGACACAAGCTCTCTCAAATGTGTGTGCCTAACTCTTATTTTCCTTCTGGTGCAGGTGATAGAAAAAAATGTTGATCCTGAAACAATGCTGTTACCATATCTGAGAAAGAAGCGTATCCTTTCCTTTGCTTTGTGCTTGTGTGTGTTTGGAGGTAGGGGTAGGGATGGGGGGTTCTGACAGCCTCATCAGGTGATATTTAAAATATCTTTTATAAAAAATATTTTTATTGATTTCAGAGAGGAAGACAGAGGGAGATAGAAACATCAATGATGAGAGACAATCATTGATTGGCCACCTCCTGCACACCCCCCACTGGGGACAGAGCCCGCAACACGGGCATGTGCCCTGACCCTCCTGGTTCATAGGTCGGTGCTCAACCACTGAGCTATGCTGGCTGGGCTCAAATATCTTTTTAAAGCCATACTGAGTCATATATTCTCTACTATTGCGGTTTTATGTTCTTTGAGAAAGTCTTACATTGTAGTTTTGTAGGCAGTGCACAGTTGAGACTGTCAGAAGAACCAGCTTCTTTCCCATCTGTTTTGGCACTTACTATACTGTATAGATGGAGAAGCTAGCGATGGGAATGAAAACAATGGATGCTGAAAGGCTTAATTAAGCATCCTTTAGAATCAAGAGTCACAATATTGACATTCTGTCTTTGAGGACTAATCATCATGCCCATCAGAAAAAGAGAGCACAGAAATCTGAAACAAAAGGAAAAGAACAATGGAGAAATCAAGCCTGAGAATGGTACCTTAGAAAAACTTTCTAAATAAGTCATCTAAGGAATGGATTCTTAGCCTTCTAGGCATGAACTCCAGTGTGCTCCCAGAGTTCTGTAGACCCCATTAAATTATATACAAAATTATGTGACAGTGGGAGTTGGTACATTTCTCTCCTGGAGAGAGTGAAATTCGCCAAAGAGTACACAACTCAAAAAGCATCAATAACTATCCTCTGGAAGTCATTTAGGATCTTGGGATGTAAAAACAATGAACACTGATTTCCTGGTTATCCATGGTATTAATGTGTAATGTTTCATATTCAGTTCATTTGTGAGTGACAGAAAATCCCCAATAGCAATAAACAAGATAGAAAATAGACATTTATTCCTTTCTCATTGTATTAGTTCAGGTCCTCCAGGAAGCAGAGACTAAAAAAATGGGATTAAATGTGCAAGAGTCTTATTAAATGAAATGCCAGAGTGAAAGGAAATAGGGAGGGAGCCAGTGACAACTGGAGGGTAGATTTCAGAGTGCGGCTGCTGGGCCTCTTGGTCAGTACCCTCCCTGTTGAAGTAGGTGTGCGAGGCACATTCTCATGGCTATCCTACTCCCATAGAGGCATCCCAAATGTAGGTATATCAGGCCTAGTAAAGCAGTGTCACAACGTAATCAGGGAACCAAGCTCCTTATATCTTGCTGTTCCCCCTCTCCCACCTCAGCATGCAGCTTTCTCCTCCTGGTCAGAGATGACTATTGAGGTCCAGCCATCATATCTGAATTCCAGCAAATAGAAAGAAGTAAGGGATGAAGAAACAGGCACACTTCTCCTTTTGAAAGGACATTTTCCTTCTGGAAGTCATATTGGCCACCATTGTTGATAACTCTATCTAGCTGCAGAGGAGGCTTGCAAAAATATTTTTTTTTATCCTGGGAAACCATGTGTGTAGCTAAAAATTGAGGATTTTATATCCAAGGAAGAAAGATATTGGGGAACAACCAATAGTTTCTGCCACCAAGAAGCATAGAAATATGGCCAACATGGATAATGTGATAGAAATATTTCAAGAATTATTTACACGTTGACATTTTACTTTATATGCCACCAAAGACACAGATGAGGTTGAGAACAAATGTACAATATACTCATACTTTCAAATATTTAAGCCCTTATGTATATAGACTCTTCCTTTTCTTAGTTTGGCCCAATTTTTGGCAACCTGAGGCCCAGTTGTTTTTGAAAGGGAGGAAACTAGATATAATGCACAAATGAAAATTAAGAATTTACATCATTCTAAATAATAGCATCCATACAGCCATCATTTGGTAATTATGTATTAATTTAACTATACATATAAGTCTTTGGTAGTGTTGTCTCCTAAGATCAGTTCTATCTGGAAAGAGAATTATGAAAAACACGTTATCCTTAACTGTGCTTTTCCCAGTTCGACTCACAGGAACTAAGTATGGCTGTGGAGGGGGAGGCTGTGGTGCCTGCACAGTGATGATATCACGATATAACCCCGTTACCAAGAGGATAAGGTACCTGGCAGCAAAGTGCAGATATGGTTGATTTTTTGTAGTTTTGAACTTTGTTTTATTCCTTTAGTTGGTAAATATGCACTGAGCACCTACTATGTGACAGGAACTAGGTTAGATACTGGAGACACAGTGACAAGACAAACATTATCCCAGGAATATGAATGGATTATTAAAAATGTGCCATCAATGAGGATAACATGTAGCCAAAGAATCCCCCATTGAAAGTTAAAAGGCTGTCTGACACCCTGTGCTGTCTGGGAGGAAAGGAGGGCTCAAATGACAGGGGAGAATAATGCCATCATCACACTCTTATATCACTATTACGGCCTGCTAATGATCCCCTTGCTCCCACCCTTGCCCCAATATATAGTACCTTCTTCATACATCACTCAGAGAGATGTGTTTCAAGTATAAATCAGATCACAACACTCTCATACTTCAAAATCACCAGTGGCTTACCATTACATTTAACATCTCTTTCTTGTTTGCCAAGTTTCTTGGATTTGTGGGTTGATGTCTTCTATCAGCTTTGGAAACTTCCCAAGTCATTATCTCTTCAAATATTTATTTTCTCTCTCCCTTCCCCCGCATCTCCAATTATGCACATATTACAGCATTTTACATCATTCCATAGGTCTCAGATGAGGGCAAAGGATCTGAGCACTGGTGAGACTTCAGAGATCTGTCTGTGTTCCGCAGCCAAGCCAACTTATCTGTATACATAGATATTGTCTATCTTCCCTCCACTAAACTATACACTCTATAAGGAAAGGGGTTTTATCCAATGAATCCTAGCATCTGGAACTGCCTGACACATGGTAGGCACTCAATAAATATTTAAATTTATTTGTACATGAATAATATACTTTTGATCTTTCATGTGTGCACATACAGAAGCATACTGCATATACTGTTTAGAAATCTGTATATTCTCATGAATATCTTTTGAAAGTAATAAATATAATTTTAATGGTTAGGTATGTTCCATTGCTGAGTGCACCAAAATCAATCCCCAAATACTAATCACTTAGATTGTTTTCAGTTCTTCATTATTATAGGCAATGTGTCAATGATATATACATATATCTGTGACAGTCCATAGAGATGGAATTTCAGAGTAAAAGAGTGTGTATGTATCTGAAAAGTTTTTATGCCTTCCAGTGAAATGTCTCCCAGAAGAGCTCTATCAATTTACATTGTTATTCAACAGTACATGAGTTTCTTTTTTCCAAATTTTTGCTAATGATGCATATTACACTTTTGAAAAATATTTGTCATTTTCCTTGATTTAAAAAATGGTGTTTCTCATTGCTTAATTTGAATTTCTCTTGGTTATTTTGAAGTTGAACATATATTTCATGTGCTTATTGGCCATTTGTAGTTCTGTTTGGTGAATGAGAACATTTTAGTTGTCATTTTTGAGTTGGACATTTCCAAGCAGTAGGTTTTGTGGGATTGAGGAGTTCTGTATCCCACACCCTATTTCTTCTGAAGCACAATTTCAAATTCACTGTATTCCCCAACCAACCCCTGGCTCAGCACCTGCCCAGAAGATGGAATATGCTCTAGCTCAGTGGTTCTCAACCTGTGGGTCGCGACCCCTTTGGCAGTCAAATGACCCTTTCACAAGGGTCGCCTAAGACCATCCTGCATATCAGATATTTACATTACGATTCATAACAGTAGCAACATTACAGTTATGAAGTAGCAACGAAAATAATTTTATGGTTGGGTCACAACATGAGGAACTGTATTTAAAGGGCCAGAAGGTTGAGAACCACTGCTCTAGCTGATTAATCGCAGTGACTACAGAGGAGAATGTCAGCCCCTCATCCATGAGAAAAACAACAAAAGTGAGTGGGACCTGTTCTGGAGTCAGAATTTGGAGTCTAATGAATCCTGTCTCTGACGCTCCAGCTGTGTCCCCAAGCAAGCCACTCTGACTGCGAGCTACGGATAAAATGTATATGCAAACAAAGCCTGGAACATTCTTCCAAACTTTCCACATTGGAGGTGCTCAGTGAATGTTCAGTCCCCTTTCCCATTGGCTACAATTAATCTGTGCTTTTCTTTTGCATTCTGAAGACATTACCCAGCCAACGCCTGTCTGATGCCCATCTGTTCTGTGTACGGCGCTGCTGTCACCACAGTGGAAGGCATAGGCAGCACCAGGACCAGGATTCACCCAGTTCAGGTGAGGGTGGGCCTCTTCAGGGGATTCCTGGGCTTTGAAAACCATTAATGTCATGATGAGCCCCTGAGATTAATACAGTGGAGCAGCCTGGGTCCTCCTGCTTGGTCAGCCGACAGATGAAATCCAGCCGGGGACCAGGAGGGGAACCTGGGCCACATGGATGTTTTGTGCCTGATGTTTTCCGAAGACTAGAGGACTTGGTTAAAAACAAACAGACACTGACCTCACTGGGTTTTTTTGTTTTTTTTTAAAAGATTTATTTATTTATTTTTAAATTATCTTTATTGTTGAAAGTATTACAGATGTCCTCCTTTTCCCCCCATTGACACCTTCTAGCCCGCACCACCACCCCAAGGCCTTCACCACCCTATCAAATATGTCCATGGGTTATGCATATATGCATACAAGTTCTTTGGTTAATTGTTTCCCACCCACCCACCCACCCTCCCCACCTTCCCTCTGAGACTCATCAGTCTGTTTTCTATGTTCTAATTAAATGGCACCTATCCACTATCCGCTTTGCATCTTCCAACCTTACAAAGAAACGAGAGCTCTGTGCATTGAGGAATATAATTTTATTGTTTTTTTATAAAGTGGAAAACAACATGATTTTAAAGCTGAATGACCATCTCAGCTACCAAAAAGATTTAAGTGTAGGACTTGTTCAGAAGACAGGTAATAGGAATTGTCGATGAATTTGGAGGTTTTTTCTCCTAAGGCAGCACCTTCTTAGAACTTTGCCTCAAGTGAAAGGGCACCTCTGACTCCTGAGTCTTTTGGTTATTTATGCATTTGCCACAAAAATGCTGGTACTACATGTTTTTCTCTAAGTTGATAAGGGTCACTTATGAGGAGAGGGCTGAAGAGGGGAAAGATTGAGGTGACAAAGAAAATGGCCAAACTTCAAACTCTCAGGATTTGAAGGAATCGTGGGTTCTGTTTATGTTTGAAACCCCAATACCTAGAGGGCGTGAATTCTGCCTGGACACCCTGGTGAGACTTCCCTATTCACAGGCATGACAACACTTTCATTTAGTCACTGCTGTTCCTCTCCTGGTTGCAATGTAGCCAGAAGACAGCTTCCAAAAGGAGGTTGCAACTTTGACGTTAGATTCCAAGAGAACATGCTGGGGGCGGGAAAGGGTTGGAAGGAAAATAAAAGCAATACTTCCTTCTTGATTGCTTTCAGGATCAATAATGGTGCTTTGTAAACAAACTTCTCTGTGCCAAAGTATTAGGGCAGTAGTGGGCAGGAAATACTTGGAGGTTTGTTTGTTGTTGTTTGTTTTTCCCCCTCAACTTGGGTATAATTCAGTTCATTTTCTGAAAGACTTCCAGGGAGTAACCTTGGAATCACTTTATCTCAGTGATTCCCATTCGGGACTACAAATTGAAACCACCTGGGAATCTTTATTATTATTATTAAATATATTCTTATTGATTTTAGAGAGGAATGGAGAGGGAGAGAGAGATAGAAACATTAATGATGAGAGAGAATCATTGATTGACTGCCTCCTACATGACCCCTACTGGGGATGGAGCCCACAACCCAAGCATGTGCCCTGACTGGGAATCAAACCATGATCTCCTGGTTCATAGGTCGATGCTCAACCACTGAGCCACACCAGACGGGCAACCTGGGAAGCTTTATATGTCTGTGTCACACCCCTGGGGATTCTCTCAGTCAGTTGATCTTGGGTGCTGCTTTTGGACATTTTTAAACTCCCCTGTTGTTTCTGAAAGCTGAGAGCCTTGAATGAAGCTCAAAAGCTGGTGAGGACCAGTATTCCTGGCCACTCAGCCTAAGAAAGGGAGACCCCTAGGATGAGAAGGATCTCCTGGGGCCTCTTCTCCAACCCCAATGTGCGTACGATTCGCCTGGGGCTCCTGTCAAAAGGCAGGTGTGATTCAGTAGGTCTGGGGTGGGGCCCCAGATTCTGCATGTCCATACCTCCTGTGCCTCCAGGAGAGGATCGCCAGGTGCCACGGCACGCAGTGTGGCTTCTGCACCCCTGGGATGGTGATGTCCATCTACACGCTGCTGAGGAACCACCCGGATCCCACCCTGGACCAGTTAACTGATGCCCTAGGTGGTAGGTTATATGTGTGTGTGCTTCCGTTTTTGAATAATGATGATGATGATGAACACTAATGTTGGACACCTGCCATGTGCCTCACGCTGTATTAAATGCTATGTAAAGATGATCTCATTTGCTCTTTGCGGTAACTTTATATACCAACCAAATATCCCAAGTTGCTGATAAAAAACTCTGACTTTGTAGATTAGGTGCACTGAAATGTCAAATAGACTTTTTTCTAGGATGGGGGCCTTATTGCCATCATGATTGGCAGTCTGTGCCTCTCTTTAGGTTCCTTGATTGACAGAGCTGGGTGTTTCTCCTTTAGGTAACCTGTGCCGTTGCACTGGATACAGGCCCATCATTGATGCATGCAAGACTTTCTGTAACGTGAGTAGAAAGGAACATATTATTAGTAAGTGTATTTTTTCCCAATGAAACAGAACAGTAGGGGTTGTGAGGTGTGACTTGGGGAATAGCCATTTGTACTGATTCAGGGCTACTTTTTATCTCAAAGCCTATAACGGTGTTATCTGATCTTGGGCACGGTGCTTACCCTCGTTCACTGGCCTGGCCCTGCTACTCACGTAGTGAGCACTAAGCACTTTGATGTTGGCTGTGGTCATTGTTCCTGACCTGTTTGCCTGACTCGGATACCCCGCCATGGTGCTCCTGCAGCCCCCTGTGCATGCCCCTGTCACAGCGTTGGTCACATGATGGGGCAGTTGCCCATTTGCTCTTCTGCCTGTTCATCAGACTTTGGTCTGCCTGACAGTAGAGGCCATGTGTCTCCAAACTGGACACCATTCACCGAGTGAGTGACCACTCAATCATTGTTTGTTGAATGAATAAATGAACAAATGACCTTGAAATGAGGGACATAAGATTGCCCTTTGGAAGTTAAACTATGACATCAGTACATCATAAATAAGGTCAGAGTGATAATAATGCATGTTAACATTTTTATTAATAAAATAAAAAATATTACTATTAAAATCCATTGTTAATATTTATTGCTATGTGCCAGACTTTGTTATACGATCTTTAAATTATGGTGACAATAGTTAATAATACTGTGTTGTGTGTTTGAGATTTGCTAAGAGACTTGACCTTAAGTGTTCTCACCACACACACACAATGGTAATTATGTGTGATAATAAGTGTGTTAATTAACTGACTGTGATAATCATTTAACAAAATATACATATATCAAATCATCACATTGTACACTTTAAATGTATACAATTTTATTTATTAATTATACGTCAAGAAAGCTGAAAAAATTCTTAGTAGAATCAGCAATAAATTCTCCGTTATTTGTTTTTCACCCCCTAGACTTCTGGCTGCTGCCAAAGTAAGGAGAATGGGGTTTGCTGTCTGAATCAAGGGATAAACGGATTCCCAGAACTTGAGGAAGGAAATAAGGTCAGTGACAGGTGCATTTTTTATAAGGGTTTCTCAGGACCTGGTCAGAGACCAGCTGACTTTTAGGAAGGATAAACAGCTGCCTGAGTTAAATTAATTGGAGGTGTGTCAGCATGTCCCCCTCTCCCATTCTCACTCCGTCTCTGCCATGTGCACACACAAATCTATCCTGACAACTGCATTTCTCATCCCAGATGTTACTCTCATTCAAAGCACAGCGATCTGTAGGAGAGAAAGCACATTGATATCTCAGTGTTTCTTAGTCTTTTTTAAAAAAACGATATTTTTATTGATTTCAGAGAGGAAAGGAGAGGGAGAGAAGGATAGAAACATCAATGATGAGAGAGAATCATCGATCGGCTGCCTCTTGCACGTTCCCCACTGGGGACTGAGCCCACAACCCAGGCATGTACCCTGACTGGGAATCGAGCTGTGACCTCCACACCAGCCAGGCTCTTTCTTAGTCTTAAAAAAGCCTCCTTCAAGTCTTTTTTCAAGAATGAGAAGCAAAGTGGAGATGTCAGGGTGATGAAAGAACAGGTGGCGATTCAGGGAGATGTTCTTGGTCTCAGCTGCGACCTCTGCTTCCCCCGACTCCAGGAGAAGACACAGGGGGTGCAGGGCCTGGGGGCTCCCCACCACCCACGCTGATTGCTAAGGACCAGGTCTGTGTCAGAGCCCTTGACTCAGAGCCCAGGGACTGTGGCTGGCCAGCTGCTTTCTGGTGTGTGTGTGTGCTGTGTGTCTGTTTTCTTCTGAGCTCATTCCACAAAGGATTGAAAGTACTGTTGTTCGAGTTGATGGATGACAGTTACTTATTGTACTTTCTCTTTTTAAGACAAGTTCAAAACTCTTCTCAGAAGAGGAGTTTCTGCCACTGGATCCAACTCAGGAATTGATTTTTCCTCCCGAGCTAATGGTAAGTGAAGGCAGCGCTGGCTTCGTCCTAGAGGAGTTCATGGTGAAATGGCAGGAAGGGTGTTTGCTGATGGATCCTCTCAAAGGCTGATCGGCAACCAAGTAATATCCATCTGTCGTCCTCCACTCAAGGTCTAAAGAGCGTGGGACTGATGAGAGAGGGGGGAGCAAAGGGGGGGGGGGGATCGCCTGGAGGAGACAGTGACTGTAAGAAGCAGCAGTTAGTGTCCATGAAAAATGCTATGAAATGACATCACAACATTTGTGGACGTAGACATGTTTTCTACTTCCAGCAGAAAACCGAGTTTATTCCTCCATAGAATGTTGTGACAAAATTAAGCATGATGAAACCTCTGTGAACATTGAAATGAATTCCTTTAAGATATAAAAGCACCAAAAGGAGACATTGGAACAGATTCCAGAAGGAGTAAAATATTGCCCATTTTTATTCTGATTCCTAGTGAGGCTGTACTTTTAGGTCGTTTTTATTTATTTATTTTTAAATCTCCATTTTCTTTCCCTGTTTATATGAAGATGGAGCAAACCCAGGTGGAAACATGGTCATAAAGTAACCTCAAATCCCTACTGGTTTTTCACCAGATAATGGCTGAGAAACAACCACCCAGGACCAGGGTTTTTGCTGGCGAGAGAATGACGTGGATTTCCCCAGTGACCCTGAAGGAACTTCTGGAGGCTAAAGCCAAGTACCCCCAGGCCCCTGTCATCATGGGGAACACCTCTATAGGTATGCAGAACCCCATACCCCGGGGACTTCTTACGGGGAAACCAAGGGAAAGTGCTTTGGGGAAAAGAACCTCAAATATGCGCGTCTCAGGAGAAGCAGCCGGATTGAGTCTTGGCTTCCCCGGCATTGCTCACAAGACTCTCACAGCTTCCTGACATAAGTGATTCCCATTGTCCCTGTTGGGAGCCGTGTACAGAGCTGCACCAGGTTGTGGGGGGCGGCGGGGAGGGCTGCTTCCTAGCAAAGCAGGAGCAGCAGTTCCAGGGACGGCCGTTCTGTCCTTGTTCCCTGTGGAGGCCGATCTGGGCTCGTGTCTGAAATGGCTCTGCTTCCTCTCAGAGGTGTCTCAGTGGGTATCCGCTGCAGTTACGGGGTCCTCCTACTGTCCGCTCTGTAAACTCAGCTTGACCGCCTGCTTCTTTGAGGAGGCTCCCAGGGTCCTCCCAAGGGATTGTTAAAAATATACTTTTATTGATTTCAGAGAGGAAAGGGGAGAGAGAGAGATAGAAACATCAATTATGAGCCTGGCTGGTATGATTCAGTGGTTGAGCATTGACCTATGAACCTGGAGATCACGGTTTGTTTCCGGTCAGAGCACATGCCCAGATTGCGGGCTCAATCCCCAGTAAGAGGGTATGCAGGAGGCAGCAGATCAATGATTCTCTCTCATCATTGATGTTTCTATCTCTTTCCCTCTCCCTTCCTCTCTGAAATCGATAAAAATATTTTAAGAAAAGAAACATCAAAGATGAGAGAGAATCATCGATCTGCTGCCTCCTGCATACTCTACACTGGGAATCGACCCCACAACCAAGGCTGTGCCCTGACCAGAAACAAAAACTGTGACCTCCTGGTCCATAGGTCAGTGCTCAACCCCTGAGCAACACTGGCCGGGCCCAAAGGGAATTTTGAGTTGCCACACATTTTCTTGGATTCATCAGCCAAGTTTTCAGGCTGACAATGCAAAGGGTCCCCCGTGCAGTGAAGATTCAGCTGGCTGTTCTCTGTGTGTGTGTGACTTGGCCATGAACAGACCAGTAGGAGGACATGTAGTTTTTATACATTTAAAGTCATCAGTTTGAATCCCAATTTCAAAATTAACAAGGCAGTTACCCCTTTATCCTAGTCTTCCTCTTTTTTTCTTTTTTTAATCTTTTAGGGCCTGAAGTGAAATTTAAAGGCGTCTTTCACCCAGTTATCATTTCTCCCGATAGAATTGAAGAACTGAATGTTGTAAACTCTGCAAATAATGGTGAGTTCCGAAGGTCCCTGTTTTCTTAGTTAAAATAAATGAATCAATTTATTTTCTTTGCCCAGCAGATAATGAGAAAAAGAATTACTCCAAAATATAACAGACAGAGAGATTCTTTTCTTATAAGGTTAACATTCTGGAGGAGGCTCAGGGAAGAATTCTCTGTAATTTTATGAGCTACTAACAGTCTGAATAGTCAGCTTTTCATCGAGGAACTTTCTGTGTGTGCCATATCAGAGAAACGTAACGACTCTTCCACAAAGGGCGCTGTGTAAGTGCTGGGCAGAAGACAGAGATGAGTGAACACAATCTTTGCCTCCAGAAGCACAGGAGTAAGCAGAGCAAGTTTATGCATTAAGCAGCTGACAGATTCTTTTCATTCTGATATAGGAAATTGATTTAATGGCAAGGGTATAAATGAAAATTTGAAGCCTGGCTGTGGAGTCTAATTCTTGACTATCTATAATAATAAAAGCGTAATATGCAAATCAACTGAACAGCTGTCCGGATGACCTTCTGGACGAAGCCGGGGCTGCAGCTGTGGGATTGAGGCAGCTGCCGCGGCTGCAAAGGCCTACTCTTGCATGAATTTCATGCATCAGGCCTCTAGTGTCATATGTTAGCTGTAAAAAACTAGTCAAGTTCTTAACTGAGTCTCAGTTTCTTGGTCTGTGAAATAGGGCTAATGACATCTCAAAGCCTTGCTAGGGTGCAAGGCGATTCTGTGGAGTATTCAATGGAGCACTTGACACAGCGAGTGCGCAAAACGTTTAGCCGCCTTCACAGCCATCATCACCAACACCACTTCTGTCACCATCACAGGGCAGGGCAGCACGATGCAGCATGAAGGTCCTGTATCCGTAACCTGAAATCAAATGGACATCCCCGGCCAGCAGCGATCACACTGCATGACTTACAAATGGTTTCATTTCAGGGCTGACCTTAGGTGCCGGCCTCAGCCTGGCTCAGATGAAGGACACCCTGGCTGCTGTGGTCCTGAAGCTCCCCGAGGAGAGGACACAAACATACCGTGCTCTCCTGAAGCAGCTGGGAACTCTGGCCGGAGCCCAGATCCGGAACATGGCTGTATGTATGCGGTGACAGTAAACTGGTGTGTGCCCCTTGCATGGCTGTCCCCACCCAACAAATCAGAACATTGTCACTCTTGTGGGACAGGCCGAAAGAATAGTTCTCCAAAGCCTTGCTTGATTCTTATTTGATCACTTGTGTTTCGATGATTGTACAACTGGCGTGAGAATGACTCATTGTTTTAAACAGTCTCTAGGGGGCCACATCATGAGCAGGCATGTAGATTCCGATCTAAACCCCCTCCTGGCTGTGGGCGGCTGCACCCTCAACTTGCTATCGAAAGGTAGGTGACAGCTCCTTCGGAGGGTGATGGAATCGGCTCCTTTTACCCTTTGTTTCTCTGGGTGCAGGAAGCCCAGTTTTGAAAGTGACTCCCCTTTAGACTATTAATAACTCTCTCTGCCTTTCTGGAGGCTGGAAAGGTGGCCAGTCTGGTCCTAATTCTATGCACTTCCTGTGTCTCCCTCTCTTTCTTTTTGGGGACTAGTGCTAGATATTTTCCCATCCTGGTCACCCGGCACTGGCCACACCTGGTGGTGTCCGGATGTGACCCGAGCGTGGAGAGACTACAGGCTATTGAGAACGACTGTTGAAGACTTCCCCCAGGGGTTCAGGAGCGTGGTGGCTCCCACATCGTGTGGGGGGCTCATACTTAATTTGTCATGAATGGAAGCCTCCAGACCTTTTTCTGTTGAACGATGGTTTGGCTTAATTCTGTATTTATTTACTTGACTTTTGGTTTTGAAACTAAGTTCAGGACTTTTAATATATTTCTCTTATGCTAACATAGTCAACAATTATTGAGAAATTCCAATTGGCCCTCTATAAATCTCTTTTTAAAATTTAAAAATATGGACTAGCTTTCTATTATCTTCATTGTCAAAGAACTACTCTTCATATCACTAAAACCACAAAATTATCCTAAGGAGGAAGATTTGCATTCAGAATTATCAATTTATGTAACATCCCTTTTAAAAAATCATATAGTGAGAAAGAGATTTGTGATGTGAATATAAAAATCAGAAGCTTCTTAGCTTTCATCCCAGCATCATATTTCATTATAGCTTTAAACAGCTTCTCCCTCAAATATATTGATTAAAAAACAGGAGTTTCTTTAGGTGCTGGAAAAAGATATAAACAAAAAGAATATCAGATCACTAATATAAGAATTCATTGAAGGCAATTTATTTATTGACTACTGAACCTACTAGGGGTCCCAATGATAAACAATAAATGTTTGTTGAATAACTTGATTGGAATATCAAAAGGGGCATTAATATCCATTCCCTATTTACAAAGCCCAAAATGGATTATGCTGTTCAGGAAGGGGACCAAGGTCCTGTTCTTCCTGACCTCTGGGCTATTCTGCTAGATATTTTTATTTATAAGTCAAGGAGGGAAGGAAGGAAGGAAGGAAGGAAGGAAGGAAGGAAGGAAGGAAGGAAGGAAGGAAGGAGGAAGGAAGGAAGGAAGGAATGAAGGAAGGAAGGAAGGAAGGAAGGAGGAAGGAAGGAAGGAAGGAAGGAAGGAAGGAAGGAAGGAAGGAAGGAAGGAAGGAAGGGAGGGAGGGAGGGAGGAGGGAAGGAGGGAAGGAGGGAGGAAGGGAAGGAAAGAAAGGAAGGAAGGAAGAAAAGGTGGAATCTAGATTCAAAGAAATGTTGCAAAATGCCATTATAAGGTGAAAGATTTGTTAATGGTCAGAAGATCACTCCTTTTCCCAGTTTCCTCAGATATTTGGTAGAATTGTTGCCTAAGTTTTGGGAGTTTGATCGTTTAATAGTACAGATTCCAGGGAAAGTGTCATTTCTTTCACAGAAGGGGCACGACAGATTCCTGTAAACGAGCAGTTTCTCAGGAAGTGCCCGAGTGCGGACCTCAAGCCTGAAGAAATCTTGATCTCCGTGAACATCCCCTACTCCAGGAAGGTGAGACTGCCCTTCTGTTCCCCGTTTTCCTGTGAGCCCGAAGCTGTTAACTCTGGCATGCAGTGGGTTAGGGGGAGGTGCGCAGTGTTTACAGGTGAGATTATGAGAACTTGTGCACACAGAAGTCTCCCCTTATCTACGGGGTCACTTACGCAGTTTTAGTTACCCATAGTCAACTGTGGTCCGAAAATATTAAATGGAAAATTCCAGAAATGAACAACCACAAGTTGTAAATTGCACGTTGTTCTGAGTAGCATGATGAAATCTTGAGCCATCTCACTCTGTCCTGCCCAGGTGGCGAGTCAGCCCTTTGCCCAGCGTCTCCACACTGGATATGCTCCCCGCCTGTTAGTCACTTAGTGGCCATTTGGTTATCTGATCGCCTGTTGTGGTGTCACAGTGCTTGTGTTCAAGTTGCCCTTATTTTACTTTATACTGGGCCCAAAGCCCAACAGTGGTGATGCTGGCACTGTGGATATGCCAAAGAAGCCATGCGGTGCTTCTTTTAAGTGAAAAGATAGAAGTTCTTGACTTAAGGGAAGAAAAATAAAATCCTATGCTGAGGCCCTAGCCGGTTTGGCTCAGTGGATAGAGTGTCGGCCTGCGAACTGAAAGGTCCCAAGTTTGATTCGGTCAAGGGCACATGCCCAGGTTGTGGGCTCGATCCCCAGTGGGGGACTTGCGGGAAGCAGCTGATCCATGATTCTCTCTCATCATGGATGTTTCTATCTCTCTCTCCCTCTTCCTTCCTCTCTGAAATCAATAAAGATATATTTAAAAAAATCCTATGCTGAGGTAGCTAAAATCTCCGGTGACTACTGTAGTTGCTTTTTATTTGTGTTATGCAATCATCTGTCACTCCTGAAATCAGGAGACCTTTGTCTCTGTCCTCTCTCTAACTTTCCCGCTACCCCAAACTCTAAAGTTACTTTCTTACTAATTTTTTAAAAAAATATTTGTGCCAGGAGGGTTTTCCCTCAATAAAGCTTGAAAATATATCTCTACCTAAATCTGAGGGTTTGGAGGAGGCTTAAAAATTACACTTGCAATAGAACATAGGGGGGAAAGGTCTTTGGAGTTAGACTCAAGTAGAATCCTCTTTAAGACCTGCTGTGACCCTGAACTGATTACTGACTCACTCCGAGCCTTAGAGTCCCTATAAAAAGGGAATAACTGAGCCCGCCCTGGAGAGTGCGTTAATCTGCTCGGGCTGCCATCACATAGCACCACAGACTGGCTGCCTTAAGCAACAGGCATTTATTCTCACATGGCTCTGGAGGCTAGAAATGTGAGGTCAAGGTGTCAGCAGGGCTAGTTTCTTCTGAGCCATCTCACTCTGTCCTGGCTTGTAGATGGCCATCTTCTCCTGCGTCTTCACATGGTCTTTCCTTTGTCGTGTATGCGTCCAAATTTTCTTTTCTGATGAGGACACCACCCTATTGGGTTAGTGTTCACCCTACTTGCCTCATTTTAACCGAGTTGCCTCTTTAAAGATCCTGTCTCCAAATGTAGTCACGTTCCAGGTCCTGGGAGCGAGGACTTAAATGCCTCAACTCAGGGAGGACACAGTTCAGTCTAACAGAGTGTGGCAAGGATATGTGAGGCAAAACTGCCTAGAAACTCAGTGTGTTCCTACATACACCACTTCACTTTGGCTTCCAGTGGGAATTTGTGTCGGCCTTCCGACAAGCCCAGCGGCAGCAGAACGCGCTCGCGATAGTCAACTCAGGAATGAGAGTCTTTTTTGGAGAAGGGGACGGCATCATCAGAGAGTTATCCATCTCGTATGGAGGCATCGGCCCAACCACCATCTGCGCACAGAATTCCTGCCAGAAACTCATTGGAAGGTACGGCATCATGTCCTTAGACCCCAAGTAACAGAGCAGCTCTTTTTTTGATGACATGAAATTGTAAGAAGCAACATGCTTACTACATTTTTATTTAGTGGTATGGAATTCCAATGTGATTTTATAATTATTTCCATAGCTCTTGATTTTAGTGAATTCTGAAGTGAGAATCATATAGTCTGTGTGTGTGTGTGTGTGCGCGCGCGTGAGAGAGAGAGAGAGAGAGAGACCACATCCCAGTAGCACATAGATTCAGTAAGCAAAATGAGTACATTATTCTTTATTGAGAGAATAATTTACTATGATGAAAAACAGATTATGGCAGTTTGTTTTATAAAAATTGCTAAATGCATTTGCTTACCTGACTTTTTATATCTTTAGGTGATACTAGTAGCCAGTATTTCTTGAATACTTCCAGGTATCAATTATCATTTCCTAATAGTTAAAAACATGAGCTCGATTGAGCCAAATTGCCTGTGTCCGAATCTCAGTTCACCCCCTATTAATTATGTGATCTCAGTCAGTTTACTTAACATTACGATACCTCAATTTCCCTATGTCAAAGGCAACAATCACCCCCACCACACAGGACACTTGAGGGGATTAAATGCATGACTACATATAAGATGCTTAAAACCAAAACCTGTCTTGCAGTCAACATTCTAGTGATACAGGAATGTGTTGCTCCTGGGCAACAGGTTGTCATTTCTTCCTCGTGACCATTCCACAAGGTGGATCCTACTATTATTTCCCTTTTACAGACGATGAAGAGAAGCCTGGGCCAGATGCCTTGAGAGTGGTGCACTGTGGTTTGAATGTGGGTTGCCCGACTTCGAAGCTTGTACTCTTGTTCCCTGCACTAGATTGTGGCTATTTGTCTCGCACACTAGCTGAGCCTGTGAGATAAGGAGTCCTCTTTCTGACCCTCACAGGCCCTGGAATGAAGAGATGCTGGATGCAGCTTGCAGGCTGGTCCTGGATGAAGTCTCCCTCCCAAGCTCAGCTCCGGGCGGGAAGGTGGAGTTCAAGAGGACTCTCATCATCAGCTTCCTCTTCAAGTTCTACCTGGAAGTGTTGCGGCTTTTAAGGAGGATGGTAAATGAACTGACCATGTATTTCCCAGCTTTAGGGGCCATGGGGATACCCAAAGTGGAGGCAGCAACCCCCTGACCAATGGCTGTAGAACAGGAAAGACAACCCAGATTAGAAACGCGTGGGCTCGCTGGGCCTGCTTCAGGCTGCCCGTTGATGGCTTGTAGTTTGGGGAAGAGTTGCAAGTAGAGCACGGAGTTGTGCAGGATTGTGTTTAACACCACTCGGTTCTTTTGTTTCCGATCCATTGTTTGTCTAGGTGGTGTGCAGAAAACTCGTTTATGACTTAAATATACTTTCCCTCAGTAAAGCACTTCTTCCACCAGTTGGGGGTTACCTTCATGCGTTTGGCCTTCTTCTCTGGTTCACCTTCATTTCTCTCACCTGTAATCTGATGATGGCAGCCATTCCATAAGGTCATTGTGAAATGGGCCATCATAGGAACAGGGCTGACTATAGTCCCTATTCAGCCCAGGGCTTTAGAGGAACATGATGAAGACTGCCTAGTACTAGTCTCAATAAGAGCAGTAATCATCCAGGCATTCTTTGCCTGGTCTCCCTTTTGACAGACTTTTAGTTAAAAGATTGTTGGCAAGGGAGGGCACAACTAAAAGAATTTCTCTGAATGAATTTGCTGGGCCCAAAGGGAACTTGAGCCATACTGGCCTCATTAATCCCACACTACAACCAACTGACCAGAAGCCAAGTACACCCTTTCTGTGGTATAGAAATTAGTATGAGCACATTAAGTGAGAGGCACAATGTTCTCTCTTCTCATTGCTTCTGGGGATATCTTCTCATTATATAGAGGAACAACTAAGAACCAAAACAGTTGTATCACATTTTTGAGAACAAAAGCTTGAAATCATAGATAAGTGACATATTACCACCAGGTAATCACAAGAGAAAAAAAAAAAGCCAATTGTAGACTCCTCCTGCCTTATAGTCTCATACTTTCAATTCAACTTCCTCTATTCAGTATTCCTCTACTATTAAAAATAATAGTCTACTATTTAAAAAACTAATGTGAAATATAACTATTAGGTGTATTGTTCAAAGCCTTAGATAATGACCCAAATGACCCATTTCCCTTGGTTTTAAGGAGCGTTCCTCCTGGGACCCTGCAATGCTTCCTCAGTGGGGCGACAGCTGCGTGGGCCTCTGTGTTGTCCTTTCTCTCGGAGAGTTGGCGAGTTGGCTGGCGGTGCAGAGTTTTAAGCACACTGCTGTGGAGTGCTTTGACTCTTGCTCCTGGATTAAGCATTCTACCCCTGTCCGTTGTATTTATTTAGCTTTTATCTTCCTGTGCTCTTGGTGCCTGAGGCCCAAACCTGTGAGAGAGCCACAGGAGACAGAGCTGTTGGAAGGCAGTGGCCTACTAGGTCCACTTGGCTCTTCAGTATGGACCGTCCAGGACGTGTGGCCCGGACGCCAGGAGCTGCTGTATTTCCAGGGCTCTGACGGGCGAGTCCTCTGCAAACGTTAGACTTCAGATTAGAGCTGCTGGTTAAGGACCACGCTAGCCTCCCTTCCGAGGCCACTCGGGCACATTTTACATATCCACGCTGGTTCTACTTTTCAGGACCCTGTTCACTATCCTAGCCTTGCAGACAAGCATGAGAGTGCTCTAGAAGACTTTCATCCTAGGCATCGCCAGAGTGCACTGAAGTACCAGGTAAGTGGCTTTTTTTTTTTTTTTTTAATTCTAAGGGCCTGGCTGTAATTCCTTCACGCAGACCCACTGAACAAGCCCAGTAAACCAAGCTCCCCTCTGGTGAATTCACAGCCTTCTTTCCTGTTCATTAAAGTTTCAAAATCAATGAAGAATTGTGACTGAAAACCAAGCTACCAATGACCATTTTTTTTAAATGTCTGCTTTGATCTTGAAGGCGGTGTGTTTGGCTCTGTGGCCTTGTGCCGCCATGTGCGTGAGCTGCTGGCTCGCCACATGCTTCTGCCCGTGGCAGCATGGAAGTCGGAGCCCCACAGCCTCATTCCGTGTCAGGGCCCTGGGGCCGCTTTGCTTTGATTTCCAGAGGAGCAGAACACACAGGCCCTGGGCGTTGATGACACGCAGTATTGCTTTTTAAAAGAGCTGCTGATTCATTTTGTTTCGATGTGAATCTACTTTGCTCCCCATCCCCACTCACCCAGTGGGTTTTCTGTGAGTTACGTTTTAGAGTTGGATCAAACGTAAGTTCTAAGGGCTGTTTCTAGCTCCCCTAATGAAAGCTGACTATCAGGGAGAACAGAGTCCCTCAGACATTTCAAATGGTATTTTCTGCCACAACATCATAAAAATGTCACCTGCAGTCATCCCATTGGTAAACTCGATAAGACTCCATGTGTTTTTCCTTGGAATTATTATTAAGAAACTTCACCTGGAAGGTTTTATTAAGTCAAGAGCATTGAATATGTTGTTGGATTTAGTTATAAAAGCTTACAGTATGTTGCAATGAATATTGAAGTTGGTGTATACCCTTCAGGGTTTAAGTTTAATATGTTCAAAAATTCAAATACACCATACTCCATTGAAAGTGATTATTTTGACTGTTAAAAACAGCTGCCCCCCCCCCAAATAAAAATAAAAAAGAAAGGAAGGAAGGAAGGAAGGAAGGAAGGAAGGAAGGAAGGGAGGAAGAGCTTCCAGCCCAGCTGGGTGGTTCAGTTGGTTGGAGCATCATCCCACACACCAAAAGGTTTCAGGTTCAATTCCCAGTAAGAGCACATACCTAGGTGGCAGGTTTGATTCCCGGTGGGGGCAAGTACAGGAGGCAACTGGTTGATGTTTCTCTCGCACATCAATGTTTCTCTCTCTCCCTATTTCTCTCTTCCTCTCAACTCAATAAAAACATATCCTTGAGTGAGGATTAAAAAAAAGAAAACAGCTGCCACCTTCCTTTGTAGTCAGCAAAATCTGACAGCTACAACCTTTAGCTTATAAATACCTAACCGCGACAATGGAGTAAACTTTAGGAAGAAACCACAACAAATTAATGGGTATTCAAATCACTCAAAGAAAAGTAATCATCTTCATGTAGTTGACAACCTTAAAAGGGAGTTTGCTGTCATGGATTGCAAGTCAAGGCTTGGAAGCAGTGTAGCTCCCACGGATGCGTATTGTTTCTGCTTCTCCTGTGGTTTTTCTCACACAGAGACACCCTCATTGCTAGAGCAGCTTCCACGCTCATGACAGGCATTGTCTCCCTGTCGGTTCTTTCGCTTTGAAAGCATTTGCCACAGCTTCCGGAGACCAGCAGTTTGTGGGACAGCATTCTTTCTTCCATCAGATCGATAACCACAGAACAAATAGAAGCAAGCATCAAACACAACCTCTTTCACCAGGAGATTCATCACAGCTGACTACCAAGCATCAAGTGTCTTCAGCTAAAATAAGCCAGTTCGTATTTGATTATAGAATAGGACAAAGATAGCCTTTGGGACTTTTCTTCAATCTCTTGACAGGCTTCTTTACTCAAAATAGACATGTCCTCAGCATTTCTTATAAACATAGTCACGATGTCATTGTGCTCTTCTGCAGAATATATGTGCTGTGCTTAGATACAAACAGTAAAAATATTTTGATAGTAAAATTTAAAGAAATCCATGAGCATTAGCAAAAAGAGATAATTTTACATCACCAAGAAGGGTTATATGCATTTACTTATACAAATGGGATTTGTATTAGAGATGTTTGTGGTCTACTAGTATATTCAAAAAAATGGAAAAAAAGATAAGAACAACATCATGGCTAGGCATCCATCCCAGGCTCCCGATTGAACTATTGAAATAGGCTTATTGTCCTGGTATTATTGTTGATAGTGGTAGTTTTCGTTTTCAAAAGTGTTCTGGTTTAGATGTTAATTATATAGCTACCATCTTATGGGAGATGTGTATAATATGATTATAAAATTGATATGCTGATTATTGATTAAACAGAAGGTAGACCCAAAGCAGCCTCCTCAAGACCCAGTCGGCCATCCCATCATGCACCTGTCTGGTATTAAGCATGCCACGGGCGAAGCCATTTACTGTGACGACATGCCTGCCATGGACGGGGAACTTTTCTTGGCTTTTGTAACAAGTTCAAGAGCTCATGCTAAGATTGTGTAAGTGATAAAGTTTTTACCTGGTAGACATGAACGATGTCTCATCTAAGTTACATTAGTGACAAGTAACGGTGTGAGGAGGGCAAGCTACTGGTTGGTGATTTTCAATGAAGATTAAAGGTGAGGTCGGATCCATATGTAGGATTTACTAGTTTGTCCCTCCATTGAATAGCTTCATTGTCCCAGGGATTTCCCCGATCATCTGGCAGAGAACTACTGGAGTGGTTTTGACTTATCTTGCCTCTCTCATATCTTGGTCCCCTTTGGTCCCCGGGCTGCGGGGCTCTCTGAGGAGCCTGCTCTGTGTCCTCATCCAGATCCATTGATGTGTCAGAAGCCCTCAGCCTGCCAGGCGTGGTGGACGTCCTGGCCGAGGAGCACCTTCAAGGCGTGAACTCCTTCTGCTTTCTGGGCCAACCTGAGAAGCTGCTGGAGTCAGAGATGGTACTGAATTTTTTGCTTTTTGTTTTAATAATAACTTCCTCCACCATGGCACGTCGATTTTCTCAAAGATAGCATAGCATTTGGCACATGGCAAAGGATTCCTATATATTTTAATGCTTATTATAAAACACTATATTCTAATGCTGAATGACTTCACATATATTCATTTTCCACAGAAGAAAAGAAGCTGAGTAGTTATATAAAAGGTACATGATTGTTTGACATTTTCTAGTAGTGAGATAGTGTGCTGCCAACAAGTATAGAAGAACAAATGAGGGAAGAGTGGTCATTTTCATTTGCTAATCTCTCTCCTGAGAATCTCTTGTCATGGCCCCAGTCAGTGTGTCCAAAGTCCAAGTCCAAGTTCAAGCGGTGTCTCCCCCATGAAGCCTTTCATTGTCCTTTAGTCCAGGAGTTCTCTCTCCCTGTCTGAACTCACCTTGACTCATCCACTCATACTGCCAGGTATTGGACAGGCTTTTTTTCCTTTGTACATTGGATTGGTTATATATGCCGTGTGGAACTAACACTGTGAAAAATAAGTTAAACAAATATGCCCCCTGCCCTCAGAAATGCACACATATGAAAAGAAACAGATATACACACTTTCCCAGAATCCACATGTTGGCAAAGCACAAACCAAGAACACATTGATCAAATATTTACAAGACACGTAAGCATTACAGTTAACAATTTTCATGTTGGGGCTCACTGACATCTAAGTGGGAACTTAGTAGTAGTTGAAAGTCAATAGAGCCTTAATAATCAGTAACCTTTGTAAGCAAATGTATTGGTCACTTTAATAGATTTATCATATATAAAATCTCTTGAGAAAACTGAACTAAGTATATCTGTGTATAGTTATAACTAATAGTTATATTTTAAAAGCAGACACACCCTAGCCAGTTTGGCTCAGTGGATAGAGCATCAACCTGTGGACTGAAGGGTCCCGGGTTTGATTCTGGCCAAGGGCATGTAAGTCAGTTGCAGGCTCCTGCCTGGCCTAGGCCCTGGTCAGGGCACTTGCAGGAGGCAACCAATTGATGTGTTTCTCTCACATCAATGTTTCTCTCTGTCTTTCCCTCTCTCTTCCACTCTCTCTAAAAATCAATGGAAAAATATCCTCGGGTGAGGATTAAAAAATAAAATAAAACAAAATAAAATAAATAAAAGAGACAGGGGTTCCTTGGAGACCCCAGAACAGTTGGTGCTCACATGCCTTGTAGTTACTGATTGTTGGTCTAACATCAGGCAACATTCTGTCACCATCTCGGTGTGCCTGGTGCCCTTACTAGTATGTGCAGGGAACTTTGCAGTAACTGCCAGTCACTCCTTTTGTGTTCTTCCCTCGCTCTCTACATCCTGGGGTGGCCTTTAGTTATCCCCCACTGACATTTACTAGGGTTCAGCTCTGTCTTGGCCCCCTCATTCTCATTTTGGGGAGCGGGGGTGGGAGAATAGATGCATTCTGTGGCACAAGCAATAAGATGCAACCCTGAAGTCACTGAGCCTGACTTTTCTCCCTGTTTGCTCTGGCAGACACAGGGAACTAGAGCTGGTCTCCTGTTCCAGGGGACTGCAAACCCTTTTGTCCACAGAGGACAACGCACCCACGCAGCCTCAGGTCTGGAGAGCAGGAGGTTTGCGTGGGACTTGAGTCCAACTTTCTTTTGTTCATTCACTTGGGAATTGATTCCTCCTTCAAGTTTAAGCTCAAGGTCAACAGGCATTTTTTAACTGAGCACCTACTGTGGCTGCTCACTGAACAAGACCTGTGCGGTCCTTGCCCTCATAGAGCTTAAAGTCTGGAGGAGAAAGCAAAGTGGACGTTTCATGAACTTTCTACCTTGGATTAAGCTTATTTATTTATTTCCATGCCTTAGATACAGGGCGTGCCCCCAAAATGTATACACACTTTAACTGACAGCTCAGTTTTGAACATGAAATGTACTTTAATAAACACTGCCTATAATTATTCAAAGTGTGTGTATACATTTTGGGAGGGCACCCTATATTTTCCCCTGGGCTGGTGAATCCTTGAATGAGGCCGTACATCTGATTCATCTGTATATTCCACACACCACTTTCCATGTAGCAGGGTCAATGAGTAGAGAAATAATGCTGTTTGAAAGTTTCAAATGATTAAAACTTTGCCTACCATATCTTCAGTCATCAGAAAATGCAGTAAAGGCCTTTCAGCAGGTTTTGTGCAGAACTCAGGCTTCTCAGTTCAGTGTTTACCCAAAAGAGCTTCATCATTTGGGGCAGCCCCTGCCTCTGGCTCTTGCCAGCAGATTCGGTTAATAAAGACGAAAGTTTGGTGACTGAGAGTTTCAAGTCAAGGTTGAAACTCCCCCAAGAGAGTGGCTTTGGCAGAAGAAAATGAGAATTGTGGCCTTTGCATCGATGTTTCCTAAACAAGCAAAGCCATTCCTGTCTGCACGATAGTTCCTGCTCTCTGAGGTGTGGCTATGTTGATTGTGAGCCTCTGGGGGCCAGGTCTGTGTGCCAGGTCACAGAGGCAAAACCAGGCGTTTGTGGAGAGCAGGGAACAGAGCCACTGTAAAGGATTGCCTTTGTTAGTTCAATTCCTTTTCTAAGATTTGTCTATAGCATGTTATACCTTTTAAAAGTCTCTCATTGCAGAAAATGGAAACATGCACAAAAATAGAGATTCAACATTTGTCGAATCTTGTTTCATTTATCACCCCACTGGCCCCACCTACACAAACCCAACAAACATGCTGTGTGTGTGTGTGTGTGTGTGTGTGTGTGTGTATGTTCTGGATTTAACTTGCTTTACTACCATGTTTTTCTTGATGATAAAACTATTATACGTTCCCTGTAGAAAAGACCTAATAGTCTAATGTAGATTTTAAAAATAAATGATTAAGTTTTCATTGCGATCATGGTATAAGATGGGAGAGAGAACAAAACAGTCCTGGTGACTTTTTCAGTCCTGAGTATTTTACCTTTCTGGAGCCTTGGTTTGGTTTTGTTTTCCATCAACTTTGTGCCTGGTCCCTGTGTAAACTCCCTAGGCCACCTACCCACCTGCGGGTGACATGATCAGCGTTCTGTGCTTGGTCACACGGTAGCTAGTCCAGTCTCATATCTGTTCATGAAAAGCTTGTGCTCCTCCACAGTTTGGGGCAGAGATTTGCTCACCAGCAGTGTTGCATCATCCCCCTCTCTTCTTCCTCTCTGGATGAGATAGGCTGTACCTCCTGGTCCTCCCTGTCTGGGAAAGAAAAAGCTACCTCTCAGAATGGCCCTGCTCTTGGGATGGCAACCACAGGCCATGCCCTGAGCCTGGCTCTCCTGGGCCAGCTGGCCCTTGGGCAGCTCTGTGGGCTTGGCCTGGACAGAGCCTGAGTCTGCTGTACGGGAGGCAGCATCGCTCTCAATCTCTTCGGCCACCACTGCCAATGATGCAGCAAAAAGACTCAAACTTCCCCAGTGCCTGGGGCAGCAGACTCACTCTGACAAGTGCACTGTCGTACCAAAGCCGTTGTTCACATGGCACCGTGTTTGACAAGTGAAGGGGTCCTTGACTGTGTGTCTAGCTCTGTGCTAGGTGGAAGGAGAAGAATGAACCAGAAGAGAGGACCTGGTGCCTGCCCGTCTGGAACACAAACGTATTTTCTGTGTTGCAGGTGTTTTGCGTGGGTCAGCTTGTCTGTGCCGTGATTGCGGATTCTGAGATTCAGGCAAGAAGAGCTGCGAAGCGAGTGAAGATTGTCTACCAAGATTTGGAGCCAGTGATCCTAACCATTGAGGTAATGAGTTCAAGGGTGGGGCCAAAAGAGCAGATTTTAGTGGTGTATCAGTAAAAATGTTGGTTACAGTAACAGGAAACAAAATTTGATTAAAAAGTGGGGGCTTCATTGGCTCCAACTATATCAGTGTTAGTGAGAAGCCTGACCTTCCAACTCTTCTCCCTGCTGCCCACAGTAGGAGCTTTATCCCTGGTGGTCATAGGATGGCAGCCAGGAGCTCCCAGAAGCAAGAGAGAACAGTGTTGTCCCAGCATTCCATGAGTCCCCAAATCCAGCCTCATCCTGCCCCTTAGTCACATATCCATCTCTGGGTTAATGACTGACCAGGGGAATGGAGGATCTGTTCGTTACTTCTGGGAGGTCAGATTTCTTTGATGGATAAGGGCTGGATGGAGGAATGGTGGAGACCTGAGCAGAAATCTGAGCATCATTTGGAAGGGGACAGGTGAGAAGAATGCTGGATGGACAACCAACAATGTCCCCAAGAAGAGACACACCCCATAACTCTGTAGAGCAGGTCCTTGAATAACATTGGTTCATTCAACATTGTGTCGTGATAATGTTGATGAGATGCCTTAAGAACTTAACTCTTGTTTCTATCATCAGGTAGCCTATGGTAAACTTGATTTTGTTATAAGTCATGTTGCCATAGTTACAAGAGCCTATGCATGTTGAGTGAGTACTTACTGCATTCACCTTCAACCAGACTCACCCAGAGACTCTCCACCCAGGCACAGTGAGAACCAACAAGATGATCTAGGGAGCAAGTATTGGAGACACTATTTTTAGATCCTTTCATGTATATCTTAAATGAGTATGAGAAACAGATCCTATGATACCTACAGGTATTTCAGCAACTTAAATTGCATTTCCTATCCTATATTTTAGAAAGGAGTTTGAAATTTATAAAGGTTTTAAGACTCATCTCCATGTAATGATAAATGATAAATTCGTTGGTTCTTATAATTCACTGAGTAATCAAAACATGAAAGTTGGAAAAGCAGCGAGAACAGATTAGATTTAGCACATACCAACTCCATATGCTCTTGGAATGCAATATTATCTTCCCAGCATAATGGACACCTTGCTGTCCAGGCACTAGCATGCCCTGAGGCAGAAAATGGAAATGACTTGGCCAAGATTAGTGTCTCCAGGAAAAGTTAGCCTATCCTCCTGCTTTGTGCCTAGGAGCTCAGAGTTCATTTCTAGACAGTGTCCTCTGTGTTTTAAAATTAAAATAAAATCATGTGAAGAAAAAAAAAATATGGAAGTTTAATTGGAATCAAAGAGTGATTAGTTCTTCTAAATTTTCCTGGCCAGTTTCAAGTTCAAACATGTTGTTCACTTCTCAGACCCTTTTCAATCATATCTTGCCTGCTCTGCTTCCTTACTTTACTCTATTTCTTCCCCAACATTCTATTTTAGAATTAGAATGACTTCTCCATTAGAAATTATTTACATAACTAGAGGCCCAGTGCACAAAATTTGTGCATTCGGGGGGCGGGGGAGGGTGCGGGTCCCTCAGCCCAGCCTGTGTCCTTTTGCAGTCCGGGAGCCCACAGGGTATGTCCGACTGACAGCTTAAGGCCGCTCCCCACTTCTGGCTAAGCAGTGCTCCCCCTATGGGAGCGCACTGATCATCCGGGGCAGCCCCTGTGTTGAGCGTCTGCCCCTGGGTGGTCAGTGCACATCATAGCAACCAGTCGATTTGCATATTAGTCTTTTATTATATAGGATGCTTCATCAAAAATTTTGTTTGTAATCCTTTGCCCAATACCAGTGGCTATCTTCTCTTCTTTCCCTCTCCCTTCCAGCTAAATTCAATTCTAAATAAGCAAATAGATAAGACTCTCTTTCTGTCCTCCTCAACTCCAATCAGCAGACCTCTATTGCCTGCCAAAGAAGACCAGCATCAAATAAGAAACTTGGACATTGTGGAGTAGAGCCACCTTGTGTTTCTATTAGTGATTAAGCTCTCCAAGGTCGATCAAATAGATTAGAGTGGATTTAGTAATCAAAGTCATTTATAGCAGGGAAATATGCCCAGCTCTCTAGATATTAAAGTTATTTTTATCACTTTCCTGACCAGAAATTTTTCAGGAAATTGGCTCAACGTTGCTCAAAGAGCAAGCAGCAAGTGAAGTGGAAAGAGATTAAATTTTTAAAAATAGGATTTATAGAACTTAACTTCCGTTTCTGACCTGGAATAGCTGAGTCTTAGATTAATAAGAAAATCACATAAATTGATTCCAGTAGAAAAGTGTGGTATCAGTCAAAATAGGATAAAAAAAATGTGTCTCTGTCACTAATCGCTAAGGTTTCACCTAGCTTGTGCTTTTTAGAGTTTTTAATAGTAGTTTGAATGGGCAAACCCTTGGCTCAAAGGGTCAGGCCAATGACCCTGGTGAGAAAAAATAGGCTCTTGACCAGAATCTCCCATCAGTCATCATGATCAACAACACTAGCTAATTCCTACACAGAGCTCACTATGCAGTTATATAGTGCTAAGCTGCTTTCCTACATTTACTCACTACATTCTCACAACAATCCCATGAGATTAAAAACTGTTATTATCCCCATGTGGGCGAGGAAACTAAATGACAGGGTTGCCCCCCAAGGCACACAGCTGGTCAGTCATAGGAGCAGTCAATAAACACTCTATCAAAGAATCTGTGCCCCACGGAAGTAAAAACAAATCAATCCCTTTTCCAGTGTAGGAAATGGTGGGATCCTAATAGGACATCCCTATAAGGTATTGCTAGACGCCTACTGGTGTGGCTAACGGGAACCAGCGATAGGAGAATCCCCAGTTGCCAGCAGGGGGGAATCCAAGGGATGGGCAGTAATCATGGGAGATGATGCTGCAGGAGCTGGCGTGTGGCATTGCCCAGTTGGCACAGGGATTACAGTGAGATAAATTCCTAAGGATAGGCAAGAAAACCAACCTAGATTATTATCGCTGCACCCCAGGTTATGTGTCCCCGCTACTGTTCCCCTTCAATGGGCACCCAGGGGAAGCCAATAAGAACCAGTGTATAATTTGTGGTACCCATGCTGGGCTTGTAATGGAATCTTACCTCCAGGACTGGAGGTTCCAGGTGCCCTACTGCCCTGTGCAAATCTGTGCTCATCTCCCCAGACTTGGACGATGCCCCTGTGTGTGGCTCCTTCGTGGGGCTGGATAGCATGCCCAGGCAGCCTCACTTTTCTGTTCTCTTTCTAGGAAGCTATACAACACAAGTCCTTCTTTGAGCCAGAAAGGAAACTGGAATATGGAAATGTTGATGAAGCTTTTAAAGTGGTTGATCACATTGTTGAAGGTAAAACTATCTGGAAAAAAAAATGATGAGAAGGGGAAGCTACCCCAAAAGCCTTCCAAGTGCGTCTTATCTAACATTGCTCCTGGGAATAGGCAACTCACTCATAAATGCGGTCCCCTCTGTGGTGTGTGTATGTGTGTGTGAGTGTGTGTGTGTGTGCGCGCGCGCGCGCGCGCATGCATGTGAATGCATATGTGTGTGCATGTGAATGTGTGTGTGTAGCACAGCAGGGAGGCACAGTGGGAGGCCTTAGCCATGCCAGCCCCATGCAGTGACCACTTACCCTAAAAGAAAATTGGAATATGGAAATATTGATGAAGCATTTTAAAGTGGTAGATCAGCCCAGCTGGCGTGGCTCAGTGGTTGAGCAGTGACCTATGAACCAGGAGGTCACCAGGAAGTCCAGGAGGTCACAGTTCGATTCCTGGTCAGGGCACATGCCTGGGTTGCAGGCTCGATCCCCAGGGTGGGGCATGCAGGGGACAGCTGATTAATGATTATCTCTCATCATTGATGTTTCTATCTCTCTATCCCTCTCCCTTCCTCTCTGAAATCAATAAAAATATATTTTAAAAATAAATAAGTAAAAAAATAAAGTGGTTGATCAAATTCCTAATGGTAAAACTACCTGGAAAAAAAATGATGAAGGGGAATCGGTGTGGCCATAGTTGTTACGTTTCTGTTCACAGCCATCTTGCAGGCTGGGATTTGAAGCTCAGAGTGGTTAAGGGGCATGACCTCATACAACAGCTACTAAGTGACAAAGTTGGTCTGGAATTGATAGCTTTTCTTTTCTTTCTTTCTTTTTTTTTTATGATTTCCCAAGCCCACAGTTCTTTCTTTTTCATCCTTTCTCTGATTTTGCCAACCTTCCCTCCTGCTGTCTCCCTCCCTTTCTCTTTCCTTCCCTTCCTCCCAGGGCACACACAGGCCTCAGGGATATTGTGAGTTTAGTTCCAGACCACTGCAATAAAGTGAGTTGTAATCTTTTGGCTGGTGGAAGGTCTCCCCTTCAATTTGTAAAAGGAAGAAGAAGAAAAGAAGAAAAGAAGAAGGAGGAGGAGGAGGAGGAGGAGGAGGAGGAGAAGAAGAAAAGAAGAAGAAACATCTGTTAAGCATAATAAAGCAAAATGCAATAGAATGAAATATGCCTCTATATGGATAAAATAATACTGATCTCAAAGATCCATTGTGAAAAGTGTAAGAGAGAATAAGTGTGTGCTTGGCACAGAGTAAGAGACCGTAACTGTGAGCGACAGTTATTATTATTAGAATGTTTTTGTTGTTTTTCCCTAGAGAAGGTTGTCTATTGTTGAGCTCTCACGCTGGCCGGCGTGTACTTATCAAACCCATTGCTTCCCAGTTTTTCTCACTAGAAGACGAACATGAAACCAGCCTGGAGATTCCTGGGCCCCTTTCTTGGGATTCTAGAGTCGGAGGACCCAGGGGCACCCGACTGTTTTCTGACCAGTCGTACCGGTGCTCCGGGTGATTCTTGGGATTAATAAAGTGGCCAACGCTCCGAGGCTGAGTTTGTTTTAGGGGAGAAGAGGGAGCATGTTTAGCATAGAGAGTCCATGGTGTGAACATCTTGGAAATATCAATATTTAGGGGTTTCTTCCACTTGTGCCACAATATGTTTTTATGGAAGGTCCTGGCATCTTATTTAATTATTTATTTCAGTTAGGTAATGTGTTCATTCTGTCTCTTTCTTGAATTTTAACTTGCTACCTGCATCACACCCTGTAAATAGGTATAAAAATGATACAGGAAGGTCAAAAGGGGACTTTTAAATTTTCATTGCCTTAACTCACTAAGTTTGTTTGTTTTTCTCACTCTGCAACTGTCATTTGGGTGAAGATGTTTTGACTACTTGTTTCAATGTGAGATAATTGGAGGTAATTGTCACAATAGCCCTTGATCTGCCCCTTAGGAAAATTGGTTCTCCAAGAACAAAGAATATTTACAAGATAAAATACAGGCATTATATCAAGTCTTACACTGTGTTGTGGAAGGGGGTGATATTATTGTTTGCCTTTGCTGGCTGTGAAGATAGATTTCAGCCCTCCTTAACCCCGGGGTCACAGGCATTAAAGAGCACTGCGCACAAATGAGCCAGCGGAGGCCAGAGAGGCGTGTGATCCAGCAGGAATCAAACCTAAGTTCTCCAATTCTGAAGTTAGCACGTTCTCTCCACTGCATTAAGCCGCTTCCCGTTTATCTCTTTACAATTTCCATCGCTGGGACCGGCTTTCCACTGGAGAGGGAGATGGCAATCTCTGCAGCAAGATTTGCGAGAGGCCTGAAGCCCCGGCGAGATTACCTCCCCACGCCGGTCCTGCTGGGCACAGCACAGATAAACTTCCTATCTGGATGGCTTTGCCTTCCTTAAGGGCCGCTATTAAAATGTAAATATGCCTGGAGGAATCACTCCTAAACCCATACTGGGATGAAATCTTATCTCAGGGATTAGTTGAACAAATTGGTTTCCAGCCTAGAGAGTTGAGAGCAAGGCCCCAGGGTGAAGGAGGGTTCCATGGTGTGGGGCAATAGAGGTGGGCAGCACAACATAACAGGGCCCTGGAAATGGCTCTTGTCTAGTATTTTTTTTTTTTTTAGTTCTGCGTATTTTTAAATGAGGTGCATATTTAATAAGATTAATTTTGAGTGGATAGGTGTGATCATTAATATTGCAAACCATGAACTGGAGCCTACAGATAAGTGGGGTTTTCAATGTACAGTCCCTGATAAAAGCTTACATTGCAACCAAGATCTGAGTTCTTGACATTTTAATTTTTGTGTTTTATAAATGAAGCAGAATCTGTCCATTCTTTTTTACTCTTTCTTTACTCAGATTGTGGATGAGCTAGGAAGTCCAGACTCCAATACAAAAGATTTCCTTGGGAATCTTTCTCAAACAATTTACAAATCACTATTATTGGGTGTATTTTTAACTTTTAAAAGTTCTGCCTGCCATAGCTGGTTTGGCTCAGTGGTTGAAGCATTGGCCCTTGGACTAAAGGGTTGTGGGTTCAATTCCCATTAAGGGCATGTTCCTCAGTTTCAGGCTCGATCTCTGGCCCTGATTGGGGTGCGTGCGGGAGGCAACCAATCGATGTGTCTCTCTCACATTGATGTTTTTCTCTCTCTATGTCTCTCCCCCTCCCTTCCACTCTCCCTAAAAATCAATGGGAAAAAAATATCCTTGGGTGAGGATTAGCAAAAAAAAAGTCTGCCTTTCACCTAGCTTGATGACTGTCATAGTTGTGCTCTGTTTTTTTTTTTTTTTATGAGTTTTTTTTAAGCTGTTTTTTAATTTTTTCCCCTGCCCTCCAATGAGTTTCTTAAACATTTTTTAGAATTCTATTTTGATTTATCACTAGTGTTGTTTTTGTTTTATAACTTTATTTGACAATCAGTGATCAGTTCTCATCCATGTAAACTGTTTGTAGATTTTTGGAGTGGTGACAAGTACATAGGTAACTAGTATGTAGGAGTGGTGAATCTTCATCTTCATTACATTTACTGGACAACCACTCCTGGATAGGGTATGGGACATTCCTTATTCCTTTGGCCCAGATATGCTTTCCCTCATTTACAATATAATTGTCTTTAAAATGTTCTCTACATACATTGAGAATCACATGAGGCAATGTTGTAATTCTGCTTCAAATACAAGTTAGAAAACTCAAGAGGAAAGGAAAGTCTATTGGGCTTACCTGTACCTTTATTCTTCCCATTGCTCTCTTGCCTTCCTGATATTCCAAGATGTTTTTTAATCATTTTCTGTCTGTTTTAAGAACTTACCTGAGCCATTTGGTATTTTAGGATAGGTCTGTTGAAGACAAACTCTCTTAGTTTTCTTAGTTTTTCTTCATCTGAGAATGTTTTTATTTCCTTATTTCCTTTTTATTCTTTTTTTAAAAAATATATTTTTATTGATTTCAGAGAGGGAGAGAGATAGAAACATCAATAATGAGAGAGAATCATTGATCGGCTGCCTCCTGCATGCCCCACACTGGGGATTAAGCCTTATAGCAGGCTAATTTTTAAGTTGATAATTTTGTGTGGCCCGTGAGAGATGTTATAAATATGCAAATTACCCTTGGCAGAAAAAAGGTTTCCCACCCCTGATCTAGGGGGAATACATAGATGGGACAGAACCTCAGGATACCCCAATATTTAGAAGTCAAGCTCAGGAGACTGATGCCAGTAGGTTAGGAGAAACCAGAGGCCTGGGCTGATTGGTATTGTTTCGAATTATCACAATTAGTGTCCTTGGGCTTGGGAAATCCAGTCTGATTTTCCAAAAATTTGAAAACCAGATGGTGTTATTTTCAAATGATTGTCTTCACAGGATGTTTCGCTTCTAGCCCCAAGATCAGGATTCAGCAGGCCCAGGCCCAGGCATGTATGTTTTCAACAAGCACTTCAGGTGCTTCTGCTGCTATGCTGGTGGTCCACAGTTCACTCTGAGCAACACTGATCCCAGGGCTGAGCTACTGGTGGCGTCTGCTGCATCTTCTTCTTTTTTTTTTTTTTAAATGTATTTTATTGATATTTTACAGAGAGGAAGGGAGAGAGATAGAGAGTTAGAAACATCGATGAGAGAAACATCGATCAGGATTCAGCAGGCCCAGGCCCAGGCATGTATGTTTTCAACAAGCACTTCAGGTGCTTCTGCTCGAACCTGGGACCTTTCAGTCCCCAGGCCGACGCTCTATCCACTGAGCCAAACCGGTTTCAGCGCATCTTCTAACTTCACTCCACTGCTTTATAAGAAGCCTTCTTCCTTCAGGCTTATGTCATTAGATACATTACTCTCATACTCACTGTCACTTAACCATCTCCCAGTTCCTTCTCTGATTACTAATGTTGGCATTTCGGTAGTTAGTTTCCTTGGATGTGAAGAGTTTATTTATTTTTTATTTTATTTTTTTAAAATAAATCTTTATTGTTCAGATTATTACAGTTGTTCCTCTCCCCCCCCCCATAGCTCCCCTCCACCCAGTTCCCACCCCACCCTCTGCCCTTACCCCCCCCCCCACTGTCCTCATTCATAGGTGTACGATTTTTGCCCAGTCTCTCTTCCCACACCCCCCACATCCCTCCCCCCCCCC
>NW_005871051.1:5854891-5913183 GCF_000147115.1 Myotis lucifugus
GCCCCTCATTCTATTTTATCCACCAGCTTATTCTCTTAGACAGATTTATTATAGACTTGATTATAGATTCACTTATTATAGATATGTATTTGTTGTCACTTTGCCGTTCATATTTTTATCCTCTACCTCTTTCTTCTTCCTCTTGTTAGAGAATGCCGTTCAGCATTTCATATAATACTGGTTTGGTGGTGATGAACTCCTTTAGCTTTTTCTTGTCTGTGAAGCTCTTTATCTGACCTTCAATTTTAAATGATAACTTTGCTGGGTAGAGTAATCTTGGTTGTAGTTAAAAGCTATTAATCAATTTGAAAATTTCTTGCCACTCCCTTCTGCCTGCATAGTTTCTGTTGAGAAATCAATTCAGCTGACAATTGTAATTTTGCATCTTCCTCTATCTCTTTTTTCAGCCTCCTGTAATTTTCTGAGTACAGGTCCTTTACGCCCTTGGCATTTTAATTATGATGTGTCTTGGTGTGGTCCTCTTTGGATTCCTTTTGTTTGGGGTTCTCTGTGCTTCCTGGACTTGTAAGTCTATTTCTTTCACCAGATAGGGGAAGTTTTCTGTCATTATTTCTTCAAATAGGTTTTCAATATCTTGTTCTCTCTCTTCTTCTGGCACCCCTATAATTCGGATGTTGGGACACTTGAAGTTGTCCCAGAGGCTCCTTACACTATCTTGATATTTTTGGATTCTTTTTTCTTTTTGCTTTTCCGGTTGGGTGTTTTTTACTTCTTTGTATTTCAAATCTTTGACTTGATTCTTGCGATCCTCTTGTCTGCTGTTGGATCTCTGTATATTATTCTTTATTTCAGTCAGTGTATGCTTAATTTCTAGTTGGTCCTTTTTCATATCCTCGAGGATCTCACTAAGTTTATCGGTGGTTTCTAGAAAATTCTTGAAAAAAACCTTATAACCGTGGTTTTGAACTCTATATCCAGTAGTTTGCTTTCCTCCATTTCTGTCATTTGTGACCTGTTTCTTTGTCTCCGCATTTTGGCTGCTTCCCTGTGTTGATAGAGTGGCTTTCTGTGCTAGGTGTCCTATAGGGCCCAGTGGCTCAGCCTCCCCAATTACCTGGAGTGGACACTCTTGGTGCACCCCTTTGTGGGCTGTGTGCACAGTCTTGTTGTAGTTAAGCCTTGATTGTTGTAGGTATCACTGGGAGGAATTGACCTCCAGGCCAATTGGCTGTGAGAATCAGCTGTGTCTACAGTGGGAGAACTTCTGTGCTGAAGACTTATGGGGCAAGACTTGCTTTAGTGGGGCTTTGGTGCTCACTGAGTCTGCCCCCTGAGTATGTTCCTTAAGGATCTGAGGAGTTGTAATCTGGATAGTCTCAATCTGACCACTGGGTACACAGGCTCTTGGATCTCTAAGGAGGTGCTAATTTAGCCTCTGCCTGAGGCTACCCAGCAGGAGCTATGGAGAGATCTGCAGATTCCTCTTCCTTGTTTGGGTTTTGGAGGTGCCCAGATGAGGCCCAGCTGTGAAGCAATGCAAGCTGCTGTGGGGCCTTGGGCCTTCTTTTGGATGTTCTGGGTCTCTCTGACCCAGCTGTAGTTTGTTAGGTAATTTTAGATCTCAAAGGGCCAGCCCATTCATATGCAAAAGCCTCTGCTCACAGCTTGGGTGGGGCGGGGTCTCAGGGAATCAACAGGGTGGAGCAAACAGCTATGGCTGCTCCTCAGTCCTGCCCTAAGAGGTCCTGGGTCTCAGTGTCCTGGTAATCGCTTCAAGCACCTCTGAGAGAAAGCCACCCTCGAGTTCCGCCCGCTGCCAGACAGTCCAGTTTCTCCCCGTATGAGTCTGGGTCTCCAGAGACTGGCCTGGAACTGGAGTCAGGGCCGTAGGGAGCTTGTGCTTCCCTCCCGATTGCAAAAGACATCGGTGTCCTCTGTTGCCAGCCCCTTTCCGCACGCGCTCGAGCCTCCGTACCTCTGCACTTTGCTTCCGCACCTCCTCTGAGTCTCAGTGTGCTTTTCTCTTTCCTTCTAGTTGTAGAATTTCCACTCAGCCAGCCTTCCTGTGGTTCTGGATGATGTCTGTTTTGTCTTTTAGTTGCATTTTTGAAGTGGTTGTGCGAGGCAGCAATTTCAGGTGTTTACCTATGCCGCCATTTTGGTTTCTCTCTCCTTTTTATTCTTGAAGGCTATTTTCACTGGATATAGAATTCAAAATTGAGATCTTTTAGCACTTGAAGAAAAATGTTTTACCAGTTCCTCTGGCCTTCATGGTTACTGATCTGCTGTCTTTTGAAGTATCTTTCTCTAATAGATGAGGTAATGTTTTTCTCTCTGCTTTCAAGGTATTTTCTTTGTGTTTAGTTTTCAGAAGTTTGACTGTGATGTCTTGGCACGGATTTCTTTGGTTTATCCCTTTGGGATTTACTCTGCTTCTTGAATCTGTAGGTTTGTGTCTTTTACCAAGTTTGGGAAATTTTCAGTGATTACTTCTTCACATGCTTGACTTCAATGACACAAATTTTTTGTCTTTTATTTCAGTCACAGAGGTTCCTTAGGCTCTGTTTATTTTCTTTTCAGTCCGTCTTCTCTTGGTTGTTCAGGTTGGAAAGTTTCTGTTGTTCTGTATTTTTTTGTTCATTGATAATTTCCTCTGTTCTCTCTATTCTGTTGTTGAGCTTAGCCATTGAGCCTCTTATATTTTGGTTGTTGCAGTTCTAACATTTCCAGTTGTATATTTTATATCTTTTATTCCTTTGTTGAGATTTTCTTTAAGTGTTCATGTCAACACTCATTGAAGCATTTTTTATGATGGCTGCTTTAAAATCCTTGTCAGAAGATTTCACGGCCTGTGTCCTCTCAGTGGTAGCATCTGTTGATTGTCTTTTCTTATTCAAGTTGAATTCTTGTTCTGGTGAGTGATTTTTTATTGTACCCTGGTCATTTTGGGTATTATGTTATAAGACTCTGGATCTTGGATGTGAGGGCGATCTGGCTGCAACATCTGTCACCCCATTGATCGCCAGGGTTGATTAGGCTGATCTGGCTGGCTAGGCGGTGTCCCCCTCCTCCTTCACCGATCCATGTGCGTCCCTCCCGAAGCTGCACGCTCGGTTGAAGAGGACGACCTTTCCCCCCCCCCCACCCCCCCCCCAGGAGAGGACCGGTCTTTGGTCAAGGGTATACGAGTAGCTGCGCTCCCCTGCTAGAACCTCCAAACAAGCTCTCAAGACTCTGGATCTTATTTAAACCTTCTGTTTTATCAGAACACCTCTGGCCCTGTGTTGGTGCGGAAAGGGGTGGCAGATGCCTTTTTATTGCCAGGTAGAGGGTGGAAGTCTAGGTTCCCATATGGTCTCTATGATGCCACCCAGCAGAGGGTCTTCGGTACCGCATTACAACCTGATAAGGGTAGAAGACTAGGCTCTCCATTCAACTTTGCAGGCAAAGAGAAGTCCACAGTTTTTTCTGTAGTGTTAGGCTGGAGTAGAGTGGTTTTTGTATAAAAGCTTTCTGGCTTGCTAGGCTTCTCCTTTCCTGGTTCTTCATCTAGAGCAGTGGTTCTCAACCTTCCTAATGCCACGACCCTTTAATACAGTTCCTCATGTTGTGGTGACCCCCAACCATAAAATTATTTTCGTTGCTACTTCATAACTGTAATTTTGCTACTGTTATGAATTGTAATGTGAATATCTGATATGCAGGATGTATTTTCATTGTTACAAATTGAACATAATTAAAGCATAGTGATTAATCACAAAAACAATATGTAAATATATATGTGTTTTCCGATGGTCTTAGGCGACCTCTGTGAAAGGGTCGTTCGACCCCCAAAGGGGTCGTGACCCACAGGTTGGTGACCCACAGGATGAGAATCGCTGATCTAGAGAAAGTAGGCTTTTCTTGAGACTTTTTTTCTGTCTTTGCCTGGTAGCGTTTTTGGATTTCTGACTCCTCTGGTACCAAGTATAGGCTATAAGAAGCAAACAACAGCAGCATAACCCATAGAACTCACCATTGTATCTTCCCTTGGGTCCCAAAGTCCCTAGCTGGTGCCTTGCCCTCTCTATTTTTGAGAGTCTTCTTATGTTTCTTTTATATATAACTAGAGGCCTGGTACATGACATTCGTGAGGTGGGGGGGTGGGGGGGGGTCCCTCAGCCTGGCCTGCGCCCTCTCGCAGTCCAGGTCCCCTCAGGGGATGTCCAACTGGCAGCTTAGGCCTGCTCCCTGTGGCAGTCGGACATCCCCCGAGGAGTCCTTAGTGCTGCTGGGGAGGCAGGAGAGGCTCTCATCACCGCTGCTGCACTCACCAGCCATGAGCCTGGCTTCTGGCTGAGCAGTGCTTCCCCTGTGGGAGTGCACTGACCACCAGGGAGCAGCTCCTGCATTGAATGTCTGCCCCCTGGTGGTCAATGTGTGTCATAGCGACCAGTCATTCTGCTGTTCAGTTGATTTGCTTATTAGGGTTTTATTATATAGGATGTCCAGGCTGTTAGCAGAAGGAACAGGGAGATGTGTATCTACACCGTCTTGTCTTAGAACTAGAAGTCTCCTTGTCATACTATTTCTACTCTAGACACCTTTCCCTAGGACTATGTGATCTACTGTATTGGCAGACATGACAGATTCCTCTACAGAATTGTACTTCAAATCTGCAGGTATAATGACAGCTAAAGATTATTGTCTGTGGCCCTGTCAGCAGAAGCACTGTCAGTGGACTGTCTCCATAATGGGAAAACAGCTGGGGGACGCTACCTGTCTGACCTGATGGCCTTCTTGATTCTGGTGTCTTTTCCTCTTACAGGTGAAATACATTTGGGAGGTCAAGAACATTTTTATATGGAAACCCAAAGCATGCTTGCTGTTCCCAAAGGGGAGGATCAAGAAATGGATGTCTACGTGTCCACACAATATCCCAAAGGCATACAGGTAACATAGGGCCGTTGTGGAGAGGACAGAGTTAAATGGTTTCTACCAGCAAAGTATACCAAGAGCAATTACAAACAAAAATGTCATTTCAGAAACTGAATATCCATTTGGGTATTAATAACCATACAATTTTAAATCTTTTAAGTTAGTATTATTGAGTAGAGGCCTTCTGATTGGCCAGTGTGGCTCAGGGGTTGAGCCTCCACCTATGAACCAGGAGCTCACAGTTCGATTCCCGGTCAGGGCACATGCTTGGGTTACAGGCTCAATCCCCAGTGTGGGGTGTACAGGAGGCAGCCGATCAATGATTCTCTCTCATCATTGATATTTCTGATGTTTCTATCTCTCTATCCCTCTCCCTTCCTTTCTGAAATCAATTTAAAAATATGTATTTTTAAAAAGAGTAGAGGCCTTCTGTTTGTGGTTCTGTAACTGTAAAATGATAGGGAATCTGCAGGTCTCTTTTGCTATACTCTTTTTTTTTGTAATCCTCGCCCGAGGATATTTTCCCATTGATATTCAGAGAGGGAAGAGAGAGGAAAAGACAGAGAAATATCGATGTGAGAGAAACATATTGATTGGTTGCCTCCTGCACACGCCCCTACCAGGGACCCAGATTCTGCAACCGAGGTAGGCGCCCTTGACCCTTGACCGGAATCAAACAGGGGCCTTTGGTCCAAAGGCTGATGCTCTATCCACTGAGCCAAACCAGCGAGGGCTCTTCTGCTATACTCTTTACACTAAAGAATACAAAAGAAGTGATGACTATCATGTAAACTGTTGAATGATAATGTAGGAAAGTTGTTAAGAGAGTAAATCCTAAGAGTTATCCTCCTGAGGAGAATTTTTTTCTATTGTATCTATGAGGTGATGAACGTTAACTAAACCTGTTTGGTAATCATTTTACAGCATATGTAAATCAAGCCATCATGCTTTCCACCTTAAACTTACACAGTGATATATGTTAATTATTTCTCAATAAAACTAGAAAAAAGAAAAAAGAGGAAGGCCTGCCCTCCAAAGTCACATGAAGCAGTTAGGAAAGCGTGTTGAGCAGAATGCAACCTGATTTAAATCTGCTAATTTACATACTAGTATGTGGAAGAACTAAGAGAACAGAGGCTGTTAAGAGCTAGAATCATCCAGAAAGTCCCCTGGCGGTGAAGTTTTAAGTTTGGATGTATACTGAGAATGAGGTTTGTCTAGATCCGGATTGGGGAACCTTTTTTTTCTGCCAACGGCTGTTTGGATATTTATAACATCATTCTCAGGCCATACAAAATTACCAACTTAAAAATTAGCCTGCTGTTTTTAGTCAAACATTTCATTAATTCATCCCTAATGCCTAGGCAGGACCAGACCAAATGATTTCTGGGGCCTCATAGGGCCTGCGGGCCGAACATTCCCCACTCTTTGGTGAGAAGAGAGGCCATTCCAGGCAATTTCACACCAAGATCAAATACCACTCATCCATTCTTTCATCCATCCATCCATCCATCCATCCATCCATCCATTCGCTCACCTGCCCCTTCTGCAAACACTTATTGCCTATATGTCAGGCAGCATGCATATAAAACAGGAGGGGAATACAAGGACCGCCCAAGCCGGAATGGAGGATGCCCCTTAGAGGTGGCTAGTTTAAGCATCATGGTGAAAGTAAGGGGAACAAAGCAGAGGGGTCCTGATTCAGTAGGGTTGTTACCAGAGCAGTGTTGTTACAGAGCAAGTAGAATGTGGGAATGTGGAGACGGAGGCCTGTAGAAGGTGGAACACTAAGAAGGGTCAAGCAAACTCCATTCTAGTCCTGTTCTGCTCCCCACTCCTGTGTGACGTTGGGCCCCTCACTTCATCCCTTTTGGGCTCCTGAGCTATAAAAATGAGTTGTGAAGACCTCTAAACATTAGGATGTAAAAAAGAGCAAGACCCACATTCAGGGAAGACCTACTGGCCAACTACAACAGTAATCCAAACGGGAAGTGAGAAGAGAGCACTTCCCAGCCGAGAGGGGTAGAGTGCAGGGGAAGACCCAACCTGAACGAGGTTTGGAAGGCCACAAAACCTCACTGCTTCGGGAACCATATCCCCAGGGATCAGTGTGAAAGGATACTTTGGGTATAGTTCATGGGGAAAAATTGTAAAAAATTATTAGCACAGAAATATCTCATTGCTACTGAACGGACTACTCAATATAAATGATAGTTTTGGCAATGTCACTGTAGCCAAATCCCACTGAGATGAGCACGGATGCATGCCTCGGTCACTGGAAAGTGTCCTTTTACTTAGTATAACCACACAGTTCGTGTATCATGTACAACATTATAGAATCAAAATGTGGAAGGGCTGTCCCACCTCCCTTGCTACTAATGGGTTAGATTAATGAGAACTGTTATCATTCCCAGGACATCGTTGCTTCGGTCTTGAAGCTGCCGGCGAACAAGGTCATGTGTCATGTAAAGCGTGTTGGCGGAGCATTCGGGGGGAAGGCGTTTAAGACTGGCGTCATGGCAGCCATCACTGCATTTGCAGCAAACAAGTAAGTGGAGCAAATCTGCTAAATAGACTAAAAATTAAATGAGAGTGTGCTGAATATTAGCAATATCAGAATTATAGAGAAAGAACCAGGGTGAAGATTATTTAAAATCACAGACACTATACCAGTTATTACAACTTTTTATCCTATATTGTCAAACTACATACTAAAAGAACCAAAATGAGAATCAATTACTGAAAAGAATAAAAACCACAGTGGAAATACTAAATACAGGTCCTGAAAGGGTGTAGCTTACTTATCCTTAGCATGCGTGTGCCTGTGTGTGCGTGTGGGTGTGTGTGTGTGTGTGTGCACGTGCATGTGTGTGTGTTCCCATGACTTAAATGGAGGTTCTGCTTTTGTTATGCTTACCTTTGTTTAAATTACCATTTTCCTTCAAGAATCTCAAAATATTTCCCTAGGAATTGTCTTTGAGCAGGTTCTCCTAGAAGGCTCCCTTTCTGTGCTGAGAATATAGGTCAGGTCCTCTATCCCATGACACAAAAAGGCCTTGATCCCAGACCTGTCCTCTCGGGGAGCCCTTGGCAACCACATCACCTGAGTGCCTCCATTGGGAACCGGTCTCTAATGTGGTCTTTGACCTCTTTGCCTCTGGCAGAGGTTGTTGGCACAGGGGAACAGGGGGAAATGCCCCCAGAGCACCCCAGAGCCCCACTCCCATAAGCAGTGAATGCCAGCCACGGTGCCCTGACCGACTGTGTACACTTGAGATGGGCACAGCCTGGGCTCAGGGAGTAGCTCTGCTCTGTCATGTGTGTGGATGCCACTCAAGCCGTCACAAGGGGTTACATAAACCCCGGATGATACCTACGTGGTATCTACCTCAATCGCTTTTTTCTGTGTTAGACATGGCCGTGCAGTCCGCTGCATCCTGGAGCGGGGAGAAGACATGTTAATAACCGCGGGCCGCCACCCTTACCTTGGGAAGTACAAAGTGAGTAGAAGGGAGGGAGGGAGGATTCGTGTTGTATGTTTACTCACGTTGTAACGTTCCCTAAGTGCAGAGGGCAGAACATGGCTACTCTGTAATGGGGAATAACAATGAGCAAACTACTAGTAACTGGGCTTCTGTTTAACTGTCTATTTCTTGTGCTGATTGCTGGTTAATGGCTGGTAAGATTGGGACTTTGCTGCTTAGCTCATAGATGACAATTTGTGAAAAGTGCTGGCTGGTACTGGCTAATCCAGAGAGAATAACTGGAAAAAAATATGAGTATATAAGTCCATGAAAGTAGATCTGATAAGCATACTATTCTCATCTATAAAAAGAGGTAAAAATAGAATGATTCCTATAACAACAGTGTTACGTGAAATTATAATGATTTGCCAACAGGTTCTTCATTTTTAGGTATATCAGGGTATTGTTATAGAACTGTCCCAGAAAATTTTCCATAGCAGAAAATAATTATGATTTTGCTTTATAAGGAAGAAGTTTATTTGTCCATTTTTTAATCAGCTTGTTTGTTGTTTTGCTGTTGTGTTGAATTAGTTCTTTATACATCCTGAATGTTAGTTCTTTATACATCCTGATATATGATTGGCAAATATTTTATCCCACTCTCTGGGTTGTCTTTTCACCCTGTTGATTGTGTCCTTGATATATAAAATTTTTAAATTTTGATGTCATCCAGTTTATCCAGTTTTTCTTTTGCTGCCTCTGCTTTTGGCGTCATATCCAAGAAATTATTACTGAATCCAATGTCATGAAGCTTTTCACAAGTGACAGAGCACACTTAGACTCGGCCCCCCACATGCGTGTCAGAGGTCAATTCTCTTTCCGCAGGCGGGGTTCATGAAGGACGGCAGGATCCTGGCCCTGGACATGGAGCACTATGGCAATGGAGGCGCCTCCCTGGACGAGTCATTATTAGTAAGTGTTTTAAGGAGCAAGTTCACATTCTGGAAAGTGCTATATAAAACGGTTTAATCTAGAAATTTTCCAATAGCCACATATATTCCATTATGAAAGCATAAAGACCCTCTTTGCAGGGATAGCCACATGATATTGGTGCCCCACTGTGAGCCCGAAGATATTGGCTAAGTCTGCACCTGTGTGCCATCTCCATGTTTCCTGTACGCCCAGCTCTTTCCCCAGGTGCAAGCATTAGACCTCAGCCCTACTGACATGTGGGACTGGATAATTCTTTGTGGTGGAGCCTGTCCTGTGCATTGTAGGATGTTTAGCGGTATTTTGGCCTCTACCCAGCAGATTTCAGTGGCACAGCTACCCTCCAGTCCTAGCAACCAAAGATGTCTCCAGACACGGCCAAGTGTCCCAGGGGGAAAGAGGGCCAAATTGCCCCTCATTGAGAACCAATGCGTTCAACCAAATGCCCAAACATTTTTTTCCTGTTTTCTAGGATATGATTCATACTCAGTACATTCTATGAATTCAGTGGTTAGGGCCTATGCATGCTTCACAGACTTTTGGAAATGTTTGAAACCTGGAAAAAAAATGCATCTGCTCTACTAGTAAAATATGAAAATAAAAAATGATTTCAAAAGAAAAATTATCCCAATCCCTAAATATTATCTTGCAGCAAAGATGCATTTAAGTTGAGCTCTGGGTCTGTTTGAGCATGTTTGATGTGAGGGAGAGGGGGCTGGACATTTCTGGCCTGCTTTTGGTCTGAGCTCTCAGGATGGTACAACAGGGACAGAGGACGAGGTCTCATCACATCAACTCTGGGTTCCCCAGGTGCTGGAAATGGGACTCCTGAAGTTGGATAATGCTTACAAGTTCCCCAACCTGCGCTGCCGAGGGTGGGCGTGCAGAACCAACCTGCCATCCAACACGGCTTTGCGTGGGTTCGGCTTCCCGCAGGCAGGGCTGATCACTGAAGCCTGCATCACCGATGTGGCAGCCAAGTGTGGCTTGTCCCCTGAGAAGGTAAGACTAAATTAGTCCCACGTACAAAAGATACCGACTTTTCAAGGTAGGAGGGCCACTGGAGGGGGGGGGGCATTCATGCTGAGGAGTACGAGGCCTGTGGTGGTAACCCTACTCACCAGGGACCACAAGTTCAGTGATCCTTGTTCCACTCAGGGTGCTTCTCAAAAATCCTGGGCACAGGGCAAAGCCTGGGCACAGGGCAAAGGGGGTAGAGAATGGGAGACATCTGTAATACTGTCAACAATAAATAAAAATTTATAAAAAGATCTATTAAAAATTTATAAAAAGATTTATTAAAAAATTTATAAAAATCCTGTACTCATTTTTCTTGGTTATAAAATGGGGAATTCAGAAGGTTAATCACTACTGTATCTTCCAGGCATATGGCCCAAAATTCTATCAGAAGTTTTAATACAACAAGGAAATCTCCTTTAAAACATATCATGTTTCTGATGTATTATTGCAACCATTTTCTAACCAAGAGCATAAAATAAATCCTGGGGCCTAGGAGATATTGAAGAGTGAGCACTGGATTCTAACTCATTTAGTGAGAAGTCTCCATTGGTTGGGGTGTAATTGCTACCGACAGGTTCTGTCACCCTTCTTTCCTCACTCCTTCAGCGTCTCAGGCAGCTGTCACCTAGTTCCAGTCCCTTCATCCACAATGGTCTCCTTTCAGTTCTTCAAGTCTCAGTATCAACTCTGTCATTAACAGCTCTGTTCCCTTCCCTGCAACTCTTGCTCCCAGGGTCCTGGCGTGGAGTTAGGTGGGGGACTCGGTGCTCTCTGCCCCTTCTCCCTGTGTCTTATGCTGCAGTGTTGGGGCAGGAGGAAGGAAGGATCAGGAAAACAGGCAGCTTCTGCCTGTGGGACTGCTCCCTGCGAGCTCTCTGTCCTCTCCTTGGTTAGATGCAGCCACTTCTCAAGTGTCTTGTATCTGAATAGAAGACTGTTATACATTGGGAAAGGCTTCAACGAGGGGTACATTGAACTCAGTTTGAGCCTTACAGGAGGAGCAGATTTTGACTAGGAGGACAGTGGATGGAAGAGTCTATCTGCCAAGTCTCCTCACCCCCATTTTTTTTTTCATCTCCTTCCCTTTTATAGGTCCGAATGATAAATATGTACAAGGAAATTGATCAAACACACTACAAACAAGAGATTAATGCCAAGAACCTGATCCAGTGTTGGAGAGAATGTATGGCCATGTCTTCCTACTCCCTGAGGAAAGCAGCTGTGGAAAAATTCAACTTGGAGAATTCCTGGAAGAAGAAGGGGCTGGCCATGGTCCCCGTGAAGTTTCCTATCGGCCTTGGCTCCCGGGCTGCTGGCCAGGTCAGTTCTCCAAACAGACAGATGAAAAGGTGTTTGGGAAAGTTTCCGTGGAGGTGAATTAGCCATATGGCTGCAATATCTGCTTGCTAAACGTCACCAAAGTTGGGCTCAAGCACACTGGCTTTTCTCTAGAGGAGACCAGAGCCTCTTTGCCCACATCCCCAGGTTGGTGACAAGCATCCCTCCTGGGAAATTGGGAGACCCAGTCCTGGCCCTAGTCTGAAGCAGCTGAGTCAACTCACTCGGCCCCAGATTGCTCCAATATAAAATCAAAGGTGGGACCAATGACTGCCAAGACTCTTCTTTCAGCTCCTCTGTGCTTCAGTGTCTCTGAAGTAGAAACAGGCAGCTGCAAGGCTAGAGGGGTAAACTAAATGATAAGTAGATTATTTAAAGAATTCTTAGAACACAATTTTAGGAATTTATTCACTTCATAGCCATTGAAAGTGTGAAGAGGAAGACTAAAAATCTATTCTTATAGTTTAATTTATTTTATTGATTAAATAAACTCCCTGCTTGGTTGCTAAATCCCACTTATTATTACCATGTCTTCCTTCTTGAATGCAACTTACTGAAGAAGGACTGGTCTCTCCTTGCTCATTGTATAGCTGTGATGTGGGACCCTATTATATATATTGGGCCTAAACTGGCAGTTGGACATCCCCCAAAGGGGTTCTAGTTTGGAGAGAGTGCAAGCTGGGCTGAGGCCCCCCCCTCCCCCAGTGCACAAATTTCATGCACTGGACCTCTAGTGTGTGTGTGTGTGTGTGTGTGTGTGTGTGTACTCTCTCCAATCTGGAACCCCTTTGAGGGATGTCCAACTGCCAGTTTAGGCCCAATCCCAGGGATCGGGCCTAAACTGGCGGTCGGGCATCCCTCTCACAATCTGGGACTGCTGGCTCCTAACTGCTCACCTGCCTGCCAGCCTGATCACCTCTAACCGCCCCTCCTGCCGGCCTGGTCACCCCACGCAGCCTGCTGTTCAGTCATCTGGTCGTCCCTCACTAACCCCCTTGCCGGCCTTGTCACCCCATGCAGCCTGTTGTTCAGTCGTTACTGCTAATGTGATGGTGTCCCAGAAAATTTGCATTTTCCTCTATTATTAGCATATATATATATATATATATATATATATATATATATGAATATCATGGCAGAGCCTCAATATGATTGTCACCCCTTTGCAGTATTCACACCTTTGGCTGAGGCCTGATGAAGATGTGGCAGATGTGCTGACAGAATACTGATAAATGGGGGTGGGCCTGTGAGGGACACTAGTGTGTAGGCTGGGAGTCGAGGGAGTAGAGGAGGCCAAGAGAAGTGGGTGGGAAGGTCCTTCCCTCATCCCCATAGTCATCCGTTCACCTGCCCATCCAGATTCAGCTTCGGTGTAATCATTAGAACATTTCATGCAGTTTTGATTGTAGCTGGATTCGCCCAGAGGAGGAATGTGACATGACAAGGGGTGATCTTATTACAGCCGAACCATCTCTTGTCTGTTTGTGATGACAAAAACCAACACAGAGTCGTTTAGTCATCTGCACCCCATTTACCCAGATGAGGGGGACAGTCAAGACGCTGGGGTTGAGGAATAAAGACAAAAACAAGGTTATTCAAAAGAAAGGAAAGGGGGAAAGTGCCACTAGAAAAGGAGTAGTGAGCAGGGAGTCTTGGTACACAGTTTTGGGGAAACTGATTCGCCGGTAGCTGGCAGCCAGTCTGGACTGCTGTCCTGGTGCAGGCTGGCTGGGGTCCCAGGACAACAGCCGCCTCGTTTGTGGGTTGTAGAAAGATCTGTGGGCTGTAGGCTGTGGTAGGCATGGCAGCTGTCTCTGCTTAATGGCTGCCATCACTTAACATCTGGCCTCTGGTGGACCAGGTCTGTCTCATTTTCCTCATCAGGAATTTCTCAAAAAATCAGATTTAAAAAATAATGAGGATGGCTAAGCTCCCACTACGTTTATAAGTTCTTTTAGCTTTTATCACGTTCAACCCTCAGATCAACCTATAAGATTTGTAGCCTTATCTCGGGGATGAGAAATGGAGGCTCCAGAGCTTAAACGACTTGTGTGAGTCCCACAGCTGCTGAGAGGAGGGCTCGGAGCCAGAAGCAGGGCGTTCTCAGCCTTTTCGTGGAAACTGAGGTGGGATTCAGCTCAGCAGGGAAGAAACCAGACAGCAGCCACCAGTACAACTTCATTCTCAAAGGCCACTGAGAAGCCGGCCCAGCCACCAGGCCTTTCCCCACCCGCCGGAAACTAACCAGCGCCCATGTTTAAAACATCAGCTTAGGGCTGACTCACAGCATCGGGAGCAGCCAAGCTGCTTCCCCGTGCCAGATGCTGAAAGGCTACTCTGACGCCAACCAAGCAGGAGGGAACTAGAAGTGATGTTCGAGCCCCTTCTGTGTGTAAGGCCCGAGGCTGAATGATTCGTAATTTCCCACTTGACTGAGCCCCTGTCTGTTGGGTAGGTGTGATTGTATTTTATAAACTGCGTCCATCGAGGTTCGCTCTCTGGCCCAAGGACATGCAGTCAGTGAGTGACAGAGCAGGGATCGGACTTCAGGACTGGGGGAGGGGGGGCACAGGGATGCCTTTATCATTCCACGCCGCCTCCCTGAGCAGAAGTCGCCCTGTGCTCCCCACAGCGGAGGGGCCAAGCACACCTCACCTGCATCATATTTCATTCCTAACCGTGAACACGGAAGGACACACGGTAGCTAAGTAACCTCTGTCTTCCCAGTGTCCTGGGATGGAGTCTGGCGCAGAGTAGGAACGCACATGTTTGAATGGCTCAGACATTTGGGGATCTGTGGGACCAAAGCAAGCATCTCACCAACACTGGCAGTCACTGCTCAAAGATTTAAATGTCACCGACGCAGTCCCCAGTTCATCCCGCAGAGCCGTCTGTTCTAGCTCTCCAGTTGTGCCGATTGCGTGGGTGAAGCTCCGTGGAATTATCTTTTGTGGGGCTCACAGTGAACTATCCAGTGGTGCCATTTCACGGAACCAAATGTGACATTTGAAACGGCTCCAGGAGACTGCAGCAGCACATGGAACCAGGAACTTGGCAGCCCCTGATAGGAATGCTGCCCTGGGCCCGTGGGCAGAGCACCGCTGCCAGCAGGCCACACAGTGTGAGAGAGGTGCCACCCGCTGCCATTGTCCCTCAGCCTCAGGCGCCAGCTGTGAACTTCATTCGCCACATCTGACATGCCAGCGGAGCCAAGGACACCAAACACGGAGCCCACAAGCTCAAGAAGCAGAGAAAATGGCCGTGCTGTTTCAAATTCACTTATCAAATCTTTATCGAGCGCTCGCTGGGCATGAGAGGCTGTGCTGCATTCCAAGGGATGCCCCAGGTTCTTCTTTCAGGGGCTCACGTTCTAGCAGAGCACAGGGAGGTGCCATAGAAGGGAGCCTGGAGCAGCCACTGCCGCAGCACCAGCTGGCATCCCATGCACGCCCCCAGGGCAGCCAGCTCTGGGCTCTCTGTAGAGGAAGCCACGCCTTGTCTTTATTATTTTGAGAATAAATGGCCAGGAGCAGAAGACAGTGTTTCCAGGAACGGTGTGTCAACAGACAGTACAGCACACTCTGCTGCATCTTCCCAAGGCCCTGGGCTGGTTATTATGGCACCATGCCTTCCCGAAGGCTCTGAAATTCTCCCCTGGGCTGGGAAGATATGTGCCTTTGTCCTCAGAGAAAGGGTAGCCCGGGTCCCTATTTCCCCATGCTTCTCTAGTTTGCACTGGGACCAGGTGACTAGAGTGTCTTATTTGGAATAGTAGAGGCTTCTGCTTGCCATTTGCTGGAGTAATTCGGGCCTTTGGGCACCAATAAAGAGGCAGTTCTCCACGTGTGGCCTGTGGCTGGCAGGTGGCTACGGAAGCCCTCCTGGGACAGAGAATGGGCCCAGGAACGCAGTCCTTTCCTTGGGATGTATCTGGTGATTGACATGTGAGTCCGTCGACTTTGGTTTAGGACTGGGGTTGTTTAGAAGTCATCTCAGTGAGCCATAAAGCCTTACTCAGATTTTAGCTTTATTAGATGGAAATTAGCTTGTTACAGAATTTTCTGAAGGCCCGCCTTTACAAATCCTAGATAACTGTGCCACTCTGACCGAAGCTTAGAGGCTAAGACACCCGGCCGATAGAGCTCTGCGTGACCCCGGCAGCTGCAGCCCACACCAGTGGAGCCGCTGCACGGGGTGCCTCGCAGGCCTTGCTGAAGCACAGCGCTAGGGGCCTTTCTTAAAACCGTGCGCGTTAATATTGCTCTTACACTGGAGACGCAGCCTGAGAATGCTGCCCTGTTTTCTGCAGTTTCCTGTGCTGTCTCCATACTCCCTGGTTTAGCACGAGCGGACTTGCAAGACGGCATATTCTAGTTAATTGTAAAACATGTTTAGCTTAGAGTTGGGATGTTTCCGATTGCAGCCGCCTTTAATTCTGTGAACAGTTTGGTTCCTTCTGGATCGCTGCGGGGAGCTGTACAGCTAGATAAGATCACTTCCAGGTTCCCTTTCAACTGAAGCTCCGAAATGCTGTGCCAAGACGAGTTAGAGTGGGCTTAGCTCACTTTGCAGTGAGAAAATTATCTGTTTCATCTTAGTTGGATTTTCATGTTTGCTTTTCTATAGCAACCTACAACTGTGGGACTATGTGTTCACATAAGTAATTCTTCTCCCTCTTCCTCTATCTACATTTAACTTTGCTTGTTAAAACTGACAACCCCTCCCCCAAACCTATATCGTCGCCCCACCCATGTTGGGGGATCCTTAAAAGGTACCAGCCAGTAACCTCAAATGTCCCACTGAGGATATAGTAGCTCAAAGAGCAGGGTCCTGCCCCAGACTCGAAGCTACCCAGCAACACTCTGACCTCTCATGGGTGACCATGGGGGGCCCCAGCGTTGCCCTGGCTTTGCTCAGTGCTCTCAGGGTGACGCGAAAAGTGTCCAGGAAAAGTGTCTATGTATATTTTGGCCGGTGATGGAAGGGAAGGGATCATTTCCAAGGAAAATGTTTTCATTGACAAGACATATGATAATATCAGTCAAAAGATCATGGAAGCTGTTTGTATCTTTTTTGCTTAGGCTGCTGCCCTGGTTCACATTTATCTAGACGGGTCTGTGCTGGTGACTCACGGAGGAATTGAAATGGGGCAGGGGGTCCACACGAAAATGATTCAGGTAAGGACGCAGATCACTGGGTGAAGTGGGGTGTGCCTGAGAGAGAAACCGCGGGTGCACCTTCTCGGTTCCAAAGTCAAAAGGAGAGGGGACTTTAGCTTTGTCCACTTCCGCGATGAAGTTACAAGCAGAAACTGGGTTAACCATCCAGTTTGTAACAGACCCTCTTGCAAGGAGGTGGCAGAAGAGTCTTGAGTTGTCTCATTGCTGAACAAGGCTCTGTGGTAATTGGCTGCTTTCCTTTGGACATAAGAACAAGTGAGTTGTCTTTTTTAAACCTTTGCTGGAAAAATAGAAAGATGCGTAAATTCTGATGTGCTGCGCTATTTCTGGCTTTTTCATAGTAAGGACTCTTAAAAAACAGATAATATAAATCACATGTGATATTTCTAATCAAACTTTACCAGTTTTCTCATGGCTCCTTTACTTTAGATTAATTTTAAGGTACTGTTTCTATTTTGCTAATCAAACCAGTAATAACAGAGGTTGTAAGACATTTGTAAGAGGCAAATAATTCTTTTTTAGAAGATCCTACACAATTCCATCATTTAGCAATAATTATTGTTTTTGAGCTCTTTCCCATCTTGATTTTTTTTAAAATATATTTTTCATTGATTTCAGAAAAGAAGGGAAAGGGAGAGAGAGAAACATTAATGAGGAGAGAAAATAATTGATCGGCTGCTTCCTGCACACCCCACACTGGGGCTACAGCCCACAACCTGGACATGTACCCCGACCGGGAATTGAACTGTGACCTCCTGGTTCATAGGTCGACGCTCAACCACTGAGTCACGCCGGCTGGGCTTGACTTTTCTCTTTTTCCAAAAATTGCCAACATGCTGTGTATAGGCTTTTGTACCCTGGCTTTTCACCTGTCCTTCCACAGAGTGAGCCCTGCTTCCTGGCATTAGAAGCCTTTGCCCTCACGACTTGTAATGGTTGCACGAGGTTATCTATATAATTTATTGAACCTTCCCTGATGGGTGAACATTTCCGTGAATATTTTTACATAAGCCTGTGATCAAGTCAGTGACTGTTTTCTTAGAATAGATTCTCAGAAATGGAATTACTGGTCACAGAGTGTGCCTTAAATCATTGGGCACATATTACTAACTTGTTTTCCAGAATGTAGCCATCTCATTACACCACTAACCAACGTTATATGCTATGGGCTGTTTTAAAATTGTAGATAAATTGATAGGTGAATGATTGTACCTCATTATTGCTTTAATTTGCATTTTTTTCTGAATAGAGAAATGTTGACTATACATTTTCTCTCATATAATCAGTCACTTGAGAATTGTCTGGTCATATCTTTGCCCATTTGGGAGGTGAGACTTTGGTGTTTTCTTCAATGGGCCACCAGACCTTTATGTCTGAACTGATGCATTTCATGTAGACGATCTTCTGAAAGTCAGTGGTATAGCAGGACTCCCTATGACCATGGCCTTGTCACAGCTATGAGCAAATTCTATTCAGCTATCCTGCTTGCAGGAAAGAGGAGAATTTTGAATGCGCTGCAGTTAGTAATATGATTTTGCCTCTGAGCACTAGAAACAAAGGAAGAACACAGCGGCCAGTTAAGTCCTGTGCAGGCCAGGACTGTGCATGGTCTGCTTTGAGATGGTGTTGGTGCTGCTGCTTTAACGAGGCCACTGTTCCTTCTCAGAAGTGCTCTCTCCTGCAGCCTCTCCGGGAATGTGGGGAGGGCATCGCCACTCTGAGAAGGTCGGCTCTCCTACAGTTTTACAGAGTGCAGCATCGAAGAGGCCTCAACGGTGTTGATTTCATGATGACAAAGACATAAAGCACTTCTTCCTCCCACGGCCTTGCTTCCTCTTCCTGACGCCATTGCACATAAGACAGTCAGAGACGAAGAACATGTGCACAGGACTTGGGGTCCAGACTAGCCACGGGTTTTTATTCGGAGGAACTTTGTGCGGCTGGAAGAATTTGTGCTTCTGCCCACCGGTCCCCAGTGGGCGAATCAGGGCTTCGCGCCGGTGCTACCTGTGAGCACGTGCATGAGCCTGTGACTCACCAAAGTATCTGGAGAAAAACAAAACAACTCTCTTCTAAAATCCAGGTGGCCAGTCGTGAGTTAAGGATGCCACTGTCCAATGTCCACCTGCGTGGGACAAGCACAGAAACCGTCCCCAATGCGAACGTCTCCGGGGGCTCCGTGGTGGCGGATCTCAACGGGCTGGCAGTAAAGGTGAGGCCATTGCTGTGCCATCCAGATCATTAGCTACATCAGGACCAACACTCGGATGGCAATCGGAAGATGTTGGGAATGAATCCAGCTCTTATCCCCTCCCCACACCCTCTCGGTGGAAAGTCCTTCCCCGGCTCAGTGGTGCAGCACCAGGCCCTCTGAGCTGGAAATGCCACCTCTTCTCCTCGCTCACTCCTGACATCTCACTGGTGTTAGGTCATTTCCATTCTACGCAAAAACGTCTCTGTGGAGACATCTCTACCGCCCTGATTTGCTAACACGGCTGCTGGGTTCAGACCACAGCCCCTGCCCCGGCCACTGCGGGCTCTTTCTGCGCCCCAGTTACATTGCCTTCCACCTGGTTTCATGCTGCCACAGAGTAAACCTGACCAGGCTGTGCTTAAAAACAGTGGTGGGTGGTTCGCCAGCAGTTTTTCTGTGAAGTCCTGACTTCGAGTGGCTCCCAGCCTAGGCTGTCACCCGTCAGCCCTCCCCCGGGAGACCTGTCACATCACCTCTTACAAGATGGGTCTCTTCCTTCTCTGTGTTCCTTGGGCCTCTTAAACAAGCCTGTGTAAGGGCACATGTCATGTGGTGTTGGTATTGGTGTTTGCGTGGAATTATGATTATAATTTTAACTAAAAAATAATCCCTAGGACGCTTGCCAAACTCTCCTCAAGCGCCTGGAACCCATCATCAGCAAGAATCCTCGAGGCACTTGGAAGGACTGGGTGAGAATCACTTTGTGTTTTATGTTATAATGAAAGAGGGGGGAGTGAAAGGGTTATGTATGAACTGAATATCAGTAGAAAGAGCATTTTAAGAGGTGCTGTAGTTACGTAGGGTAAACAGAGGCCCTTGGGCTCTTGGCATGGGGAAATCATATCACAGGATGATGGAAGCACTTACATCTGAGAAAATCCTCTATCAGAGAAAAAGATGGTTTTTGTCTAGAACTCTTTTAAAATGCTTTAATATATTTATTATTTTTATTTTAAATATCTTTACTGGGGTATAATTGACCTACAATAAACTGCACACATTTAAAGTGTACAACTTGATAAGTTTTGATATATGTGTACATATATGTAACTATCACCACAGTTAAGAGAGTGAACATACCCATCACCCCCAAAAGATGGGCAGTGTTCGTTTGTGCTCCATTCTCACTTATCCCTTCCTCCCATGCCCGCCCCACCATCCCCAAACATATTGATCTGCTTTTTGTCACTAGAGATCAATTTGCTTTGCCTACAGTTTTATAAAAATGAAATCATATAGTATAAACTTTTTTTACAACATAATGATTTGACATTTATATAACTTACAAAGTGATTATCCTGATAAATTTAGTACTCATCTGACACCACACATAGTGATTACAATATTACTGATGGTACTTCCTATCAGAACTCCTACTTTAAGCAAGAATTAAGGTGTTTTCTAGATAATAGCTATAAATCTGTTTGTTCTCCTTCTTTGGGTTCCACTGTTCCTACAATGGGAAGAAAACACTTCCCAGTTCTCCTTCTATAAAACTAAAAACCATGTGAACACTTATTTAGAAATACGAAAGCAAGCCATTGGCTATATATTCAACCAATAGTTGAAATGGAATGGAAATATTTAACTGTTTCCTTTGATCTACGTGTGATGTAGTTGGAAGAGAAAACACTCATTCAACCAGCAAATTTTTCAGAGTAATAGGTTCTAAAGCACCAGATGACATGGAATGGATATCAATAAAGGCTGGGAGCGTGTGCCATGATGACGGCTCTAGCATGCCACATTAGAAGCATTGGTCTGGAGGAAATAACGTTTGGGAAGTCTTACTTAGAAATGGTTTCTTCTATTCCATAGAGTTAGGACTCGCTCTATAATTCATATTTATGGGAGCACTCAGTCCCTTTGGGGAATATTTATTCTGCCCTCTTGCCTGTGCTGCCTGGGCCCGGGAGGCTGAGGAGTCTGGTTGGAGAAACGCCATCGCACTGCGGTGAGATGCAGGGCAAGGGGCTCAGTCCTCCACCACTGGGCAGTGCTGCCATTCAGCCCACTTTCTGCTGTACGGTTGCACTTCTCCTATTTTCTTTCTCAGACTTGGGGACTTGGACCTAACCCCCATTTTTCCATCTATTAGTCATCTGTGTGCGCTGCAAAGTCAGGAGAACGTTTGCTTCAAATGGTACAATTTAGCACAAGATTACCTCTCTCCTATGACTGTTACGGATATATGATGTTAAAGTGAAACATGCAACCACCCACTGTTTCCTGAAATGTTTCGTGTTAACAGGCTTAGTCTTTACAGATGACTGAGCGAGAGTCTTTATGAGCAGAATATGTGCTGCCCAGCACAGTCCAGGCTGTCCGTGTAGCATGCCGTGGCATCACTGATGACAGTGACATACATTGAACAGGTGCTGGGACCACAACCAGTGAACCACACATACCAGCGGAGGTGGAGGATGTCGACAGGAATAAATTAATGTTGGTTCTTCCTAGTTGTGACCCCTGTGAGCTTTATGTAGCATACTGCAGTTAAAATGGAAGTTTCCAGTGATTCTGATTGAAACACCCGTATTGTGTCCCGACCCCCTCTTTCACAGGCGCAGGCGGCTTTCGACGAAAGCATCAGCCTCTCGGCCACCGGGTACTTCAGGTAACCCGTCCTTTCTGTCTCGGCTCTGGGAAGCGGCAGGGGCATCTGGAGGAAGCATTTCGCTTCTGCTTGCAGCTGTGGCACCAACTGTACCTTCTAGTGGCCCACTGTAATCAAAAACATTTAGCTGCCACTTAATCCAAATGTCCAGAAAGGTTGTTGTTGGGGGAAATAGGTCCACAAATAAAATGGGCCTATTATGAATCGATGGTTCGGATCCTACTGGGTAGTTCTAGAGGGTTCTCTGGGGCTAGTAAAGGGCACTGACAGGAACCTACAGCAGTGGCTGACCTTTTGTTGAAAACTCAGTATATTCCTTAAGTTCAAAAACAAAGGTGGAAAAAAATGCAATAAAATCCATAATAAGATAAACAGCATTAACACTTTCCAGCTTGGCAAAAGATCAGAAATGTGACAATAACTATGTGTTATCAAGATGTGGAAAAAGTGGAACTCACGTGCTTTGGAAAACAATTTATCTGATTATTCAAATGGAGAGTGGAAGCCATCAGAGAGCAGGCTGACCTGATATGGGCACCTTGCCAGTTGTCCTGGGAGTCCCAGGCACTGTCTGGCTATGGAGAACAAGTACTGGAAGCATTTTTAATGGCCACCTCCAGGTTGGGGAAGCAAGAGAAAAGGGTAGGGAGTCCTTGAAAGCTGCTGGCTCTTCTCTTTTACCAGACATTCACTTGGTGTCCTTAAAGATGGGTTGATGGTGAACATGCATGTGGTGTCCTAGAAGATGGGTGGAAGGGGACATGCATTTGGTGTCCTTAAAGATGAGTTGATGGTGGGGGATTGGAGTATTCTCAAAGCAAGAGAGAGATAGCCTAGGTGCCTTATCCCTCACACAGGAGGCTAAATCCTGGGGCCAGAAAGACAAATAAACAGGTCAGTGTGAACCTTTGAAGTAGTGTGTTGTGTAAGAAGCAGGTGGAATTCCCCAATCTGATGACAGTAGGATTATCTGAGCCGATATTAGCTCAAAGCAATGGGGTAGATAACCATACAGTCAGCAGTTAACTTCCAGGCTTGTGGAGTCATTGGTAGGGAACAACTGGATGTTTTTATCAGGCAAAACCAATTTAATTAGGAGGAAGTAAATACTGATTTATGCAACATATTTATTGCATGTATGTGCAGGCACATCATTGCACATGTCTACTCATCTGGTTTGCAGGACATACAAATCGAGCTCAGCTCTAATAACAACACTCCTCAAGCATTCTCTTTCCTCCAGGGGTTACGAGTCAAACATGAACTGGGAGACAGGCGAAGGCCATCCCTTCGAATACTTTGTTTACGGAGCCGCCTGTTCCGAGGTTGAAATAGACTGCCTGACAGGTGCTCATAAGGTCAGTACCGATGGGGAGGGTCTCCAGGCTGCACGCTGGATGCACCTCAACCCCACATACCCCTCTACTGAGCACCGCGGAAGCACCAGGAATTTGGCCTAGAGACAATTCTCTGTATTATCAGAGGAAAATAGAAGCCCAGCAGTTACCTTGGTGCTATGATTGCTCCCATGGAAAACAACCAGTGGCCTCTCTTCTTTACTTCCCTGGCCCTTTAATGGAATAAGGAAAGAAGCCACTTCAAGGAAGAAACACAGCCTACAGGGGGCTTCCATGTAGACTGTGGGGACAACTGGCAATGGTGACCACTTTGGTGAAATGCCATCATATGGGTGCCAAGTCATAAGCACCCATACTCTGCTAACAAGACAGAAGCCACAGTCTTTTATAGCCTGATATTGGGGTGACATACGATTACTTCTGCCATATCCTATTGGTCACATAAACCAATCCTGGTAAAATGTCGGAAGGAACCACAAGAAGGCTTCATCCTTATGATACCAAGGTGTGGGGGTCATTTAGGGCCATCTTGAAGGCTGGCAGCCACAACCTAAAGCCACTCTCTCCAGCCCTGTAAGTCCTGTAACTCCACAGCTTTGAAAGTAAAAGCTTCACTCGCATGGCAGACTTGAGAGCACCTCCCCTCCCCTCCGATGGGGGCCACTGGTCTCATGGACGGCCAGCCTTACTGCCTGATGTCAAAGAGAACTTTACACTTCATTGTGTCTTTAAATAAGAGAGACGAGGGCCTGATGTTTTATTATAGTGGAACATTCCAGATCACTGATTTTCATAAGAAAAATGTCAGATGAAAGTCCCTCTTCAAAGAAGGACACTCTTGGGTTTCCTTCGTCCCATTAATAGTTATGAGTAGAATCTGTTTGCCATCGCCATTATGGAACCACTATGTCCCATCAGAGGCGGTGCAGGCTCGCCGGAGAGCCCAGGTCTGCCAGCAGCCCGGCTCCTCCTTGGTAGGTTACTGGAGAATTTTTAGTCACCAAGTTTCAATGTTAGATTTACTGTCTCTTCAGCTCTAAAAATGAAAAATCTAGAATAGCAGATAATCACTGAAAGACTTTTTTTGCTGATGCACCCTGAGTTCTGTGATTCGGGAAACAGCAAGCAGCCAGTTGGGTGTTGGGTTGTATAGTCACCACAAAGTTTCGCAATGAGGACCACGAGGGCCATAGAGGTTTTCTGTTTTCTGTGTCGTGTCTCATGTCATGCACTGGATTGAACTCAGTATGTTACATCACCCAGCTGGAATCAAAGCCAAGTCAATATTTTCCTCTCCTGTTGTTTCCAATAAAAATATTCAGTGTTTAAGCGGGTGGAGAGTATTTGTAGAACTCGGAAATTCATACATAATACACGTGGTAACATACAATGTTGCCTCTTTCTTCTGAAGTATAATGTGGCCCAAAGAAAGGTTCTATAGCCACGCCACCCTGACAGGACTATCTCAGCATTCCCTCCCTGTGCTGTGTTCGTCACAGTAAACATTCTAACTTTTTTTTTAATGACTAGAACATCAGGACAGACATCGTCATGGATGTTGGCTGCAGTATAAATCCAGCCCTTGACATAGGCCAGGTATGTGTGGGATTGACTTGCCTCACTTCCTGTGTGTAAAAGCCAAGGCTGCTATGGGGTCTTCAGGGGAAACATCCCACCTAACTTATTCCTCATCTCCCTTTTTTACCCCGGAGTCAGAATCTTTCTATTCAGACCAGCCACACAACTCATCTCTTACTGTTTAAAAAGGGAAGGAAACAAAGGAGTTTTAGTTCATGTTTGAAGAAACGTGCAGCCTGGGACTGGGCAGCTTGAACGAGGGAGGGCTAAGCTTGGAGGGGACAGAACGAGCCCCACATTGGGGGTGGAGGTAAAGGAGGGTGCTCAGTGCTGAGCCTCGGCCTGCAACAGGCTTGAGCTTCGAGGAGTTTGGAGCTGGGCCGGGATAACAAATGTCACATAACTGCAGCAGTAGTGACGGAGAGGCAGCCTATGTTGCCCCCAGATGTTTTTTATTTAAATTTACAGTAACTGACAAGACTGAAAAATCACAAGCTGTTTTCCATCAATATTGAAATGTCTGGCGCATCTAAGAGCTTGAAGAACACAGTTCAAACCCTTGATGGTACAAGTGGGGAAACTGAGTCCAGGGGTGTGAGGCTGGCCAGCTTGTGAGCAAGAATGTTAGGAGGGGTGATTTGGTCCCAGAGGCCCGAGAGCCTTTCCTACTGGGCTGGGACCTGTGGACATGTCAGTCAGAGTTTCATCTGGAAGAAAACACGAGAGTTGAACCTCCAGGCTTCCTGAGGCCTCTTCCAGGGCCCTTGACAGGCAAACGTCAGGCTGAGATTTGAACTCAAGGCCTTTGACATTGAACTTAGGGCTCATAAGGTGTTTAAAAGGCTTTTAGGCAAACTTTTATGTAAACTTCATAGACGTTTTCCAAGACATACTGAATACCCCCTCTTGCACTGTATTTTAAAAATTCAGACAAACAGCATGAAGTTGAAATGCTACTGTTGACTGCATTTTCTCATACATGGAAATTCTACTTTTTATTTTATTTTATTTTTTGCCTCAGATCGAAGGTGCATTTATTCAAGGCATGGGACTCTACACAATCGAGGAACTGAATTATTCTCCTCAGGGTGTCCTGTACACTCGCGGTCCAGACCAATACAAAATCCCCACCATCTGTGACATCCCCACAGAGTTTCACGTTTCCTTTTTGCCTCCATCTCAAGACTCAAATACCCTGTATTCATCTAAGGTAAGTTATCCTCCATGAATAAATGCATGCTGATGAGATACTCGTGCAGGGAGGGAAGGGCTGCATTCATCTTTTGGTTATTTGTAGTTCTTACCGAGAAAAAAGGCCTTATTAAGCATTTTAATTATAAAATAATTTAACATAATTCTTTTTAAATACTCCAAATCTTGGAGCCTAACGCAAACTACTGTTGTCATCAGGTTGCATCTGAATTTTCACTTTGTGATCATCATCTTCATGCCCATATCTCCTTTCTCCATTTGGGATCATTTCCTTAGACTGGAATCCTAAGAATGGGAATATTAGGATTATATAGTAAATTGCTTTTTTTTTTAAGGAAAAAGTTACAGATTTAATATTTTATACATGCACACATGTACTATAGACAGAGAGAAAGAGAGAGAGAGAGAGAGAGAGAGAGAGAGAGAGAGAGAGAGAGAGAGAATCCTTGCAGGGCCTGGGAGAGTCTGGCGTATTCCTGGGCTGCTCAGTGTTCTTCGCCATCCATGACGCGGTGAGTGCAGCGCGACAGGAGAGAGGCCTGCGTGGACCGTTGAAGCTCAATAGCCCTCTGACCCCAGAGAAGATTCGAATGGCCTGTGAAGATAAGTTCACAAAAATGGTATGCTCTGCTCATCAAATTCTGAATTTTTGTCCCCTGTCCTGTGGTTGAGTGTTATTAGCCCACCATGGCGGTTTTCCGTGGAAGAAAAGGTGACAAGAATCCCAAGGGCACTTGAACAGGAGAAGAGCAGCATGGCCTTGAAGTGCATTTTCCAACAGCCTGGCCCTGTTACTGGGAAGGGGACCCAGCCCTGAGCGGGACTGCCTGGGGCCAGCTGCTGGTGTGTGGATTCTTGAGTTCGTGCAGGAAAGATTTCATAGCATGAGTCCTGAGGCTCAGTTCTGCACTTCTTGAAAAAAAGGAGGTTTCCTTTTTATCATCAGTTATGTTCCTCCCTTCTTTTGTTTTTTCCCAGGACACATTGGTCCAGGATAGAAGTTTAGGCGCTGTGCCCTGAGCCTCAGAACCCAGGCCAAGACTATGGGCCACTCCAGCAGCCAGTCTATCTCAGTCCACCCCACCCAGGCAACTGGGCATGTACAATCTGAGTTGCACACACTCAACGGGCCCTTTCCCAGCCCCCAGTAGCAGGAATCCTGCCTACATCCACACCCCTGCTGAGCAAACATCTGAGCTCTCCTTGGTCATTTTCAGTGATGGGATTTTTAATTGTGGGAGGAATTCCCAGTGACCTCTCTGACTATAAACACGTTATTCCTTGTTTATCCCTATATTGATGGGAGAGCCCCCATATCTCTGCACATGCTGGCTCTTTGTGGCACCCCTTACTGGTACAGCTCTTCCTGACCCCATGAGTCACCTCTTCTCTCTGGAGAAACACAGACTGATTCCACTTTTCATTTGTCCCTCTTCAAAATGGGATGAAAACTCCCGTAGCTGCTCTATCCCCCCGACCCTGAGTCCTCTCCTGGATTCCTCCACATTTCTCACACTGCCATTGCCAGACCTCTCAGTGTCCTGGTCGCCCTCGGGTGGTCTTTATCCTATTTTATATGCTGCTGTATTTCACCTGTCACAAACGTTTTCCAAATGCAAACGTGCACATTTGTCCTTTTATTCTAGATTCCAAGAGACAAACCGGGATCCTATGTTCCTTGGAATATACCCATATGATCAAGTACAGAATGTGGGAGAAAATCGGGTGATTCTTCCAATATAGCAATCTACCCAGTTTCTATGCTCTAGGATGCTCGGTCTGAAAGACAAATCACCGTTCAGAAGTCATTTCACAGAGTATTGCTTTTATATGATGCCGACTTTAAACGTTCCATTTAGATTTTGATAGATATGCTTAAGCAATTTAGAAATCATATTTTAAATGGTGTAAACACTAGCTGGCTTCCTCTAAGATATTCCCCATCACTCTGCCCCTTAAGCCTTCCAGCTGAATGGAATAGAAGGTGATGACTTGTATGTAATTCACATCTGGCTTGTATGCAACCGAAATTATACTGTCTAGTGAAAGGAAGTTTTCTAAATGATTTTATTAGTAGTATACACTGTAAAGGATATTCACTTTTTACTTTATACGCTTTGTATGTTTTAGTTTCTAAAAATATGCTTTAGTTTTGTCATTTAAAGCAAATTAATAAACAGACCCATTTAACACCTAGAAACAGCACCGGAATGCATTACGTCTCCATGGTTTAGTTCCATTTCATTGACTAAAGGTCTTTGTTGCTGACTGCAGGAAATTTTATTCCAGGGGCTCCCCTCAGGGCAGGGAGAAGTGTGCATTGTGTAAGAATGAGGTTGAGATTGAAATTTCAAATTGGTTGAAGGGAGGAGGAAACTGGAGTTAGCAGAGGAAGGTGGGGACATGAAAGGATTGAGAGCATAGAGGCAGGATGTGACTGGAGGAACACACTCAGAGAACAAGCCAAAATCACCCCCCACCTGGGGGGCTGCCTCAACCAGCTGTCCCTCCTCCTGGGAGATCTCAGCTAGTCTCTCAGGTGGACACAGCAACAGTGCTTTCTATAGGACAACTGTCGGCCAATTGTTATAGCATAACATGTAGTCTAAGAAGTCAAATGAAGTTGTTTTCTTTGTGAATGGAAGAATGGTAAATTTTCCACATTGTTATTTCTACATTTATGTAGAGAAAAAAACACAGAAGAAAGTAGGTGTTCAAGTGACCAGTGTGTGAGCTGGGGATTTGCTCTGATTGTGATAAACCCGTATCAATTTGTATTTATAGTTCTCTGGGGGAAAAGAGAGAGAGAAGAAAGACCGAGAATGAGAGAGCAAGAGAACGGATACAGGAGAGAGAATCTACTCGTGAAAGGTATTAGGATTCCTCATGGAAAGCACTTGGTTATGTTGAGCCTTCAGACTACATTTTGTAATTGCGTTTGTATTCATCTAAGTGTTAGGCATCACCTTCTCCTTATTATGATTTTATTCATCTCTCTCTTCTCCCCCATTCCCTTCCTCCCCTCTGTCTCCTTGAACCACTACCGACACCACACACAAACACACATGAGTATAAAACCTTCAGGTTATTTGCAAATAATTATAAAATTTTGACCAGCAAGAATAGAAGGGAAATCATACCGGAAAGCTAGGAATACATTTCATAGTTAGTTTACATTTTTATATGTTGCTCCTTTAAGCAGAGATTCTTAAATTATTTAACAGAATGGACAAAATAATTTTCTGGTCCTACCTTTGTTTTGAGTTCATGAATGGAATGTGCTCCCTGCTTTTCACTGTCCTTGAACCTGCACCTGAAGGGCAACCCTGTATCAGTGTTTTCAGCTCCACAACCAAGGGGAAGAGTTAGTTACGGTTGAAACCGAGCCCACGCCCCCACCAGGCTGTGCAAAGAAATGGAAGCTCCACGTATATAATGTACCCAAGATCACTCAGCATTAGAAAGACCCTGCTTTTCATCTGTCTGCTCCCCAGGTTGCATTCTTTCCTCTGTGACATGTGTCCTCTCCTAAGGAGGTAGCGAGTCTTCTAGAATCCTTTCACTAACAGGAAGAGGGGTGGGTGGTGCCAGTGTGTTCCTGTGGGTGCTGAAATAATGCCATTTACCTACGGCTGCCAACGTCTTGTTTTCTTAACTTTGCAAATATGAGTCAAGAACAAAGAACATGTTTTGCAGGTAGCGGTGAGAATTAAAACTCTTTTATTCAACTGTGTGAACTCAAGATTTTTTAAGTTTATAACTATTCAATATTTCACAACCTTTTATGATTTACCCAAAACCAGTGCTGTATTAGAATATAAATTCTTGCTGATTTATCTTCTGAAACAAAGCCAAACATTTGTCCTGCTGAAATAAAACAAAATGCAATACAGTATTACATCATTTTATAATTGCAAAGAGTGATGTTTGATCAACTCAGGCAAACAAGATCAGCAAACATATCTTCAATGACTCTTAGCTATTCATAAAGAACGGGCTACAGGAAAACTGCCTCAATCGATAGGATCATTTCCTCTGCACAAATCATTGAGAAGAATTCAGGCCTTGAAATATATTTATTATTCTACCTGCAGGAAAACTATATCCTTTTGTTTGTTTAGGAAAGCAAAGCAAATAATAAACTCTGGAAACTTTGCAATCTTTCTGGCATTTGCACAACTTTTTTCTCTGTCACACTTCATTGCAAAGATTTTGATTTAGCTCCTGTGCACAAAGACATGAAAAGGGGACAATTCACATTTATCTTGGTTCCTATAATAAAATGAGAAAAGCAAGGCTGCATTGTCTGTGTTTGGTCTGTGTAATGGGCATGCTGCTAATTCTAGCCAGAAAAAAATACTTTTGTGATGTGGCTATTTTGGTGTGTTATGTAACAGTCTTTAATCAAGACTGTCTATGTTGAATATTCCCCATACTAAGTTATAAACACTTTTTGGGTAAGGATTGTGTCTTGTTCTAAAAATACCTCCACACCAGAGGAATTGGTGTGCCATAAAGGTTGCTGGCAGACCACTGGGCCAGAGCCCAAAGCCCTTGGCCGGGGGGGGGGGGGGGGGGGGCGCCGGGGGGTGGAGGCAGTAACATCATAGGCCTATGTGTCCTTTTGCCCCATGAAGCCTCTCACACCATCAGATGCACGCAGCTGGGCATGTTAGACTCAGGATTGAGTTTGTATAGGATTTTTTAACTCATGGACTAAAGATGCACAGGTTAAAAATGTCCCAAAGTGAAGGAAACTACTGCTAACGCTCCTCATTAGAACGGGAAAAGAGAAGTAGAAAAGCTGGAGCTTTCTTGGTGGACAGAAGACTTTTCAATAAATCCCTACAATTCAAATCCTCTCCCTCCCCTCCCTCCCTCTCAAGTGGTAGCAGCATGAGGGAGAGAACAAAGTAAAAGCAGGTGATCTCATTGTGGTCTTGGTTGAATCTAAGCTGTGCCCTTCAATTCAAGCCCTGGATCAACTGTGAGCACTTCCTCTCCCAAATACCTCAATGCATTCTCTTCCCAGAAAGCTTCCCTTGGCATCGTCAATGGGAACCAATCACAGCACTTCCCATTGAGACCTGACAGGCCTGTGCTCCCTTTAGCTGCACCAATCAGAAGCCTCCATTCATTTCTGAGAGCTTCCTACCCCTCAGTTTTCAGGCCGGGTCCTCTGTGTTCTTTGCTTTTAGGAAAGGATTGCTGAAGGCTGCATCTCCCAGTGCAGGTCCTGCATCCCAGGTGTGGTGATGAGCATCTACACTCTCCTAGGAAACCAGAGAGCAGTTCATGCGAAGCTTGGGTGGTGAGTCTTGAACCTCTTACACTGTGGAGTGAGGATTGTCTTTAACAAGAGGAGAGGGATACTTGAATATTTCCCTCCAAGGAATTAAGCCAAAGGGCTTGACAAACATTGATTTGTGGATCTTTCTGGTCTATGCCAGCAGTGTTGGCAAGTATTATCCAACCCTATGTAGTGGGAGGGGAAACTGAGGCAGCCACCCAGAAAACAAAGTGAATTTTCCATATGACTGTTACATTCTTGGCACCACGCAATTGTTTGTAATCATCATAGTGAAAACGTATGTGGGGGTAGCAGATGCTTATGGAAACCGTCATTGCGTGGGTGTCTTGATGCAATTGCAATGCTATTGGAATGATGTTTGGAAATATTAGGACTTTAAAACATCTTTTAATTATGTACTTAGCCAAAAGAAGCAATGACCTTTTGGTTTGTTTATATTTTTCGTTGTGGCTGTTGCTGCTACAGTACTATTAATGCTCATGAAATCATAGACTCTTAGAAATGGGGGGAAAGTCACTTATGACTCATACATTTGCAGTCATTTGAAACGCCTTAAGACTTTTAAAGTGATGTTTTCCCTTCTTGTCCTTTTAGAAAATTTTAACTTCATACTAAATTTTACAATGGATTCTATCCTTTCAAGATACTGTTTAACTTTTATTCTATTATTTGAAAATCTGATTAAACATTGCCTTCTTTCTGTAGGTCATTGATTAAAATGTTGAGTAGAATAAGCCAAGTGGAGAACTATGAGCAAATGAATCAATACCATTAACATCAAGCTGTTGTTCAGTCAAGCACCAGCTCTTCTGTGGTATCAGACTTTTATCTTCTCCATTCCCTTCACAGAGGGAGTACAGACACTGTCAAGTGCCTTGTGAAATCCCCGCCTACTGTACCATTGACACTGATTAGTGTCTCAGTACAGAAATCTTTTCTCAAAAAGAAAAGGGGGTTGGTTTTCTTGAGTACCCAGACTCCTCTTAGGGACCAGTGCTCTAGGCCCTCTCATCAATAATTGATTCTAGAATAGATCCAGAAAGTTGCCTGAGAACAGAGTTGACCTCATCTGAGTCCATCTTTTTGAAAATTGGGATCAGTGGTTGCCTGTCTTCAGTATTCTAGCACGGCTCTGGTTTTCTGCGATGTCTCAAAAAGATGACTGATCATGGCTTCACGATCTCATCTACAAATTATTTCAAGGTCATGGGACATAATGCACCACGATCAATCTGACCACGTGAACAAATCTAAAAAGGCTAAAATGTTCTCTTAGAAATCTCCCAGTATCTTGGCCTTCAGGTCTTTCTGGTGTTTTTAGTTTACTGAGCACACCTTTAGTGAGAAATATGGAAGCAAAAATTAGGATAAGATGGTTCTGCCTTCTCTCTGGCCTTTGTTAGTATTACTCTACGGCCACTGAGCAGTATATTTGTTCTCTTTCTGATACATCTTATGGTTATAGTATTTTCCACAAAATACATCTCTCTCCGGTGCTTTAGCCAACTTGACACTGCTCCGTGCGCCACGTCTGCCTTCAACAGTTTGTTGCATTGCTTCCATCATTTGTTCATATCCTTTATCTTTGCTGATCAGAGAGCAATCTACTTACAGCGCCCCAACTCCTTATTTCTTCTGTATTTATATTTACATTCTCCAAATTTCATTTCTGTGCACCTTTTTACAGTTTCTGGGAAGTGGGGGAGGGTCAATTATTGCTCTGTGCTTTCTGAAATTGGCTGTTCATAAGACTAAAGCCCTAAATTTAAAAAAAAAATCCAGCATTTTCCTCCTTTTGTTGTTATGAATTTAAAGTTGTTCTCCCCAAACATTCCATGACTTCCATATCGCAGACTTTGCGGGTAGCTTGACAGCCATTCCCCTCATTTATTCGTCTCACTTGTGAGCCATGCAGGAACTTTTAAGCCCCTGTTCTTTAGAATCTCTCAAGCCTAGGTAACCAAAGCATCCCTTCCCAGCTATGTCCTTTCCTGTTCCAGGTTTGTAATTAGCTTTAGGGAAGCCCCATCCATACCTGTTGTGGGACCAAGTGACCTGTGTTGTTGAAACCCCCATAGACACTAAATGTTGGTTAAACTGGTAGGGTGGGAATGGCCGTATGAAGACATCCCATATTGAGGCTGCAGAGGATGCTGTAAGTGGTGTTCAGAGGAACACTGGATTCAAGAGCCAGAAATAGAAGTCTCAGCATTTTGCCAAAAACTGAGGAGCTAAAGGCAGATATCAAAAGCCAAGTAAGGCCAAGGATCAAAGGTCAGGTAAAAAAAAAAAAAAGCACAAACACAGACACAGTAATTGAGAAAAGGAGTGAATCTGGACAGTTACCTTCAGCAAGCACCGTGGCGCATGGTGTGATGTATGAGAGAGTCATGGGTAAACTTCTGTTTGTTTCTCTTTAAGCTTTCACTCAAATGGCCTCTACCCCCTTCTTTCCTGCGAGGTTCCTGGACTTCCACTCAAGTTTATATTTTAGGCTCATATGGTCTCTGCCTCCTTTGTTAGTTTGCTCTTCAGCATTGTCAGATGTGAGACCCCTTAGTGGGTCTCATCCCTTTGGGTTTTGGTGGTCTCTATTAGATAATAGTAGCATCACTGCACCAAAATTGCAAGTCCTCTTTATCACCCACAGTCTGTGCTTTAATATCTAGGCATTGCCATAACAGCCAACTGTTGCTATGTACAAGGCACTATATACTGTGGTAGGTACTCTGTACCAATTGTGCAGATGACGAAACTGAAGTACAGAGTGATTAGGTTACTGCCTAAGATCACATCACTAGCAAGTGGAAGAGTCAGGATTTGAACCCAGATCATCTGTTGCAGAACCCATGTTCTTAGCCATCTTGGCTGAATCTGTTTATTTTCTTGAGATCACGTACATTGTTATTTTTCTTAGAGAATTATCAGGACCTCTTTTATTATTATCACACACACACACACACACACACACACACACAATTGTCTTTCATTGCATATTTTGGAGTATTATCCATGTAAGAGTCAGTCTTCTAATTTACTTATTCATTTCTCAAGTTCATTCCTGAGCCCTGCTATAAGTGTTAGTTGAGTGTCAGTGTGTTATGAGCATTATGACTATGGTTCTTACCCTTAGGGCAAATCAGTCCAAACCAGGGGTTCTAATTTAGGGCCAATTAATGCCTGGAAGGGGACCACAAATATTTACATGTGATTTTGAGTGTATACTCAGAATTGTCAGTTCTCAAAGAGTTTATGACTCCTTCTTATAAAGCTGAGAATCACTGGCCTGAAGAGACACAGAAATAATTATAACAGAGTGACATTCTGAACAGATCAAGGAGCCATGCCCCCAAGCATCCTCTCTCACCCTTCTTGAGAGATAATCCCTCTGTGTCAGTCCTTCCAATGTTATGAGATTTTTTTAATACCGTGTAATGATTGTCAAGAACTGTAAAGAGTCTGAGATTCACCCTAGTTACAAGCAAACATGTTAGCCTGACACAATTTGATGGATGCTAACAGAAGACATAAGACACTTGGGTCAGATACAAAAAAAAATTATTGTTTACAGCAATAACGTGGCTAGTGTGATAGAATTTATGGCAGCTTCTCGAGCCCCAGTTCCCACGAGGCTATGAGCAGAGAGCCAGTAGACACCTGGATGTGTAATGGGTTGTGCGGCAGGAGAGGCAGCCTAAGATCAGGGAACTCGAATCTTCTATAATGGGTGGTAAGCCTCCCCTTTGACATTATCTTTATTATATTCGACAGTAAAAATTCTTGATCATTCTTCCACAGGGTGGCACTGTCTTCATCTTCCAAGGCTGGTCTCTATACCAACATCCTTGACAAGATGTTCTGGAACTAGAGCAGTCAGTGGCTCTGCTCATAAGATGCGCTCATCTTCGGCTCGTGGCTTGTTCCTCCTGTAGGGTTTCCTCTGTCCTTTGTCCTTTCTCTGCCCTGACTTCTTGTTCTGCACCCTTCCCCAGAGTGCACCCCAGAAATGTTCTCTAAATGTCTTCTCAAGGCACCGGCTCAATCTAGAAAAGCGACTGGATTTTGTCTATGATTCTTTTTTGGAGGAGAAAGGAGAGAGACATGCTAAGGGCAGAAGGGTCCTGTGGGTTGAGACACTGTATGTATGTCAACCTGGGTTCTGTACGCGGCCGTGCTGAGTACAGGCCCACTGTGGAGAGTAGGGGAAGTCGCAGTCCTGGGAATATGAAACCACTGACAGCTGCTGAGCCAGCAACTTCGGGATTAAACAGCAAAGCCTCACACCCATTATGTGCAATTGGTTTTCAAGGCAAGCCCAATATTGTGCGGTACAGACTCAGAGGTTTACTGCTTTGCCCATCTCAATGAGGGTAAGCAGATATTTTTCTCAGAAATACAGACAGGTAGCACCTTAATGGCTTCTTTGAAGGTGAAGGTTACAGAACAGCATATTCTAAGTGAAAATGGATTGGGTCATCTTCCTAACCTCGAGCTTTGCGGTAGGGAAATTCAGAGAAGAGACTATTTCTCACACTGTCATTTCAGCAGCACATTTGCGGAGTCGCCGCCAAAGTGAAACATTTTGTGAAACAAATGCCTATGTCCTCTCTGAATGTGATTCCATCTTTGATCAGTACTAATGGTCTATGGGGAAGCGAGGGGAAGCCATTTCCATCTCTCATGTTGTGTGGAATCAATAGCTTCTAAGCAATCTGTAACACCCATAGAGCATTGCTTTCAGACTCTCTTCTTCACACTGTGTCCAATAACCACCCCCCAAATAAAACCTATGGCAAGTAGGTAAGAAAGAATATATGGAGTCATTGATTCCAAAAAAGACAATCTTTTTCCCGCAAAGATATGACTTATGAACTGCTGAAGTTATATACCCAGAGAGGTTTGGATCCCTAAATTATTAAAAAGAATGTGGAAAAGTGAGAAAGAGTTTAGATGATTTTGAAAGGGGGTGTGCAAGGAAATATGTCTAAAAGAAAGATTAAAGAATGGAGACTAGAGAGCTTTGTAAATAAAGTTGACATGAATAATCCATGTAAAACATTTGTTTTGGTACCTAGCAGTTATAAATATTAGTATTACTATTTACCTGAGCTGGAGAAGTAAGACAAATTGCAATAAGATTTACTTATTTATTTGTTCATTCACTTTTAAATGCATTCATTATTTATTCGAAAACATGTGTTTTATAGAATCTAGGTACCTTCCGTTGTCACCTATAATTCATTTTCAGTTTACTCATGAGTTTAAAGGCTATGTAATCAGCTAGAACACCTGGTCAAATAAGCACTGAGAAAAGGCCTGAGCCAGATTCCCAGACTGTGATGAACGGGGCTGGGGGGCGGTGTCAGAGATTCAACAGGAGGGAGAATCCTCCCAGGGAGCCAATCCCCGGGGTCTCAGGGACAGCCGGGTGGGTATTGCTCTAACTCAGGAGGCTTCAGGGCCTCCAGGGCTCCCAGGCCTTTCAGTCCTCACTGGGCAGCCTGCTCTCTACTCCTCTCTCTGGAGGGTTGTTTGGGGGATTAAGTGCCTTAATGAATGGGAAGCACTGGATTCTGGTGGACAATCAGGAAACTGTAGTTGTGGTTAATGATTAGAGGCCATGCAAAGCTGTGTTTTACAAGCACAGCCTCCACTATCAGAGTGCATGTCTTCAGATTCTGACTCTGCTCTTCTTTAGCTATATAATTTGATAAATTACTTAACTTTTCTAAGCTTCTGTTTCCTTATCTGTAAAAGAATACTATGATCATGAGGATTAAATTAGGTCATGTTTATAGAGTAGAAAACATCAGGCCACGCATACACTGAGTGCTCAATAAAACCTCTACTGCAGTTAACACAGCCACTGCCCCTGGTGCTGCCACTGCTGCCTTCGGTATTAATATTACTAGAGGCTCAGTGTACGAATTTGTGCACCACTGGGGTCCCTCGGCCTGGCCTGCAGGATCGGGCCGAAACCAGCTCTCTGACATCCCCCGAGGAGTCCTGGATTGTGAGAGGGCACAGGCCAGGCTGAGGGACCCCACCAGTGCACCATCGGGGCGGGGAGGGACCAAGGGAGGGCTCCAGGGTGTGTCCGGCCCATCTCGCTCAGTCCCGATTAGCCAGACCCCAGCAGCAAGCTAACCTACTGATCAGAGCATCTGCCCCCTGGTGGTCAGTGCACGTTATAGTGAGCAGTTGAGCGGCCTTAGCATATCATTCACATATTATGCTTTGATTGGTTGAACAGTCAACCAGATGACCAGACACTTAGCATATTAGGCTTTTATTATATAGGATTATTATCCTTTTTATTACCTCTCATGGCATTTTACAACTCCAGAATTCCCTAATTTTGCCATCCTATACTCTCCCCTAGAGTCCATCTTGTTGCCAAATGAATAGGGCAGGGAAATGTTGCTTGGATCAAGAAGAAAACAAGCCTGACTTCCAAACTAGTGCAAGTCTTCCCTTTCTCTCCTCTCTTATCTGCAGCTTTTCATATTTGGTCTCAGTGCATCCTGTTGATTATCCTGATGGACCTGACCAACAGAGTTGGGACCCAGAGCAGAGTCGCAGTGACCTGAGGCCTAAGACAGAGTTGGGAGTAGACCCCTGCAAACCACATTTGATGCTTCTGACATCAGCAGAAATATAACCAAGAATGAGCTCTAGGGTGGCAGTTTGAATACATAAAAAATAATGTTGCAGAAGATCTAATTAAGTGCTCAATCTAACCATTACTCGTTCTTCAGCCATAGTTATCCCTGCACCTCCTCCCTGCAGAGTGCTGACTAATCAAGTTTAGTTCGTGTTAGAACTGGAGACTCAGTGGTGAATCTCCCTGGAACTGTAACAGCCAAGAGATAGAGTTGGATTCCGCAGTTCTTTTGGCCAGCTCTGTCTTAGCCATTTTTTATTTGATCTGAGATCTGCTTTCTTGTAATTCTCATATATATGGGCTAATACTGGGCAAGTCTGTGCCTCATCAATGAGACAGCCTTTCTCACAGGTGCAGCCAGCTCTCATCCCCACTCACCCTCCTTTCTAACTAAGTTATTCTCATGAGCGTTCTTCACTTCATGTCTTACTCATTCCCGAGGTTCCAGGTAAGCTCTCCATCAATGATGCCCTAACCTTTTCTACTTCTGCTCTCTCTTGACACTTTCTTCCTTCGCACACCTGATCCTGAGTCCACTGTAACCCCACTCTTACTCCACTGAACCAGTCTCTCTCCTGACTTCCATATGTATGGTATTGGTAGCACCACCTTTTGTTTTTCCTCCCCCATAACCAGGGCCTGAGAATTGTAACATGCACCAGCCCTCATGCTCATTGACTGCTTTTCCTCTGCACTCACACTGCGCTGGTCCAGTCCGTCTATTTTCCACACTGAGATGTTGGCAACAAGGTCTTTTTCCTCTAACACCTCCCCATACAACCCAACCATGGCAGGGTTCCCCAATTTCCCAGAAGGCAGCAACCAAGATGGGAGACCTAATGGTGCCTCAAATCTGTCTTTCTCACTGTACTAGGTTAAGGGTTTTGAGTGGTTGGGATGCATGTATGTGGAAATGCTGGCAGAGTGAGTTTTAATTGGAGGACATTGGAACTTGGGCATTTATGGTAAGGGGTGTCAGCACTGAATCTTCCTGGACAACAGACCCTTCACTTCTGGTTATGTTCCAGTCCTTTAGTTGGGGGAGGGGGGGAGGTTTTGTTTGTGTGTGTGTGTGTGTGTGAGTGTGTGTGTGTGTGTGTGTGTGACTTTGGTTCCATTCCAGGAACAACTGGAGGTCAAAGTTCTGTCCTCTGCATATGCGGGGGCTGTATGACATCCCGTTTTGGTCTGTTGTCTCCAAGGAGTAACACAGTATCTCATTAAACAGGACAGGTCCATTTTGAGCTGATTCTGTGGTTACACAACGTGAAATGATTTATTGGAAATTTCACCGAAAGTTCCGCCCTTTGAATGGCTCCCACAAAGAACAAAATAGTGTTCCATATAATATTTTTACAAGGGCATCATAAAATTTAATTTCAAACAAATTAAACAATTCAGTTTCCTTGAGAAATGGTTCTCTTATTTATTATTAACCAGCAGAAGTTGCTTAAACCATGCTTTTCCCAGATGCATGAGCCATTTCGGGCTGAGAGGACTCTGGGCAGGGAGCCTGGTGACCCCAGGTCCACGGTCTTGTTTACATTAACTATCTGTATCATCATGACCAGGTCACTTCCCCTCTTTGGGCCTTATTATTTTCTTCTATAAAACAAGATCATTCCCTGCACCGGAAGTCACCGGTTCGATTCCAAGTCAGAACAACATGCCCAGGTTGCAGGCTAAATCCCCAGTGGGGGGGCGTGCAGAAGTCAGCCAATCAATGTTCCTCTTTCTCCTTCTCTCTTCCTCTCTCTCTAAAATCAATAAAAACATAATAAAAACAAAAAACAAAACCAGTGGTTCTCAGATTTACTCATGTGAAGAAGCAATGAGAAGTCAATAATCAGAGATACCATATTCTTTGGGGAACACTATAGAATAGTGGCAAATTTCGTTAAAATGGAAGAAAGAGGAACAATATGACTACGTTATATGATCCCTGCACGAGGTTAAAAATGGGAGCACAGAAGTCCATGAAAAAAAGAGAGAAAGGTCACCCAATTAAGCATAGTCAACTATTTGCAAATTATCCTCATAAATATGTACTTACTACTTGTTCATTCCATCTTAGGGTCGGCCATCACTTGTGCCACTAGTTTTAGACAAATGGATGAGAGGAAAACTTTAATGAAATACTGCCCATTAACTACTTCTGCTAGGGAGAAAAGCCCAATTTTCAATTGTGGAACCCCTGTGAAACCCCTCAACCTTGCTTGAGAAACAACAATGGTCTGTGAGAGGGAGGTCCCCACTGGCTCTTAAAAGTCTCACATTCTATGCTTTTACCATATTTCTGTGGTTCAGGAAAACAGCCAGCCTTACCTCACAGAAATATGGCCTTAGAGCCAAAAGGACTTCTGGTCAAATCCCTAATTTGCAGATAAAGTCAGGCCTAGAGAGGTTCTGAATTTTCCTAAATTCACCTGGCTTCTCAGTGACCAGACTGGGCTTAGAACCTGGGCTTCTTGCTCCCTGGTGTACTAACTCAGTGTTTTTCTGCTCTGTAATCTTGCCCTACAATAAATAGCAGACACACCCCATGCACATATAGTTAATTCTCTGTCAGTGTTCTATCATCATTTGTAACTTAGCCAACAATTATTTCTCCACTTGAGAAATTTCATCCCTGGCACATAAGATCTTGTTTGTTTATAAGTTCAGATTTAATTAAAAGCTACTTCGTTGTTGTTGTTAAGTTAGAAGAGGAGGAAAAATAACTGTGCCGAGCAGTGAATTTAATTGTGAATTGATGAGGCCACTGTTCTATAAGTATCTCTCTTTGTTTTGTTATCCGTTGTGGGTTCCACTCAATGCCACTCAGTTTGTGAGCTTTAATGAAGCCCACAGTTTTTGTCACTGACTTCAGTTTTAAGTTTGCATTTATCTAGTGCAGAGAATGGTGGAAGATCCCCAAAACAAAATTCTGATTTTTCATAGAGAGAGAACTACCTGGATCACCCTAAGAACCCTAAATGACCTCTGGGACTGAAAATGAAGGACCCCAAAGCTCCTCTTGCGGTGGGGAGCACTTGTGTTGGTGACAGCAAAAAGGTCACAGTTCCTACTTCCTATATTGAAAATGGAAATCAGTGAAAGCATTCACTCACAAATCAAAGTACAGACCTGGCGATTCAAACTCACCCTTCGCCCAACTCGCTGCCAGCTTGCTACATCATTAACATCTCTGGCTCCTAAAGACCCACGTAGCCTCTTATTCCAACTCTAGAATGAAGTTGACAACAAGCCTCACTTATCATAGTTTTATTTCACTTTGCTTATTAGGCCAGTAATAATCACTTCCAGGCATCATGTTAGTTGCAACACAAAATCTAGCTGCCTGCTTTCCTATTGATGATCATTCTTATAAATAATTCCAAAGTTTAACGAAGTTTCCTATCCAATTACTTACCTCTCCTGCAAGGATTTTGAATTATTTATAGTGACTAACACAAAAGAAGGCCTATTCTCCTTCACCATGACAAGGTCCCTATGTTGCAGATGGTTCTGCTAAAGAGAATTAAGACTCTCTGACACTAAGCAAATCCCCGGATTGTGAGGATAGAGGAAATCTATTTTGCAATGTAATGTGAACCCCATTTGATCTTCTGAAAAGGTATTTCGTAAGTTCAGAAAATCTTGGTAAAGATTGTACATCCTTTCTTGAGACTCAATTTTTTTGCACATAGCTGGGGCTCAACAAATGTTTGTTGATTTATCCAGAAATTTATTCATCTATCTCTAACCACCATCATTCATGGAGGACTTAGTCTGTTTCTTGCCTCCAGCATCCGATGAGAGCAGCTCCCACATTCTCAGTTAAATAGCTCGCGGCATTTTCAGAGGCCCGAGCTGTCACCAGGGATTCCTTCAGTTTTCTTTTCTCCAACCCAGCAGAACCAACTTCAGTGGCTGTCCCAAAGGCACCCAACAAGGAGAGGTATGACTTATTTTTTTCCCCCCAAGTTTTTCTATCAACATTACTCTGAAAAGTACAAGTGAAATAAAATCATTTAAAACACCCATTTGTTTATTAATTTGATAATCATTAAGCCTTGATCATGTGTCAGGCACTGAGCTATATGCTGGTAAATCAAGCCTGCTGAAAAATACATGATTTCTTCCCTAGGAACTGCATTGTGGAAAATGTAGTTGTATACAAAGATAATTACAGAGTGATATGGTATGTGCTATGTGACATTAATATTTTCCTTTATCAGTGGAATCTGCCTTCACAATCTAAGGTATGTTTTCAAAATTATACTGTTTTTGGATTATCCCAGTTATAGTGATATTTGTTAGGTCGCTGAAGGAGGAATGAGGCCAGGGTGGTAAGGGATTACGAATTTATTCGATCATCTGCACACAAGGTGGCTGAGCCTAGTTGGGAGTCAGCGGCTTTTGGCGGCTTTTTTCTGGGCGGAGACTTCTTTATGCATACCTGGAGGTGAGATAATGGAACGAGGTCACCACAAGTGAAATGTGGTCTCAGCAAAGGGAATGTCCATAGTGAAATGACCTAAAAAGCCAGTTCCCAGGGGAAAGGCATTGATTCAATTGCTTGGTCAAAGCTAACAATATTTACATTTTAGTTAAGGAGGGTTTGGGGATTTTTAAGGAAGGAAAAGATAAAACTACCCATTTAAGATGCTGCACATGTCAGTTGTAAAATTGTAAACACTGAGTAAAGTAAATGTTATTTATGTTCTTAACATTATTTCCCTGTATTTTCTATATACAAATCTGTTTGACTTTAATGGTAAGAAAATAATCATTTTGTAATTGTTGTTTGATAAGAGCATGAGCAATGTCTGCCTTTTCTGTCATTCCAGCAGCCCTTCATGTAACTCAAAAATTGCAGTTCACAAAACCTCTTCTGTTGGGGTTGCCGATTTCACCTAAGATTTCTCTTTTCTATTAATTTGGTTTTTAAAATCTTTATTTTTGAGAGTTTTACAGCTGTCTCTCCCCTTTTCTCCCCATTGCCCCCTCCACCCAGTTCCCACCTCACCCCAGGCCTTCACCACTCTATTGTTTATGTCCATGGGGGCAATGCATGTATGCATGTAAGTTCTTTGGTTAATCTTTCCCCCACCCCAACTTCCCTCTGTTCCATGTTTCTATGCCTCTGGTTCTATTTTATTTGTCAGTTTATTTTGTTCATTGGATTCCACATGTAAGTGAGATCACGTGATATTTGTCTTTCTCTGACTCGCTTATGGTTTCAATGCTGCTAACTCAACTTCATGGTTCTGGCTCTTTATCTGAGAGATTAATTCTTTCAATCTTTATTTACTTTGCCCTTGAACTTAGATTATGTCATAGTAAACATCCTTTGAAATCTTACATAAATATCTGTTTCATAAGCTCAAAGGGCAGAGACCTCTATACCCAAGTGTTCAATGTCAAATCATAGTTGTATTAAAACAGGTCAGATACATTTACTAGTATGTTCCAAGCTCACAGTACAATGTAAAAATCCACCGGAAGTGGGTGTGTAAACAGTTATCTTCTTTATAAATAAATCCGTAGACTCCTGAGCTGGGATACCTGCTCTAAATTAGCCTATTTGGTAAGCAAAACAGAACCTTATTGAAGAAAATTCTGCCCCAAATTGAATTCATCAGTCACATCTATTTAAGCAGATTAAAATGAACCTAGTCCGATTGTTTTAGTTCCAAGGAGTACTAAAAGGAACTTATTTAAAATGAGAATTGCATACTTTTTTTTCAGATTCTTTTCACAAGGGCCTTAATTTTCTGTCCAACTTCTCAAAATTAAACCATGAGCTCCCTCTGCTGAGTGCATTAATGTGTCGCGATGACACAGAATCCAAAACATTTGCACATTGCTTATTTTGCCATTATGTTCTTAGAAATGTAAACAATTATGAACTACAAAAAAATACTTTCTTTTTTAACAACTTATGACCATAATATGGGGTGGAATGGAAAGGTAGGTAAAAAAAATAATTTATAAGGTAAAGATTCTTATAAAAGTAAGATTCATCTCACATATGATTTTTTTTAAAAGTTCATCTACTTACATCAGTGGTTCTCAACCTTCCTAATGTCATGACCCTTTAATACAGTTGCTCATGTTGTGGTGACCCCCAACCATAAAATTATTTTCGTTGCTACTTCATAACTGTAATTTTGCTACTCTCTGTAAAAAATCAATAAAATATATTTTAAAAAATAATTTATAAGGTAAAGATTCTTATAAAAGTAAGATTCATCTCATATATGATTTTTTTAAAAAGTCCATCTACTTACATCAGTGGTTCTCAACCTTCCTAATGTCATGACCCTTTAATACAGTTCCTCATGTTGTGGTGAACCCCAATCATAAAATTATTTTCGTTGCTACTTCATAACTGTAATTTTGCTACTGTTATGAATCGTCATGTAAATATCTGATATGCAGGATGTATTTTCATTGTTACAAATTGAACATAATTAAAGCATAGTGATTAATCACAAAAACAATATGTAATTATATATGTGTTTTCCGATGGTCTTAGGTGACCCCTGTGAAAGGGTCGTTCAACCCCCAAAGGGGTCGTGACCCACAGGTTGAGAACCGCTGACTTACATGGTTCACAAAAGTCTTTCCAGTTGTTGCAGCCTCAGACAGACCTATGGACCACACCCTCATGAAACCAAACAGAACAATGCCATGGCTGACCTCAGGACCTGATACAATGATGAACTGCTCCCTACTCTGGCCCCAAACAAGAGTAGAGCCCACGACCCCAACTCCTTTAGCCACCATTGTTGAAGAAGACTGAAGAAACCCAAGCAACACTTAGAGAAATGGAGTTACACAGCTTTATTACGCCGGCAGTCTCAGAGGAGTTGACTCCAAAGTCTGAGCAAACCAATATGGTGGAAGCTCTTCTTTATCCCCTTTTGGCTTCTTTTGTCCCACAAATATGGATGGCACGGTGGTTGAGCATCGCCCTATGAACCAGGAGGGCACAAGTTCCATTCCAGGTCAGGGCACATGCCGGGGTTACAGGCTTGATCCCCTGTGTGGGGCATGCAGGAGGCAGCAGATAACGATTCTCTCTCATCGTTGATGTTTCTCTCTCTCCCTCTCCCTTCCTCTCCGAAATCAATACAAAGATATTAAAAGAAGAAAAGGTAAAAAGAAAAAGGTGTGATGCTTCCTGAAAACGAATTTGCGACGCTGGAGGAGCACAGGTTAAATTTGATAAAATCCACTCCCACCTTCAGCTGAGCTGGCATAGGACTGACTTCTCTAGTGGGAGCTGAGGACCAGTGCCTGAATGACACCCCCTTCACTGGTGGAAACTGGATAAAAATCCTGAAATCGAATAACATTCTTAAGATTTCTAAATAAAATATTTAGGGTTGATGTGAGCCCACCAGCAGGGGGCAGCAGAGGCCTCTGCCTGCCTCCATGTATTTTATGCTCCAGTTTTACGAAGGCAGTTTTTTCTCTAACCAGTTTCCGAGGTCTCAGAGGGCAGCAGGAAGACAGATGTGTTATCCGTGCTTGTCATCTCCTTGGTCACAATGAGTCATGAGGGTTGGCTGGTGAGGTGGTACCTCCAGGGCCTTCTCTCTAGGCCAGACCACCCGCATCCCACGTGGTGAGATTCTTGCTGTGACACCCATCAGAGCACAGTGGGAGACAGGCTCCGTTCCTAGGTTGCTACTGAGTTGGGCAGACCTCTCCACAAGAAGCTGGCATTTAAAGCACTGGCGCTCGCATCTGGATTTTTTCTTTTTTTCTTCTTTTAAAATATTTTTTTTTATTAAAAACTCTCAGCAAGGAGGGAATAGAAGGATCATACCTCAACATAATAAAAGCCATATATGACAAACCCACAGCCAATATCATAATCAAGGGGCAAAAACTAAAACCATTTCCCCTAAGAACAGGAACAAGACAGGGATGCCCCCTCTCACCACTCCTGTTCAACATAGTACTGGAAGTACTAGCCATTATGATCAGACAAGAAGAAGAAATAAAAGGCATCCAAATTGGAAAAGAAGAAGTAAAACTGTCCTTATTTGCAGATGACATGATACTGTACATAGAAAACCCTAAAGACTCCATCAATAAATTATTAGACATAATAAATGAATTTGGCAGTATAGCAGGATACAAAATTAATGCCAAGAAATCTAAGGCATTTCTTTACACCAATAGTGAACTTATAGAAAGGGAGACTAAAAAAGCAATTCCATTTACCATCGCACCAAAAAAAATTAAGATACCTAGGAATAAACTTAACTAAGGAGGTAAAAGACTTATATGTGAAAAACTACAGGACACTGAAAAAAGAGATAGAGGAAGACATAAACAGATGGAAGAACATAACGTGTTCATGGATTGGTAGATCACATCATCAAAATGTCCATACTACCCAAAGCAATCTATAGATTCAATGCAATCCCCATTAAATTACCAACAGCATATTTCACAGATCTAGAACAACATTTCAAAAATTCATCTGGAATAAAAAAAAGACCTCGAATAGCTGCAGCAATCCTGAGAAAGAAGAACAAAGTAGGTGGGATCTCAATACCAGATATCAAGTTGTGTTACAAAGCCACTGTTCTTAAAACAGCTTGGTACTGGCACAAGAACAGACATATAGATCAATGGGATAGAATAGAGAACCCAGAAATCGACCCAGACCACTATGTCCAATTAATATTCGACAAAGGAGGCAAGAGCATACAATGGAGTCAAGACAGTCTCTTCAATAAATGGTGCTGGGAAAATTGGACAGATACATGCAAAAAGATAAAACTAGACCAACAACTCACACCATACACAAAAATAAACTCAAAATGGATAAAGGACTTAAACGTAAAACAGGAAACCATCAAAATATTAGAGGAATCCACAGGCAACGAAATCGCAAACACATGCTGAAGGAATTTCTTCTCTGATACTGTTCCTAGGGCAATGGAAACTAAAGAGAAAATAAACAAATGGGACTACATCAAAATAAAAAGCTTCTGCACAGCAAAGGAAACCATCAACAAAACAACAAGAAAGCCCACTGCATGGGAGAACATATTTGCCAATGATATCACCGATAAGGGTTTAATCTCCAACATTTACAGGGAACTCATGCAACTTAACAATAGAAAGATAAATGATCCAATCAAAAAATGGGCAAAGGACCTAAATAGACACTTTTCAAAAGAGGACATACAGAAGGCCAAGAGACATATGACAACATGCTCAAAGTCACTAGTCATCCGAGAGATGCAAATCAAAACAACAATGAGGTACCATCTCACACCTGTCAGAATGGCTATCATCAACAAATCAACAAACGACAAGTGCTGGAGAGGATGTGGAGAAAAAGGAATCCTTCTGCACTGCTGGTGGGAATGCAGACTGGTGCAGCCACTGTGGAGAACAGTATGGAGTTTCCTCAAAAAACTAAAAATGGAACTCTCATTTGACCCAGTGATTCCACTTCTAGAAATATATCCCAAGAAGCCAGAAACACCAATCAGAAAGGATATATGCACCCCTATGTTCGTAGCAGCACAATTCACCATAGCTAAGATCTGGAAACAGCCTAAGTGTCCATCAGCAGATGAGTGGATTAGAAAACTGTGGTACATCTACACAATGGAATACTATGCTGTGGTAAAAAAGAAGGAATTATTGCCATTTGCAACAGCATGGATGGAACTGGAGAGCATTATGCTAAGTGAAATAAGCCAGTCAGAGAAAGATAAATACCACATGATCTCACTCATTTGTGGAATATAGAGAACAACATAGACTGATGAACAGGGACAGATCCAAAGACAGAGAAACAGTGATCAGACTATCAATCCCCAGAGGGAAAGTAGGAGAGGGAGGGGGTAAGGGGGAGAGATCAACCAAAGGACTTGTATGCATGCATATAAGCCAAACCAATGGACACGGACAACAGGGGGATAAGAGCATGAGTGGGGGGGGGAGGTTGGGGGTTAATGGGAAATGAGGACACATTTGTAATACCTTAACCAATAAAGAAATTTTAATAAATAAATAAATAAAATATTTTTTAATTGATTTCAGAGAGGAAGGGAGAGGGAGAAGAGATAGAAACATCAACAATGAAAGAGAATCATTGATCAGCTGCCTCCTGCACACCTCCCACTGGGGATTGAGCTGCAACCCAGGCATGTGCCCTGGCTGGGAATCGAACTGTGACCGCCTGGTTCATAAGGTGATGCTGAGCCACACCGGCTGGGCTGGACTTTTCACTGAACATCTTTTTCAAGAGTCAATAAATTAGGCAAAGGAGAGTAACGAAACTAGGGAACTGCCAGAAGTTCTCAGTTGCATTCATCAGCAACAATCGTGTTATCTGCATGGCTTTGGGTTTGGAAATGACGAGAAAGTGGGAGGGGAATATGAAAGATCAAATCAGAGGCTGAGTATAGAGGCCATCAGCTCCCTTCCCTGCCCACCAGGGACACTGGTCTCCCGCCCACTCCCACACCAGCTGGCTGCCTCCAGGCTCTTTCTCATGCTGCGCCTCTTTGTTTCCATGGCCCTCTCACCCTCCTCTGGGTCACATCTTTCAGACCTTCCTGCCTTTCTTAGTCAACCGCTGAGCCACACCGGCTGAGCGAAAGAGGGTTTCTTTCCTTTTCATTTTTAATATATTTGTATTGATTTCAGAGAGGAAGGGAGAGGAAGAGAGATAGAACCATTACTGATGAGAAAGAATCATGGATTGGCTGCCTCCTGCACACCCCCCATTGGGGATGGAGCCCACAACCCGGACATGTGCCCTGATTGGGAATCAAACCGTGACCTCCTGGTTTATAGGTCAAGGCTCAACCAGTGAGCCACACCGGCTGGGCTGAAGGTGATTTTCTAAAGTCCCTTTTCATCATGAGATTTTTTGAACACACAAAGGCAATTTTGATTGATGATGAGACTTCTATAGAACTTGGGTGCAATCTACTCATCTTCATTCTTGTCATGGACATTAGTGAAGAGATAAATCATCCAGAACATCAGACTCAGAGAGGAGGAGAGGGTTTTACGAAGGACCTTGGTTCCTTGGCCAAAAAATAAGTACTAGTGCCATAGGCCGGTGACTTCCAACCACTGTCCCATGGCCATGGGCTGAACATGGCCACTGTAGACCATGAAGACATTTGAGAGTCTGAATAGGAAGGTGAGATGAGCACAGGCTCCCGTGGGTGAACCTGGCGGTACAGTGTGGATTAAAGTGGGAAGAGAGTGTTCTCTGGAAATCAGGTTGAGGGTCACTACAGTCTACCAGGGTCACACCTGAAGTGCACGCTTCCAGGTGCTCTGCAAAGTCAGCCCTGGCCCCAGGCGGTTTCATTATAGAAGCAGATTCGCTCTCAGGTAAGAACATCTCACGCTTTGCTCTTATCTGATGGAGTTGCTGCTATGTCAGTAATAACCAGTAGCCAGTTCTTGGGAGTGTGGGCAGGTAGGGAAATGGAGCCAAAGGTGACAGAGCTTTATCTTACTTGCACACAGTTAATTATCACGTGGGCAGCAGTAACCACCTGTGGAAAGTGTGTCACGTTATCATGCCTCTTGAAACTCACTATCTCCATGATCTGGAAGGAAATACTAGCGACACCTAGTAAAACACAGTACATTCTTGTTTTGAATATATTTAAATTAAGTTCCTCTAAAAATAAGACTCTCGCCTGCTTGCTGTGCTTAACAGGGAAGTGCACTTTGGAGAAGAGAAACATTAAGTGGTAACGCAAGGCAAAGGATTTTAAAAAGGGACATATATGTGTCAAGCTAAGAGGCAGCATTTACATGGGTAATTCCTTTCCAGTCCTGACTTTGGTACATATTGATGCATTTCTAAATGAGATGTCTTTTTTTTTTTTTTTTTTAGTAGCTGTGGAACCCAGGTATGAGAGAGAATGTTTCGTCAAAGGTTGAACATCAAGATAGAGGCGCAAGTCAAGGGCTGTACCTTGGTTGTGGGCTTGATCCCCAGTAGGGGATGTGCAGGAGGCGACTGATCGATGTTTCTTTCTCACTGATGTTTCTCACTCTCTATCCCTCTCCCTTCCTCTCTGTAAAATCAATAATATATTTTTTTAAAAAGGTAGAGGCATAGCCCAGTCCCAATTTTTACCAGTATTCCCTAAAGGTCCTCCCCCTTCTTCTCAGATGATGACTGCCTCCTATTTCATAAATAATATTAATAATAATAATTGATCCCATCAGTTATTAATTGCTCCAAACACCATCTCTACCTCTCACCCCCACCACATGCACAATTTCAGAAGGTGAGGGCTCCTCCCTCCTTGCCAGGGACAATCTGCACCTGCTCCTTTGGTTCCACTTGCTCTCTACAAGTGTCCCTTCTGTGCTCCATACCTTTAACTTGCATCTCTTTACCGCCTCATTCTGATCAGTCCATAAACTCAAGTCTGTCCCATCCATAACAAGAGACCCTCCCTGGATTCTGCTTCCTCCTCTAGCTGTTGCTTCTCCCTCCTTTCCCCTCTGAGAGAAGTCTTTCTAATTGCCTACCCTCTCTGCCTCCTTACTTCCCATTGATGCCTCAACTGCCTGCTTCTGCCCAAGTGACCAGGGGCCTCTGGTTCTCTAATCTGAGAGACACTTTTCTGCTCTCTCTGGATGACCCTGCTGCCATCCACACCGCAGACCACTTGGCCCTTGCAGCCTGACTCCCCTGGCCTCTGACACTGCTCTCGAGTTTCTCCTTATGCCTCCTTGCACCTTCTTCAATGCCTCTCTGGGCACCTCCATCTCTGCCTGGTTCTGTTATTCTTTTGAGAGTCAAAAGGTGTGGACCCTTCTTCCAGGTAAAAAGGGCACACATCCTGTATAAACCGTACTGCCAGCTGCCACAACAACCCTGAGATCTTAGTGGATTAGCACAACCACAGTCGATTTCTTCCTCTTGTTCTTTTTTAAAATATATTTTTATTGATTTCAGAGAGGAAGGGAGAGATAGAAAGATCAATGATGTGGGGATCGAGCCCACAACCCAGATATGTGCCCTGTGCAGGAATTGAACCGTGACCTCCTAGTTCATAGGTCGACACTCAACCACTGAGCCAAACCAGCTAGGGCCAGGGTCAATTTCTTGATTGGACAAAGCGCAGTGCGGCTGTTCTCCTAGGCCTCTCTCTTCTCGCGTTACTCAGGGACCCACCTTCTGCCCGGCTGTGCTCAGACAACACCGTACATATCTGTTTCCAGTGTTTATTACACACACAGCTCTGTGGACATCATGCCCGACCCAGGCCCCTTCTGCTCGGCCTAGATGACTCTCACTTCTTACAGACACCATCTATGTATCATCGTGTCTCCACAGAAGTTGCTCCCACCACCCCTCACTGGGAGGAACACCTCCAGCTCTCCCTGCCTCAGATCCACGCGTGACTCGGCTGCAGCATCCTGGCTGGTCGGCCCTAGTCTGCCCAGGGAAGCGGCAGGAATCTCCTCCTGATTGATGTCTCAGTGAAACGCGGACCCTGGGCTGAGCAGAAACGGACAACATAGAAAGAAAAGGTGACTCCTTGCTTTATAGTTTCTCTCCTCCTGCCATCGCCACCTCTCACCGGCCGCCCTGGGCCATTTCCAGCCTCCCTCCCCCACCAGCTGCTGCTCCTACTCCTGCCCCCACCTTCCCAGGTCAGCCACAGACCCAGGCTTATCTTCATGGCACATGGGCGGCTGTGCTCAGCCTTGCCCCTGACTCAGGATCGTGTTTATTGTTTCCCTTGGGCTGGCTTCATGAGCGATGGGAAACTCAACGCAGCAGCCACTGAATGTCACACCCATGGAGGCCGCACACCAGATGATTCTGAACTGGCATCTGACTACAAAAACGACTGCTTCCGGTGCTTTGCGGTGATAAATGCAAGGTTGGTTTCTTCTCAGAAAGCCCGTTGCGTGCAACAACCCTCTCCCACTTTGCATGGGATGTCAGCCGTGATAAGGGATGACTCAAATGGCCTCCGGGTTGCCACCACCCTCTGCCGGTGAGGCAGGAGGACCAGCTGGGCTGGTCTGCAGCTTGGAGGACAACCCAGCCCTCACTTTCCCTTTGCTACACTCTAGTCATGGAGGGCCCCTTTGACAAATGCTTTGGGTTCCCCCCAAAAGAACTTCTATATGTCCTAGCCGGTTTGGCTCAGTGGATAGAGTGTCAGCCTGCGGACTGAAGGGTCCCAGGTTCCATTCCAATCAAGGGCACATGCCCGGGTTGCAGGCTTGATCCTGTAGTAGGGGGCATGCAGGAGGCAGCCTATCAATGATTCTCTCTCATCATTTCTCTCTCTCTCTCTCCCTTCCTCTCTGAAGTCAATAAAAAATGTATTTTTTTTAAAAAAATAAAAATGTCTACAGACTTCAATCACCCTTCCTCTCTTCCCTCCCAACTCTCCCACCCTAGGCAAGGCCAGCAGGGATCTGAGCAGGACCCCCTTGGTGTCTGGGAGGAGGCGGAGGTTTGAACCTGTCCCAAGCAAATCAATCTCTCCCCTGCTTACGCCAGGAGAGCCAATCACCTGCCCACTTCCAGCATCTCCTCTCCTGCCCGGAACCTGGACCCCATCCTTGGCCCTTGTCCAGGCCCAGTGGCCTTGCAGTGTTTCATGTTCCAAATTCACAGTGAGTCACTCCCACATCCCCTTTCACTCACCGCCTGATCTCCTGACAGTAGCGATGAGGACATCACTGGCCTGTTTGACTTTTCCCCACTCTCCCCAGCTCTGCCTATTCTAGAAGCTTCCGAACACATCCTTTTTCTACTTGCTCATCTCATCCGAGGAAGCCCCAGCTGTTATCTTTGCTTCCTAATGAGCCCATGATGGAACCCGCAGCCCACTCCACTCACAGGTGGAATGTTCAGGACCCTTGCCCAGTTTTCTGACACACAGTTATTTCTTTTAATTCTCAAAACAAATGTATTCAGATTTAATAACAAATATGTGCGCTAGCGCCTTGGAAGAGGAGGTTCTGTTCTGACACCCAGAAAACAGTCATTTGTCTGAACTCCACAAAAGGTTGGGAATGACCACACCCATCTCTTCTCCACCTGTGTCAGACTTGCTGTTCTTGATAAATATTAAATCGGAGCCCAGTATTTGGCAGATGCTACTATAACCTGATGAGCTTGACTGGTAAGTTCAACCCACTGCTAGGAAGAAATCAACATGTAATTAACCAAATAGCATGTAAAAGCAATGGCTAAGCTTCTCAAAACAGAGCTTGGGGTGTGAATCCCATCTCTACTTGTTGCAAGGAAAGAAAATGGCTTAATGACAACCACATATCCTATTTGAAGAGAGCATGCCAAGCAGCCATTCTCTGGAGTTCAGCAACATTCCCACCGTGGCCTTGAGCTTGGGAAAAGGAGGATTAAATTGCCCAAACTGGCCATGTGTCTGTCTCAGCAATTCCACTTTGCCACTCAGTGATTTCGAAACATAATCCTAACTTTATACAGATAACTAGAGGCCGGGTACATGAGATTCGTGTACTGGGGGAGGTGTGTGTGTCCCTCAGCCTGACCTGTGCAATGCAGTCCAGGACCCCTCGGGGGATGTCCAACTGCCGGCTTAGGCCCACTGCCGTGGATGCAGGAGAGGTTCACACCACCACCACTGTGTTTGCCAGTCATGAGCCCAGCTACTGGCTGAGCGGCACTCCCCCTGGGGAGTGCACTGACCACCAGGGGGCAGCTCCTGCATTGAACATCTGCCCCCTGGTGGTCAGTGCACATCATAGCAACCGGTCATTCTGCCGTTTGGTTGCTTTGCATATTAGGCTTTCATTATATAGGATTCTTTCAGAAGTTTAACTACCCACACTCAAAATTGTGGTTGAAAGTAACCATTAAGCTCCAGGAAGACAATGACTACTTTAGGTGTTTGGTGTGTTTTTTCAAATTTATATACAGGGTAGGAAAAAAGAAGGGTTACAATTGTGAGTACATGAAACACGGAATTTATTCTTGTATTATTAACTATTGTATTATTTTCCACATGAGCAACTGTAAACCTACATTTGCCCCACCCTGTATATGTGTATTTATTAACATGCCCAAAGTTGCCTAACTCTGATCTGCCCTTTAGTCACACCTATCTTCCAGAATGTTCTTCTCTACCCCTCACAAAATTTACTCGACTAGAATTCTACTTGCTCAAGACATTCTCCCCTCTGCTCTTGAGAAAAGGTAACCTGAGGTTATGTATTAATGATAGCACCTACCTGGTAAAATACATGTTTTAATGAAGGATTCCTGAATATCCATGTTTCCCAGTTCAGGAAACTGTGACACCACTCATAGGACACATGCTTAGATAAGGGGACCCCAAACACCCTTTATACCTGACCACATACATAGACAGCTATTTAGTATAGCTGTCTTTCAAAGAAAAGTTAAAATATATATGTAGCCAATATTTTGTCCCAATGAAAATATCTTTATTACTTTTTTGTGATTATATAAATAATATATGCTAATAGTTATTGTTTAAAAAACTTAATACATTAATATAATTTTCTATATTTCTCTATGTATATGTACATGTCTATATAACTTTACACCCTTGGGATCTCTTTGTACTTGCTCCATTTAGTTGTAGACACACTTTAGAAGGCTTTTCCTTTGTCATTTTGCTTTGTTTTTATGGGGGAGGGAATATTGCCTTCCCCACCCTCAGGTAACCAATGTGTGCTGTGCATCCTTCTATTTCTTTCCCCATGTTCATATATGCATAAGTAAACATTCATACATATACATGGAGTTTTGGTGTACAGTATCTTAATTTTCTTGTTTAAGAATGTTCCTCTCACCCTGGCCAATTGGTTGAGTGCCATCCCATGCACCGAGAGGTGGCTGGTTTGATTCCCAGTCTGGGCACATGCCTGGGTTTCCAGCTCGATCCCCAGTGGAGGGTGCGTGCAGGAGGCAGCCAACAGATCCATGTCTCTCTCTCGTCGGTGTTTCTCTTTCTCCCTCTCCCATCCCTTCTTTCTGGGAACAATGGAAACATTTAAAAAAAATAACGGTCCTCTCATCTATCACTTACTATCATTCTTCACCAAATTGAAATCAACTTAGTATTAATTTCGGTGAAAAAGTAGTAGTTTCAAGGGAACTGTAATGAGGTAGGGGGTTGGGGGTGGCATTGTAAAGCCTGTCTGTCTCTCCTGGACTCCATTTAGCACATTCTCTCTCTAGACACCTCAGTCATCTCGTCTGAATCAAGAAAGATAAACCCCGAGGCCGGTCAGGCTTTACTAGGCTTCTACTGTGGGACTGACTGATGACGTCATCAAGCAATGGGACCACAAACAAGGGACTTGCTGTTGGAAGGTCTGAGCTTGTATACTGGTTCTGTACATTTAATGTCTATGTGACCCTGACAACTGTCCAAGTCTCATCTCAGTTTTCTCATCTGCAAAATGGGAATATTATAATACATCTCACAGAATTGTCATGAGGACTAAACAAGATAATACATGTGAAAGCATTTTTAAGCTATATAGTGTATTCATGTGGGAAATATAAAGTACAAAGTAATTCTTTTTAAAAAATATATTTTTATTGATTTCAGAGAGGAAGGGAGAGGGAGAGAGAGATAGAAACATCAATGATGAGAGAAAATCATGATCGGCTGCCTCCTGCATGCCCCCCAACTCAGGATCTAGCCTGCAACCCGGCCATGTGCCCTTGACTGGAATCAAACCTGGGACCCTTCAGTCTGCAGTCTGACACTCTATCCACTGAGCCAAACCAGCTAGGGCCAAAGTAATTCTTATGTAAGGGACTAAATTTAATCCAAATTGGTAAGATTAACACAGGGTGTTTCAGTCCTTGGGCAGTCGGTGGTTAAAGTGTAGGGCCATATACTCTCATGACCAAGGCCAATAATTCCTCTCTTTCCAAGGCCAGATGAGAGTTGTGCCCCACACAGACTGTACCAGCTTCATCCTATTGGTAGAGTAACACCCTCCCATCTCCTGATCCATGAAAGAATCAAAGGGGAGGCCCTTAGCACCTGTAAACATGTTACTAACATATACTCAGACCTATCACTTTCATTGCTAGGAATTTTTTAACAGCTTTACTGAGATATAATTCACAAATCATAAAATTCACCCATTTAAAGTGTACAATTCCATGGTTTGTAGTATACTCATAAACTTGTACAACCTCATTACAGTCTAATCTTAGAACATTTTTATCACACTCCCCCCACCAAGAAAAACCCTAAATCCACTATCACTTTTAGGAATTTAACCGATGGACATCCAAAAAATTTCTTTTTGCCAAAATATATATGCAAAGATGTTTACTGTGGGCAGATATTTATATAAAAATGAAAAAAATCTACACAAGGTGTTCCTTATTTGGGAGTTTTAATAAAGTGTGATGCATCTATATGATGGCCTACTAGGCAGTTGTTAAAATGAATGAGGTATACTATATCTATATATGGTGACATGGAAAAATATTAGAAACTGCATAGTTCTATGTGAAATAGGTCACAGGAGCTCTAGACTAGATACAACCCTATGGAATTCTAGCAACACATGGCCAGGCAGGACTGTCAAGGTAACCTACGATCTCACTCTACCTCCTCCAAAAGTTTACAAGAGGAACAGCTAGGTACCGATTTCCAATCCTAGAAATAAGAGTATAAGTGGTAGGAGAATTTCCTTTCCAATGATTCTGACCTTTTGAAACTCTGGGATTATCAGTTGGCAGAAACTTGGGAACGTGTCACCTTGTACAGTTTCAGAACCGCACTGGGTAAAGGCCATACTGATGCATCCAATTCTCTTTCAGTGGTTTGCTTCTTTAAGGTAGGCATTTTGCAATTAAGACATATATAGGTTACAAGAACCTCTTGATCCAGCGCAACATACACCATTCTCTCCCAGTTTCCTCCTCCTCCTCCTCCTCCTCACCCAACACTACACCCAGTTAGGCCATAAAACAGAGTAGAGTGGGAGGAACCTCATTAAAGATTTGAGATTATCGACTTGTCCTGTAGCCCCTGCCTTTTGCCCTAGGGGCATTGTGTGTATTCTCTGAGAGTTCTCCATCTCTTGGGACTCTTCATTCATATGCGCCATGAGACAGGGCTTCATGACCTGTCTCCGGTGTTGGGCTTCTCCCATAGTCCAGCATATAATGATACAAATAACTAAATTATATAGTTGCTACATGCCAACCAGGAGAAAGGTGACATCCAGCTAATGGGTAAGATCTAGATTAGTACAGGCTTTCCATAACAGCACAAAATGAAGTTTCTAGAAAGACATTAATCACTAAGACTTGGTATAAAAATCAAAACGTTGAGCAAACCTGATGTATACTTGTGACAGTGTGAGAGATGTAAACATAAAGTGAGCAGGCAAATCATTACACAGGCCCTACTTTTTCTATGTTTGAAATGACTGCAGGGATAAACCACTAAGGTCCAGAGTGTTCACGGTCCTGGGATTTTAGTTCTGTATGAAACTAAACATACACAAGTATTGTGCTGGGTATTTTGGCACCTAATCTTTCTAAATCTCTTACATATTGATATGATTCTGGCATGAGAATAGATTTACAGACATAACTCAATCTTGCATGAATTCAGGAATTTTCATTTGGTACGAATGATAAACACATTTGAAATGCTGAACAGTAAGAATCTTTTGCAAAAAAAAAGTAGGTTGATCATAACTAAACATAGAGGTTGCAATTCTGTCAAGCTTGTTGTAAACTACTTTTCAACACTCCTAAGGAAGCCTCATTGGACTTATTCACCAACTCAACATGTTGGCTAATTGTATTACGAATTAGATCCTATCTCAAATTCCACTCCCATGGCAATGGCATCACTGAATGCTACAGCTGTTTTTATGGCCACTGGAGTCTTTGGAATGCAGCTGCCTTTTAGGGCGGTACTTCTCCAAATAGAGAAGTTGCTTGCTGTTCAAAGCTCCATGCTGATTTTGTCTTATGAATGTACTGAATCTTCATATTTTATTCCATCTTTGATTAATGCTGGGTCAACAAGCACCAGCACTCTCCCAAGGCCTGCAACACAATGTATGGCAATACAGCCACCAGGTTCTGCAGGAAACTTACTTTTTACAAGACTTAACCAGTCATCAACAATCTGGTTGGATGGTGCTGCACCATCATCAAAAGGCCAGTCAAAGCATGGCTGCCTTCTTTCTCCACAAGAGTAGTGTCCTTATCCATTGATGCAGAAAAAGCATTTAACAAAATCCAACCCTTTCTTGATAAAAACTCTCAGCAAGGTGGGAATAGAAGGATCATACCTCAACATAATAAAAGCCTTATATGACAAACCCACAGCCAACATCATACTCAATGGGCATAAACCTAAAACCATTTCCCCTAAGAACAGGAACAAGA
>NW_005871051.1:5923228-6006752 GCF_000147115.1 Myotis lucifugus
TCCATGGGAGGCTGTGACTTTGGGAAAGAGTGAAATAGTGAAAGAAAGATGGGGATGGCTCCCCCACATTTGGTTTCTTGTGTGGCTGGGTCCTATTCTGGCAATGACACCTAAGTCAGGCCCCTATGTAGCAGCAAATTGGGGTTTTGTGGGAGCCTGAAGTTTTTATAATATTGGAGACCTGCCTTCAGGGAAAAAATATAAAATTAGCAATGTAAATTAGGTACAGGGCCTTGGAAGGGGCCATGGGAGTCCTGTGAAAAGTGCAGTAGGCCAGTGCTAATGTAGGCACATGGGGTGCTGACTCTGGCAGAAAATCCAGTATTTGTGGTTATCCATGAATATTCATGCAAATCACCCACTTGAGAAACAAGGTAAGAATCAGCCTCTGGCCCGGTGGGTGTGGCTCAGTGGTTGAGCATCTACCCAGGAGCCAAGAGGTCACCTGTAGATTCCCGGTCAGGGCACATGCCCATTTGGGGGCTCAATCCCCAGTAGGGGGCATGCAGGAGGCAGCTGATCAATGATTTTCATCACTGATGTTTCTTGTTCTCTCTCCCTCTCCTTTCCTCTCTCTCTAAAAATCAATAAAAACATATTTTTAAAATAATAAGCCTCTGCCTCCATCCCAGAAATATTGGCTCTGTAATCAGAGGTTGGGGCCTGGAAGTCTCAGGTGAAACACATATACTTGGAATGACTTCTTTATGCCGTTAGGCACCAGGAAGAATGAACAGAAGAGGACATTGGGGAGATGGGAATGGGAGGCTGGGGTAATTCTGCCTAGAGCGGCTTCCAGCCATGTTTCCTTGGGAGTCCATGCATTTTCAGCTTGCTCCTAATATAGATGAATTTCTTCATTTAGGAGGTCTAGAGAAAGCCCAGAGAAGTCTGTAGTGAATTTAGAAGTGACACAAAGGGAAGTGGTAGGGTGTGCTGACCAACAGTGAGATTTTGACGCTGCATAAATGGGAGATGGCAGAGCCAGTGAGGGAGGATTCGTCCTGTTGTTTGCTTTTGTGCGTTTGTTTTCCTGGAATAATGAGTGGGACAGGGGCAGATATATTGGCTAGAGGAAAATCATACAACAATTAATAAATAATGATACAAGAATAAACTCTGTGTTTCATGTACTCACCACTGTAGGCCTGCTTTTGCCCACCCCCTGTGTTTCATCTGGCAACCTACTTAATGAAGAGATTTAGGATGAACTGACAACATATGGAAGGAACTGTTTGAGGCAAGCACCTCTGGTGGGGATGGAAGGAGAAAGCATCAAACTAGCTGTTTGGTGACCGAAGGACAAAGCAGCTGGTTGCACCAACTTTTTGCTTTTTCACTCAAGGCAATGTTAACACATGCATCACAAAGCTGTTTCACTCCCGGGGTGTACTGACCCAGCCCAGTATTCCATCTCTTTGTGCAGCCGCCTCTAAGATGAAGTTAGTCTCAACCTCTACCCAAGCCACGTATGATCTCCACCCATGAAATCCTTCTTAAACCTCAACCAGAAAAGGTCCCAAGCCAATTCTAGCAGATTCTTACAGAACATAACGCAGGGGGGTTACGTAAGTTATTTGTTCTCCCTCTGCAGAAATATGCAAATGTTTTACAGAGAAGTACACAGTGGTTGTTGACATGACTAGCTCAGGAACCATGGTTATTAAATTAATAGTCCCTAATCCTTAAGAAGGTAAAAGCATTGCATTGCTGAGTCTGAGAAAGGCAAGTTTCCCAGGGGGATTCTTCTAAGTTTTGTATACACACCACCTCCACAGCAATAACGTAAAGTGAGTCCAGAGTCCATTGTCCACAACTCTGGATTTAGCAGGCTTTTCCCTTCCTCATTTGGACACACACCCCTATCTAACAGGCACAAGGCTCTCTGTAGCCTTCATGTATCCAGATGGTGCACTGTAGAAATGGTAATGTGTTGAGTTGCAAAGTGTTGCCCTAGTCCCTTTGGGAGTGCCATCTTATTATCTTCCAAAATATGAAAAAAATGCATTTAAAAATGCATCTGAGAAAGAAAGAAAACTCCTTCTCACCTTTATCAATGAGCTCCTTTACATGCAAAAGTGGAACTCTGAGCAAGGAACTCAAGAGAACATGTTACTTGTCGGCATCCGAGGAAAAAGAGTGTAAAAAGTAAAGGGGCCCAGCCTGTGTGGCTCAGTGTTTGAGTGTTGATTCATGAACCAGGAGATTACGGTTCGATTCCCAGTCAGGGCACATGCCTGGGTTTAAGGCTCAATCCCCCACAGAGGGTGAGCAGGAGGATCAATGAATTTCTCTCATTGTTTACGCTTCTGTCTCTCTCTCCCTCTCCCTTCCTCTCTCTGGAATCAATAAAAACATATTTAAAAAATAAAAGCAAGGGGGCCTGGGCCCCTCTTTTCCTTGACTCACTTCTTTCCAGTCCGCCTCACAGGCACCAAGTACGGCTGTGGGAGTGGAGGCTGTGGCTCCTGCACTGTCATGGTGTCAAGATATGACCCCAAGACCAAGAAGATCCGGTATCCTTTGTGTTGGCCAGGGCCATGCTTGGGTACATCTGGGAAGGATGTGGAGCCTCCCACTGCTGTCCATATTCACTCCTCTCCTCTCCACAGGTGTCTATGGCACTCACACAGCTCTGGGCCTGCTCTCCCTGCAGCTTCCTAAGTTCCAGATCTTTCCCATGGACTTTCTTTCCATCAGATTATACGGGCTAGTGTGCAACCAGAATATTTGTATTTTCAAAAGCTTTGCATGGCTGGGAATCACTGGGCTTAACTAACCCATGGTGGTTTATATAAGTCAATATGTCATCTTATGATCAGTAAAAAGTTTTTTTTCCCCGAATGAAGGGAAAAAAATAGAGAATTGAGGGTCTCTGGGAGACCCTACACAAAACAGTTCCTTATTCTATTTTTCCATTTCTTTTTAATATCCTACACCAGCCACATGTAGGTTCTTTCTTGAACACTTCCAGAACTTTATGGTTTTATATCTAGAGTTCTCTGTATTCTCACGAAAATACAGTTTCATGATTCTCCTGGACTGACATTACTCGCTGAATTATGCTACCCATCCCTATGATTCCTAGGTGTTCTCTTTACACAATTCTATCACAGTCATTATCCAGTTACCGCGTGCCTGGTGCCCATCTGTTCTCTGTATGGGGTTGCTGTCACCACGGTAGAAGGTATAGGAAGCATCAAAACCAGGATTCACCCCGTGCAGGTAAGAGTGTACTCTGATTGGGACCAGGTGTTGGTATAGGTACCCCACATAGTCCCATGTACTCTAAATAGGTCACCAACTGTGAAATCCTTTGTGTTTTTAAATTCACATTTTGTTAGATTCCATGCTTCGTAGCTAGGGATCTTTTCAAAGATTGGTGTATAAACCAAGATTTCTTCATTAATTTTAATACATCTTACTTAGCTTCTCAGCCCCATCTTTGCCCTAAACTAAAACAAGGACAGTTCAGTCTCATGAGAAAAGAAAATTAGATAGAAAATCAGAAGTTTCTAGAAGATAACTGGTTGTCTACCACATTCAAAATACTGAACTCTGAATGAGAGGCTAATTTGTGTACAAATACTCCCCACACTCACCAAATGTCTCAGGAGAAACTGAGCAGCCAGGTGGCAATAAAACACAGCTAAAATGACAACGTGTTCACTAAAGTTTACAGGACTTTTTGAAGAAATGACAATGCTATTTTCATATACTAGCACAGGAACTGCTGCAGAAGTTGTCTTAAAAGCAGTGTATAGAAAGAAAATTATAAATAGCCATATTTTCCCTTGACATTCTTTCTCTTCGAAAACTGGGCTTGGAGCATAGAGGCTAAGAGCGTCCTCTGACAGTTGTTACCATTGATGGGTATTTAGTTATAGTGCATGTCTTTCAACCATAATCTTAATGACTTTTTGATCTTATTAAGATCCTACCTCATATCTGACTCATCACCTTAACAGTTATGGAAGCACCTAATGCTACAGCCTATCAGATTTCTTTCTCTCCAGTCATCTTTCAAAATTACACTTGACATTCAATATTACATTAGTTTCAGGTGTAAAATAGTGGTTTGAAATTAATATAACTTAGGAAGTGATTCCCCTGGTAAGTCTAGTACCAGCTGGCACCATACAGTTATTGCCATTTTCTCGTTCATATTTTTTACAATTTTCTTTTTCTTTTTCTTCTTTTTCCTCTTCCTAAAGAATACCCTTCAACATTTCATATACTACTGCTTTGATGGTGATGAATTCCTTTAGCTTTTTCTTGTCTGTGAAGCTCTTTACCTGACCTTCAATTTTAAATGATAGTTTTGCTGGGTAGAGTAATCTTGGTTGTAGGTCCTTGCTATTCATCACTTTGAATATTTCTTGCCACTCCCTCTGGCCTGCATAGTTTCTGTTGTAAAATCAGCTGACGGTCATATGGACGTTCCCTTGAAGGTAACTAACTGTTTTCTCTTGCTGCTTTTAAAATTCTCTCTTTGTCTTTAGCCCTTGGCATTTTAGTGATGATGTGTCTTGGAGTGGTCCTCTTTGGGTGCTTCTTTTCTGGTACTCTCTGTGCTTCCTGGACTTATAAGTCTATTTCTTTCACCAGGTAGGGGAAGTTTTCTGTCATTATTTCTTCAAGTAGGTTTTCAATATCTTGCTTTCTCTTCTTCTAGCACCCCCATAATGTGAATGTTTGTACGCTTGAAGTTGTCCCAGAGGCTCCTTACATTATCTTTATTTTTTCTATTCCTTTTTCTTTTTGCTCTTCTTGTTGAGTGTTTTTTGCTTCCTCATATTTCAAATCGTTGGTTTGATTCTCAGACTCCTCTACTCTACTGTTGAATCCCTATATATTATTCTTTATATCAGTCAGTGTATGCTTAATTTCTGACTGGTCCTTTTCCTTTTTTTTTTTACTTAGCATATTAGACTTTTATTATATAGGATTTTTACTCCCTATAAGGATCCTTTCCCATTTTTTTGGCATTCTCATTAAGATCCTTAAAAGTCACACTAAGTCCCTTGGAGGTTTCTAGAAGATTCTTGAGTAACCTAATAACCATGGTTTTGAAGTTTATATCTAGTAGTTTGTTTCTTCCATGACTTTCATTTGTGACATCTTTCTTTGTCTCCACATTTTGGCTGTTTCCCTGTGTTTGTTTCTATGTATTGGGTAGAGCTGCTATGTCTCCTTGAGTTGGTAGGGTGACCTCGTGTAGCAAGTGCTCTATAGGGCCCAGTGGCTCAGCCTCCCTGGTCACCTGAGCTGGGATATCTAGGTGCAGTTTCATTGTAGTTGAGACTTGATTGCTGTTGGTGTCACTGGGAGGAATTGACCTCCAGGCCAATTGGCTGTGAGGATCAGCTGCAACTGCAGTGGGAGAGTTGCTGTTAAGGAGACACCCTTTGGAGCAGGACTTGCTGCAGTGGGGCTTTGGTGCTCACTGAATCTGCCCTTGAGTGTGTTGCTTATGGATGTGTAAAGCTGTAATCTGGTATAGGCTGACACTGACCACTGGGTACACTGGCTCTTGGGTCTCCAGGGAGGTGCAAAGTCAGCCACAGTCTGGGGCCACCCAGCAGGAGCTACAGAGAGATATGCTGATTTCTCCTCTTTGTATCGGATTTGGAAGTGCCCAGACAAGGCCCAGCTGTGAAGCAAGGCAGGCTGTTGCTGGTGCCAGGTTTTGGGCCTTTTATTGATAGGTTTGAGGCTTCCTGACCCAGCTGCAGCTTGTTTGAGATTTTAGCTGAGCAAGGACAGGCCATTCATATGCAAAAGCTGCTGCTTGCAGCTTGAGTGGGGTTGTAAATTGGATAAGGCAGGGTCTTAGGGAATCACCAGGGTGGAGCAAACAGAAATGGCTGCCAGTCAATCCTGACTCAGAGGTCCTAGCATAGGAACAATGATCCCTGCAGCACCTCCATATGGGAGAAAGCCGTCCTGAGTTTCTGTCCTGATACCAGACAATCCAGTTCCTCCTGGTATGTGTCTGTGTTCCCCAGAGCCTCGCCCTGGTGCTGGAGCTCAGACGAAGCAGGACCTTGTAAATTCAGTTTGTGGTGCCGGCCTTTTAAGAGGATCAGCTGGATCTCCAGCAGCCTCTGTGTCACTGAGCCCCAATCCGCACTGGTTTTTACAGCCTGTAATTTTTACTGCCTGTAGGAATTTCTCTGCCCAACTCTGGAATCCTGGGCTGGGGGACTGGTGTGGGGCTGGGACCCCTTGCTCCTCCGGGCAGCCTCTGCAGAGACGATTAAAAAAGTGGCCCATGTGGGTGCCAGACCAGCTCATTCTGCGCCTCTGCACCTCCTACCAGTCTCAGTGCGCTTTCTTCTTTACTTCTCTAGTTGTAGGACTTCCATTCAGCCAGCTTTCCAGCGGTTCTGGTTAATAGTTATTCTGTATTTTAGTTGTAATTTTGATGTGGTTGTGGAAGGCGATGAGTATAGGTGTTTACCTAAGGCCACTATCTTCCTACTTTGAATATATTGATTCTGTACAATCTTTTATGCACTAGTTCATTGATGGACACTCACGTTGCTTCCATATCTTGGCTATTGTAAATATTGCTGCAATGAACAGAGGTCTGCATATATTTTTTCAAATTAGCATGTCATGTTAACAAATGCAGTTTTCATTTCAGTAATTGTATTTTTAACTGATTCTTTTTTTATGTTTTCTGATTGTCATTCTTATGTTTCTTATGTCTTTGTTGAAGTTCTCACTAAATTCATCCACTCTTCCCCTAAGTTCATAGAACATCCTTATAACCAGTGTTTTAAGCTCTGCATCTGGTAGATTACTTGTCTCCATTTGTTGAGCTCTTTTTCTGAAGTTTTGTCCCATTCTTACATTTGGGACATTGTTCTTCGTTTCCCCAGCCATTTTGGCTGCTTCTTTGTGTGTGTTCCTGTTTTAGGTGAATCTGTTACACCTCCTGGTCTTGGCAGAGTTAGGTGTCCTGTGGGTCCCAGCAAGGCATTCTCCTTCATCACCCGAGTGGGTTGTATGTGCCCGCCTATTATAGTTGAGCTTTCATTGCTGTGGCAATGTCAGTGGGACAAATTGACCCCAAGTTAACTGGCTTGGAGGAGTGTCTGTGACTACAGCAGACAAGCTGTTTTTCAGGGGCTGTTTCCATGGAGTGGTTTTGCTTTAGCAATATTCTAGTGCCTGCACTGGCCACCCTTTGGGTCTGTTGTTTGTGTAGCTAATTGGTTGATGTTCCAGTGTGGTCTAAAACCATGTATGATGATTCTGGGACCTCTTGGGAGGATCTCTGGTGCAGACCAAGTCACTTGCTGTGCCTGGCCCAAGGCCACCAGGTAGAAGCTACAAAGTGATCTGCAGATGGTTGCCACCTGTGCTGGACCTAGAGGTGCCTGGGAAAGGCTAGGCTGCAAACCGAGGCCAGCTGCCACTTGTGCCAGAGGTATGAGGCATGCTGGGGCCAGATGCTACTTGTCTAGAGTTCATGTATCTCTAAGATATTTTAGGAAAGTCCACAGGGTAGGCCGAGAACTGTCACTTTAAAGAGGTTTCAGGCTTGTGCATAGTTTGGTAGGGCAGGTTCTTAGTAAATCACTAGGGTGGGGTGAACAGTGTTAGTCAAATTAATTGGAGACTCAGATTTGGCACTACCTGTACTAGCAGGCCGGGCAGGAGAAGGGCTGAACATAGGAACAATGGTGTCCACCAGATGGCTATGTGGGGGGAGAGCTCAACCAAGGAACAGTGGTGTGCACTCTGGGGTTTCTGTCCAAGAAAGAGCCACCCTTCCAGCCCTCACCTGAAGCCAGATGATTCAGGTGCCCTATGTCCCTGGCATTTTTCAAGCTGCTGTCCCTTTGCTGGAACTTGGGGCAAATGTTTGTGGGTAAGTAAATCTGTGCTTGGGCACTTTAAGAGGATGCCTGGGTCTCCAGCACTTCTCCGTCTCACTCAGACAGAAGCCCTGCTGATTTTCACAGCCAAGTATTGTAAGGACTCCTCTTCCTGGCAACTGGTGCTCTGGATATGAGGCTGGGATCCCTTGCTCCCTCCACAGCCGAGGTACCCCACCCTGTTCTTAACCATCATAGGTGCGTGTGGGATCAGCCTGTTTTGTGTCTTTGCCTCTCCTACCAGTCACTATGTGGCCTCTTCTTTAAATCCTTAGTTGTAGGAATTCCATTCAGCTAGTCTTCAGTGGTTATCAGTGATGGTTGTTTTATAATTTGATTGAAATTTTGATGGGGTCATGGGAGAAGCCAAGCACAGCATTTACCTACTCCACCATCTTGACCAGAGGTCTCTCTCAATATGCTGGATTTGTTCAGTAGTGCCCTGGAATAACCTCATATTGGCTTGTGAGAGCAGATTGTTAAATTTTGGGGAATTTTGTGAGCCATTCTTTAAACACAGCCATTATTAACAATGAAACTATACAAACTTAACATTAAATAAGTAATGATAAAAACAAAGTTAATAAATATCATTACTCATCATCTGCTAATTATTTTACTACATTTTACTGTTGTTTATACCCCTAAGATTATTTGTCTATTATATCTACTTGGTAGAATGGTATGCCACTATACATCTCTTCCCAGATTCAATAACATCACATTGAAGCCTGACACCAGCCCTATTGGAAATATTTTCACAAATAAAATTGGTAGAAACTACAAATCAGGACTTTTTTCCCCAGAGACCCAGTTGTTAAGATTGACCACCACATTTACATCCAGTTGATCTGCCACATCTGAAACCACACAGCCACATTTCCCTTTAGCTTTAGAACAATGTCTGTCCCTTTTTTTAATGGTTACATATGCCATTGTTGCATTAACATAATTATTTTTTTCAATTACAGTTGATATTCAATGGTATATCAGTTTCAGGTGTACAGCATAGTGGTTAGACATTTATTTAACTTCCAAGGTTCCCCCCAAGATGATGAAGTAAGTAAATATTATGCTTGACTTCTCCCCAATAAGTCTAGTACCCACCTAATACCATATATAATTATTAAAATATTATCGAATATCTGTCCTTTAAGTTTAGCCATAGTTGAACTATGTGGCTTTCATCTCAGGGGGCGTGCTGTTTGAAAAATGTTGAGCCAGTTGGTTGAGCACCATGCAAGAGACACATGGGACAAAGTCACACAGAGGAACCCAGAGTCATGTCTCCCATCTACATCTTCATGGCATAGGTTCTTTGTATAGAGTGGATGAAGTAAATTGTTATTTCTCACTCTCTTTTATTTCCTGTCCAGGATAAGGAAACCAAAGGCTTAATGCATAAATAATGTACCCTTTCTTCCCAGGAAAGACTTGCCAAGTGTCATGGCACACAGTGTGGCTTCTGCAGCCCAGGGATGGCGATGTCCATCTACACGCTGCTGAGGAACCACCCAGAGCCGACCCCTGAGCAAATAATGGAAGCTCTTGGAGGTGAGCCTTCCTGGCCTTCTGCAGGCAAGACCTGAGATAGGAATTGGCCAAGTAACTAGAGAAGGAGGTCTCAGCCATGGAGAGAAGTTGTGGCACAGCTTTGGGCTTCCTCTTCACTACCTCTCTTTACCCAAGTCCTTTCCAGGCAGTGCTGCCTTCATTTTGTCATTCAAGAGGCCAAGAATTGGGGCTATATTGGTTTATCACAAAACTTTCTCCCTCAATAGAACCCATTGTCCTTCTGCAAAGCCATTCAGATGGGCTGTTTATAATACTTTCATTAGAATCTTTTCTAAAAGTGGAAATCTGGATAGTATGGAAGAACAAGATTTTGTTGTTTATTTTTAAATTAATCTGTTAGGATCATTCATGAATTCTACTTATATTAATTATGCAAAGAGAATAGGCTTTCAGATACTTTATAGTTTTATGTTCTGGTTGGGTTCATTATAAGATCAAAGAGGTCATAGATAGCAATTACTTATCATAATAAGCTTGGTGATGAATTCAATTTTCTATAACAAATAGCTGTCAAGTTTAAGTCAACAAACACCATTTTCTACAAAAAAAAGAGAGCATGTCATGTTATCAAATGTAGTCTTCTGTAACAAACATTCGTAGTTTCAAAGTAACTGGTCACTAGTTCTTAGGAGAAAGCTGTAGGAGCAAATCTCTGAATATTATAAGAAAGCTCTTGGTCCCTTTCAATAAAAGACCTAGACAGAAATTCAGTTTTATGATGAAAAGATGTAGACTAAAACAAAGTAAAAATTCAACATATATTTATGGTAACTGGTATGGAAATATTCTCTAGTTACTAGAGTCTAGTAGTTTTCCTTGTCTCTCAACAACTTCTTTACTCAAAATGTTCAGTTTCTCACTAAGTACTAAAACTTTGGGCTATGGTTTCAATGATAATTTTAACCAAACCTGAATAGATTTGAACAATAGATAATCTTTGTTCAATGAAATAACCCACACTAATGAAGTATATAGAGTTTTGAAAAATCAGATATTTTGTGGTTTTTCTTGCTTTTTTAAAAAAAATATACACAGTTTTATAGCAATGAATTATTTCCTCCCAAATTCTATGTCTGTAATTCACATAGCGACCACTATGAGTCTATGTTGTAAATTCTGGTACAAGATCTATTTTTGAAGAACATCTCTGTTCCAAAGAGCAATTTTGCTGGTTTGGGAAGCAAAACAGAATTTAATTACTATTATAACTTTCCACTGAAAGCATGAAGTACAAATATGCAGTATATTTCTATATCATTTGTTAAACATTGATCTCTTCTTAATCAGGTAATTTGTGTCGCTGTACTGGATACCGACCAATTATAGAAAGTGGAAATACTTTCTGCATGGTAAGTTAAAATAAAGAATATGTATAAAATTTTTTTCAGCTGATTTATTGTTTCTTAATCTATATTTCATTTTCTTCAATAGAGTTTGCATCTATTGAAAAGAAAACTTATTAAAAGCTCAGTATATCCTCTATGCCATGTATATAAGCTTTGAAGGAACATGTATGAAAGAGAATTAGTGAACAGGAAGGGAAGACACAGAGGAGGCTTAAGAAGACTAAGCCTGGAAAGACATGATGAGTGCATGGAGTTGCAGTAACTGACCAGCGTAGTAACCGATGATCCTAAAGAGGAGACATACTTGCGACGAGGTCTCAGTGAGGTGTTTTTCCAGCACCCATTTTTTATTGCAAAAATTAATTATATAAAATTTCTATTGACCAAAACAACTCAAGGTATACAAGTTAATTCCAAATCCTAAATATTTTTTAAAAGAAACTACTTTTAGGCCAGTAATGAAGAATTCAAAAAGCCTAGCTTATTTTAAATCCTGAGTAAAATACTATTTGAATTGAACCATATCAATTGCCAATATTCCACCATTCTTGACCCATGAAAACAACTTCATATGATTCAACCCAATGCTATGTAATTATTTCCCTGGAGATGAAATCTATAGAAAGACAGGCATTTTGTTTCACTCATTCTGGGTCCCCACATTCAGACATTTACAGTTAGTTCCTTTATTGTGCATAGCGTTGTCACAATATCCAAATCCCTTCTTAACTCCATAGGAAATTACCTTACTCAAGTCCTCCCCAGAGACTTGAGTGAAAATATAAGCCACCACTTTAGCTCTTCTTAATGTCAAAAACTGTGCGCACCTATTGCATATTTAATCTAACAAACCTCTTTGGAACATGTTTTATTTTCCTAATTTAACAAACTCAACCCAGCTAGCATGTGCTAAAGCAGGAGCTAGAACCCAGGTCTTCTTGTCTCCATGTATGAAGGCAAACTAGTGGCCTGTGAACAGCCACAGACACAGGCCGTGTCTGTACATGACAAGGGCAGACAGGAATCATTATTCACCTGAGAGCTGCAGTCCCTGACCAGTGAACTCAGGCCCAAGACACTCGTTTGGTTCTACACGAAAGGTCCTGAAAATTAAGGTCAATGGTCTGGGACTTAAATTATCCAAATAATTCAGAATAGCTACACTAACATGCAGATAAACTCAGGTGTTCCATTTCTTTAGATGTGTGTGTAGCAGGTCTTCAAGGCAGTCTGCCTTCCCATGAGTTCATTAAAGATCCAAGCTGTCTGACCCTTACAAGGAAAAAGAGCCTTTTTGTTTTGTTTTGTTTCAAGTTACCACCTTACAACTACACTCCATTTACCTCACGTTTTAGTGGGAAACCTTAACTGCTGACCAAGCACTCCTCTAACTCTCTCCATCCTCCCCTGAGACTTCAATGAGACCATTAACAAGACCCTATCATGAGCGTGGTACACGTTCCTGCCATTTCTCTAGCTGTTCAGTGAATGAATACCTTGATCCCCACCCCAGCCCATTAAGAGTCCTTGAGGGCAAGGACACACTCTATGACCTCCTCCTGTGGGGCCTGGACACTGCCTGGTACTCAGGTTAGAATTTAAAGAATCAACCAATGATTTTGTTTTAAACTGCGTTCCTTCCGAAGGCATCAAATGTTTGTCAGATGAAAGGATCGGGAAAATGTTGCATGGATCAAGAGGAAGGGTCTTTTGTGAGTAGACAGGAAAAGGTAAGTATGTTCTGCTGCAGTTGGATTTGACTGAAAAATACCCACGTAAATCCAAATGTATTCACGTTATCTACTCTTTTGGGCATAAACAACCTTCAAAAGTCCCCCAAATGGGCAGGCCCCTGACTTTCATGAGGCCAGTCACCACAAAAGGCTGTCCTCTGTCAAAAGCATTGCAACTTTCTGTGCTAATCTGGGTTTACCCCCCCGTGACCCCCAATCAGGCGACATAAGCAGTGGTGCATCTTTATGCTCATGGCAAATACGTATCTGCAAATAACACTTGAGACCTAGTCAGAAACTTAAAACCCAACTCCTGACACCCAAAGAGCCAGTCCGGAGCTCAGTAAAGCTTCCAGGGGCACCGTCATGGTCCTCCGAAGGTGGGGAGAATCCCACTGGGGGCACCCTGGGCCCTGGCACCCACCTTTAGTGTCTGAGGTGTCAAAGGATCAGGCCCTAACTCTGAAGTCCCACAGTTAGAGACTCCTGTGCATCTCCCAGTTACTCTGAAGTTCCACTTGTATTTTGTTTTGTTTTGTCGAGATATGTACCAAACTGTATAATGAAGACGAATTCCAGCCCTTGGATCCAACCCAGGAACCTATATTCCCTCCCGAACTGATAGTAAGAAACTTTACTTTTATTTCAAAACATAATGTGCTATAGTAAGTTTGTATTATCCTGTGGAATTACCGAGCTTTAGACAGTAGAAGTTGGAATTGTGTCCACTATAATAACCCCTTTCCAGGAACTTGTTCAGCTCCACTGTAAATAATTTGAAGCAGATAGTTTAGAGGCGTGGGGCTGCCAGGACCTCAGAGATGATTTGGTCCCACCCCCTTCGTTGAAGAGTCTGAGCTCAGAGCTTGTAGGTGACGTACCCAATGTCACACAGCTACTCTGTGAGATACGTTGAAGGCATTTTGTACAACCGGTCCAGTAAAATTCAAATTATACTTATTATGATGGAATTAAGTTATTTTTACAGTTAACCTCTGTGATTTCAACTCAGGTGGGAGAGAGAGCGAATAATATAATCAGTGTGATAGGCCCATCATTCTACTCCATGACTATGCCCTGGAGAGAGCATGAGATGAGGGATATGATTCTACCGGCTTTTCAGAGTCTCAGTCCCTGCACACCCCTCAGAGTGTGAGAACTTGGACACGCCTTGTATTTAAAGACTATATGCATACATATTGATATAGATATACACATGTGTATATATACATTATAACAACATCCACATACACTATGTTTTTCAAGGATAACTTTGCCTATAAGCAATTTTTATCCTACCAAAAAATCCTAATCCCAAAGATGAGGCCCCTCTGAGTCACTCTTGGGACAGAACTAGAGCGAGAAGCCAGGCCCTTTAGACACTCATCATACCATGCGGCCTCCTCTTCACACACTTACTTCACAAACAGAGTCTGCTCTACTCTATATGCAGGCATTGACGGACAGACATCCATTGACGGACAGACATCTATTATGATGTTTAATGCAGTGGTGCCTACACAAAACTTACAAATCTGGTCCCAAACAAAGCCACCCTTTCCTGTTCCCTAGAAGTTAGGTCTCATCAGAAAACTAAAATGGCCAGCGGGCCATTTGGTCACCCAGAACAGTGTATATTACCTGAAAGTCTATGGGCTTTGCTTCTCTACAGAGGATGGCAGAAGATCCAAGCAAGAGAAGGCTGACATTTCAAGGGGAAAGGACTACCTGGATTACCCCTGTGGCCCTGAATAACCTCCTGGAGCTGAAAGCCAAGTACCCCAAGGCCCCCCTTGTCATGGGGAACACTGCAGTGGGTGGGTGTTTTAAAGTCTGTTCTTTAGGCAACCCAAACACTGTGTCTCTCTTTAAACTCCTCATAAATGCAATTCATCTTTACTAGTGGATGCCTCTGCCTTTAGAATGCTTTGTTGCTTTCTTTTGCAAATGTCTTTTTTGTCACCATTTTCCCTCTTGATTATCCATAAGCAACATCTATTAGCACTCATTGACTTCCTTTCCTAATTGCTTTAAATGCTTTTCTCCTTGAGGACCCGGCATTAAATTCAAAGATGAATTCCATCCAGTTTTCATATCTCCATTTGGGCTTCCAGAACTGTATTTTGTGGACAGCACAGATAACGGTATGCACCTTCTTTTTCAAATATGTAATGATTGGCTGTTGGTGGATTGTTCATTATATAAAATGGGCTGATTTGAGCACTTCATAGAATATCTGACCTCGTTTAATAATTCAAAAAATGTTTATTGAGCATCTACTCTGTGTTTTCTGTGAGCTTTTTCAAACTAACCCACTCCACTCAGCTGTGTCACTGAGGACTGCATTGTCATGGGAGCCGTAATGGCGGGAAGGTGCCCCGTAGTTCAGCCAGGTATGGGAAGAGTGACTGAATAAGACTTAAGACATTGGCTGGCTGGTAGGAAAGCGTCTTGCTAGACATCATTATTTTTCTTTTTTTTTTCCTTCACCCGAAGATATGTTTTTATTTTATTTTTAAATATTCTTATATGTTTTTATTTATTTCAGAGAGAGAAAGGGAGAGGGAGATATAGAAACATCAGTGAGACAGGATCATTAATTAGCTGCCTCCTGCATGCCCCCTACTGGGGATCGAGCCTGCAACCCAAGCTTGTGAATCAAACCGTGATCTCCTGGTTCATAGATCGACACTCAACCCTGAGCCACACTACTGGGCTGTTTTTATTTATTTTAGAGAGAGAGAGAAACACACGCCCGGACAGGGAATCTAACCCAAAACTTAGCTATATACCCTGACCAAGATTCAAACCCACAACCTGTTGGTGTACGGGACAACGCTCCCGTGGTCGGCAAACCGAGGCTCGCGGGCCACATGCGGCTCTTTGGCCCCTTGAATGTGGCTCTTCCACAAAATACTGACTTCTGTGCATGGGCCATGAAGTTTCAATCGCACTGTACGTGAGCACCCACACGTGGTATTTTGAGGAAGAGCCACACTCAAGGGGCCAAAGAGCCGCATGTGGCTCAGGAGCCGCGGTTTGCCCAGCTGCAGTTTGCCAACCACTGCTAACCAACTGAGCTCGCTAGACATTACTTTCTGATTCACAAATTTGTTTAAGGCTCATCTACACCCACACACACACACTCACTCACACACACACACACACACACACACACACACACAAACTAGACTACAAAATTTGAACGTTTAGCTGTGAACAATAACCTTATTTATTTTACGTTCTTTTAACAATTTAGCAAGTGCTTTCATATCTCATTTCTCTTTATCCTCACAACAGCCCTGGGAAGTATACATAGCAGGCAGCCTTGGGATCTCTGTTCTCCCAAACATTTGTAGAGTTAAAGGCTGAAATACCTTCCCAACTTCGCACAGCTATCAATCGGTTAAGTTGGGACTAGATCCCATGTCTTCTTACTCTTAGTCAAGTACTCCTTTGCATGATGCAGCAAATAAGGCTGCCTGAGAAACATATCCCACCATCCACTACCAAAACTCAGCATCTGAATGGAGAACACGCTACAGGAGCTAAAAATGCTACATAAAATGGGTTCTCCCCAGTGAGTAAATAGCAATCAAACGGAAAATTGTCTGCTTCCCTTCTGACCTGCTAATCTGAAGTCAGTCTGCCCATTAATTCTGTTCACCTTTTACACTCCCAGAAAGAGGTGGAGCAGGGGGAAGCCAGGCTGGTGCGGGGGGAGTGGGGGTTTGGAAGGAAGATTATGGAAGTACTTGGTGAGGGGGGGAGCAAGGGTTGGGGAGGTAGAGCCTACAGAATCAAAGCCAATGTTTCTCAATCTCTTTATTGCTGCCTCTCAGAGGGGCAATAGAACTTTTTTCTCTAATCATCTCTCCATGAAATTTTAAAACCACAGAGAGACAATGTATCTTTTTATGTACAGTATGTATATCAGAGCTTTATACATAAAAAGGAAAAGGTTTTTTTCACCCCCTTTGGGGCAGTATTGCCCCCCTTAAGAATACCTCCTACTGGTTTGGCTCAGTGGATAGAGCATCAGCCTGTGGACTCAAGGGTCCCAGGTTCGATCCAGGTCAAAGGCATGTACCTTGGTTGCGGGCACATCCTCAGTAGGGAGTGTGCAGGAGGCAGCTGAATCGATGTTTCTCTCTCATTGATGTTTCTAACTCTCTATCCCTCTCCCTTCCTCTCTGTAAAAAAATCAATAAAATATATTTTTAAAAAAGAATACATAAACTAGATGACATCACTACTCAAAGCATCCCCTGTGAGTTCACCTGCAGTAAACCGACCCGAGGCACAGGTGGGTGTCTATTCTCGTTCTGATAAGGGAACAGTAGGAAGCAACGGCTCTGGAAGGAAGGCAAGCGGGCAACGCGAACGTGCAGGTCAAGTCCCACTCGGGCTTACTGAGCTTTTAAGAACCTTATAAAATCTTGGCTGCAAATTTTATATTTGATCAATACATTCCAGAAAACACTAAATTAGAAATAAACTAATAAATTTCAAATATCTGTGGTTGAAATATATTAGCGTATATGCATATATGACCGTACACGTGACTGAGAAAAAGAATTTGGTACCTAATATCTGGGAATAATGAAAATTGACAGAAATGAGCTTCATCTTTGGTTCCTGTCATTCTCAGTTAATGAGAAAAGGGAAGATCTATTCGAAAGGTGGCTTCCATGCAGCCCAGGTGTCTTTTTCCTTTAAGGTTTCATGCCAGTGTTTTACTTTCAGGGGTGACCATCGGGGCGGGCTACAGCCTCGCCCAGCTGAATGATGCCTTAGGTTTTATTGTTTCGGAGCAACCAAAGGAGAAGACTAAGACCTACCGTGCCCTCCGGACGCACCTGAGGACGCTTGCCGGAGTCCAGATCAGGAGTATGGCGGTAGGTTCTCTAGTGTCATAGGAAATGGGCCATAGGTACAGTCAGCCATACAGTTCTGTTCAGTTGAGCAAACATCACTCTGAAGAGGAAACCCAACAAGGCAGTGTTGAATAAATCTCTGCAACATGAGTGTGTGTGTGTGTGTGTGTGTGTGCACATGCGCAGAGCGCTCGAGAAGGTCACATTGTGTGCATGTGTGTGCCCAGAGTAAGAAGCAGCATATTATATAACAAGATTATGCTCCTGGAATCTGATGGGGCCCAAATTCTAATCTCAGCCTGTCACTTGTGAGTGGCATGATCCTGGAGAAACCATTTTAAGCCACTGTTTCTCCATTGTAAAAATTAAGCCCGGACAGCATGGCTCAGTGGTTGAGCACCAACCTATGAACCAGGAGGTCACAGTTCGATTCCTGGTCAGAGCACATGCCCGGGTTTCCGGCTTGATCCTCAGTAGGCAGATGGCAGCTGATTAATGATTCTCTCTCATCATTGATGTTTCTATTCCTTTCTCCCTCTTCCTTCCTCTCTGAAATTAAAAATAAAAATTAAGGTTCAACCCAATGGACTGTCTCTAAGATCCTGTCTGGTTCTAACAGTCTGTGAAAGGTGTCTTATCCAAGGTTTAGTAAACAAGAGCCTGCCTTTCTGAAATACTCTTTTATGGATGGTTCTCCTCTTAGAGCTTTGCGATGAGGTCAGTTTCCAAACATGTGTATCCCAAATGTCAACTCTTGGACATCCCCAGTTATCTAGTTTATCAAGGTTTCCTATTATCTAAGATTTAAGAGAAATTTGGTTCAAACCACTACCCATTCCACACAAGGTGAGTAGTTCAGTGGCGCTGAGAGGGGGACACATTTTTCCTAGTTGTCTCTGGCTCTATTTCTGTTGATTCTCAAAATCCACCATATGTTTTCACCTTGGGCATCTTCTATCCCTTTTTCTGGATCATGTTTTCCTCTCATCATCTTGCCTTCTTAGCTCCCTTCAAATGTCCTCCTTATTGACAGTTTGGGCACAGCAGCACCGCAAACATTTAGAAAATGAGTTCCATTTCCCGGTTCTTTAGAGTTTCCTCAGGCTGCAGTCTGCATCTTCCCCTGTGTTACAGAACACTCACTCTAGGGCCAGTTCTCAGAGACAGCTGTCTCCTCGTTACACATGGGAAAGGAATATTTTCTCAGGCAATGAGTCTGAATGGAGTCAGGGGTCAGAACCTTGCCCCGTATGTTGTCCGAATCTACTTCACTGCCCCAAAGCTCTGCCAGATCTTTCTACGATGCAGAGAAGAGAATTAAAAAGCTTACACAAGATCCCTGCATGCATAACTGCTTATCTGTTAAATAGCTAAGAGTAGCTATAAAGAAATGTCTCCTTTATTTATTTAGACTTTAGGAGGACATGTGGTGAGCAGGCCGAATTTTTCTGACCTAAATCCAATTTTAGCAGCAGGAAGTGCTACCATCAATCTGATATCTAAAGGTAAGAGACCAATTTTAAGCATTTTGTTTTATAATTATCAATGTCAGGTACCTCCTTCCATGAGCTATGACCTGGGAACCCAAGTATATCCAACTTAGACTTACCAAATACATATAGGTGACAACTACATTCCCTCAAACATAAGGATGAAGCTGAGATCAATTATCCTGTTCTCTAGATATTCTGTATCTCATAGATAAGTTACTGCACCAAATAATTTTTCTTAACTGTTTGGTCACATTCATCACAGTCCAAAAGCAGTTATCAAAAAATGTCTGAGGTGCATCTCTGTGGTTTCAAAGTTTTATGGCATATTTGATTTCAGAGTTTCATAAAGGTGGAATTTTTCTTCTAGGACTTTTCATTTTAAACAAAATCAACTTTGTGGGGCACATGACTCATTACTTCTCTCTTTATTCACAACCGGTTTAATCCTTGCCAAGGGAAAATGATTGTACTTAAGGAAATAAAAGCAGTGCATATTATTCATAGAACTATTGTTGTAACCCTGTCTTTGATTAAAATCACATTTAAAAAATATGGTGGATCAAATAAGAAAGCAGGGCAAACTGCTTAAAGAAAAGAAGCTATATCTGAGGCACCCACCTCTGCCACTAGTCCCACCTCCAGCACTTGGGACAGGTCATCTAACCTCTCCGGACCTCTGGACCTCAGGTTTCCCATGTGTGAAATACATTCTCCCCATTTCCCGTTTGTGAAACTGGGTTGCTTCTGTATAGCCTTTCAGCTTATCTGGCCCAACCCTTTCATTCCAACAATGAGGAACCAGAAGCCCCAAAGGTTCTGGGACTTCCCTAAGGAGACACAGCGTGGAACCTGGAGCTAGAACCCACATTGTCTGGCCCCCAGCCATCACTCTCTCTCTTTCACCGAATACATCCCCTCTGCCCTTGGCTGTATATTCTCCAATTGAATATGTGCATTCTAATCAAGGTCATTTCTCTGACAGAAGGAGAACGGCAGATTCCTTTAGACGGCCATTTCCTTGAGAGATCGCCTGAAGCTGACCTTAAGTCAGAAGAGATTGTGTTATCTGTGTATATTCCCCACTCTACACAGGTAAGGACTCCTGACCCGCTGCCCGCCCAGGGGCACCCTGAACCCTGTGCAGGAGCCATAGACAGACTCCCAGGGATAGTGCCTTCTCCTTTCCCAACCAGCAGCTGCAGGGAGACGATTGGTCTGTGCTCAGGAATGGCCAGATTCTCAATGACCATTTCATTTGCTTTCCTATCAGGGCCATCTTGAGCTTTTGTGGACCTTGGACATTTTTGCCTTCATGGGTCTCTGTTCATAAAAAATCAAATCAATGACCATCCTATATAATAAAAGCATAATATGCTAATTAGACTGGACGTCCTTCCGGACGAAGCTGGGGCTGCCAGGGAAGCCCAGGTCCCAGGTGCCAGAGGAAAGCTGGTGCCGGCAGCCGGGGGAAGGAAGGCTTACTCTTGCACGAATTTCATGCATTGGGCCTCTAGTGTTATTACAAAGATGAATATAACCCAGTGTTATATATTCATTGTTACTATATTCATCTTTTCTTTTGTTTTTAAAAGAATTTAAAAGAAAAACATTTCTGTGGGCCTTCTCTCTGCAAAGAAGAGCCTTTTGTGTGAGCAGCTGAATTTTTAGTTTCAGATAAATATGCATTTTAGCCAAGACTGAGGCAAACTATCGCCAATATCACCTCCCATAAGTTCCTGGTGAACTGAAAGTTCATTACCATAAAATACTTCCAAGTCAACCAACATTTGTTAACCAAATACTTTAAATAAAATTTAAAGTCAGGCATGGGGCTAAATCCAGGAGACACCACGCTGATGTATAAGACACAGTGTCCTGTCTTCCAAGGTCTGTAAATCTCAAAGGAAGGGCTTGAGATAGGAAACAGGAAATGAGTGGACAAAAAGCTGGGGTGGTTCCTGTGATGGGGAGAGTCCTCCCCTGTGTTGTTCAAAAGGGAAGGGAAGCATAGGTCAGTGGAGAGAAGAGGGTGGTCATTTCAGGTGAGAGAACAGCATGAGGATGGGGATTGGGGTGAATGGCAGCTGGAGGAGCCCCATGAAATGAGACTGGATGGGAGCTGGGGCCCCATATCTATTGCTTCATCAGGAGCTGGTACATGTTCTAGCAGACAACCACCTCGGAAGCAAGGTAAAATCTTAATAAGTGGTATTTTAAGAATATCAATCCACTGGAAAGATCGAGGAAAAATTGGTTGGAGGGTAGACTGAAGGTTGAATGAATAGTTAGGAGGCTAATGCAACAATTCAGGTGGGAGAAGGTAATGAGGGTGGTGGCAGCAGGAATGGAAAGTCCCCCCAGTCAGTACATAGAGTAAATGTGACGAGTGTCTCCAGCACTTCCTTATCACCTTTGCTTTCCAAATCAAAAATGTTTTATCCTTGACAGGGTCCGTGGTGGTAGGGTTACCTTCTCCCCCACCCCACCAAGATACTGGCCACACAAAGAGATGTTCTCCCGTTTTGTCACTCTAATATTTAACACTAATCATGAAATTTAACCTAAAATGACAAATTTAAACCTGAAAAACACTGGAAGCCATTTAGTGCTGTAGTTTTCAAGCTTTGTTTTTTTTTTTTTAACAGTAGAATTCTTTCTGCAAATGAAATTTACATAGAACACCAAACTAGTTAAAAGTGAAGGTTTGGTAGTTTGCTCTGAGAGACACCCCACCTCTGGATCCTCCCCTCATCCTTTGAGGCACCATCTGATCAAACCCAACCTTCTCCTTTTAAAGAAAATTAAGACCCAAACAGTTTAAGTTGTTTGCCCGAAGCCAGGTGAGGTGATTTGGAGTTGAAAGTAGATCAGCATAGACTCTGAAGCCAGACGGCTAGGGTTTGAACCCCAGCTCTGCCACTTACTGTGTGACCTTGTGTAAGTTAGTTAACCTCTCAGTTCCCTCATCAGTAAATTGGAAATGAGTACAGTTACTGTGAGAATTAAATATTAACATACTAGCAGGTAAAACACACGGGCCAGTGCTCACATACCATCAGCTCTACAGTTAATAACAGTGAGAATTCCAGACCATTAGCAGGGTCCTTTTTATTATTAATAATCACCTAAGTGCCCTGTTTGTCACACAGTAGAGACAAGCACAAACCTTTCTGAGTGTTTTTTTTTTCTTTATTGATTATGGTATTACATATGTGTCCTTATTCCTCCAGTGGCACTTTGTGTCGGGACTGCGGCTGGCCCAACGCCAGGAGAATGCCTTTGCCATTGTCAATGCCGGGATGAGTGTGAAGTTTGAAGATGGCACAGACACAATCAAGGACCTTAAAATATTCTATGGGCGTGTTGGCCCCACTGTGGTCTCTGCAAAGCAAACCTGCAAGCAGCTCATCGGGAGGTAGGTCACAGCACATCCAGAACATAGAACCCAGGCCTTCCTATTTTACTGAAAATAGCACGTAGAGATTTTTTTCTGATTATAAAATATAGCTATATATTCATTTAAAAAATTTAATTGCTGCCAAAAAAATAGGATAACGAAAATAAAAGTCACCCCCAAACCAACATATTTCAAGGTACAGTAATTTTTGTTGTTGTTTCTGTAATAAGATTACTGCACAAATTAATAAAAGTAGATATAACCTTCAAATTTTCACTTTTAATTAACCTACACAGTAAGTAAACATTTCCAATACTGTGTCCTAAGATATCTGAACATTTCCTTAAACCACATAAAGAGGATGAAATATTCTAAAAGGTTAAATGGCCTTCCTCTCGTCACTCTCAATACAGAGAACATCTTGATGGTCGCACCTGGGGTGGGGGGAGAGAAAGTGGGCACAAATGGAAGAAGGGGGTTGAAAAGTACAAACTTCCAGCTATAAAATGAGTAATTCACGGGAATTTAATGTATAGCATGGTGACTATCCTATATAATAAAAGCCTATTATGCTAAGTGTCCCATCGTCCGGTGGTCCATTCAACCTATCAAAGCGTAATATGCTAATGATATGCTAAAGCCACTCAACCGCTCTCTATGACGTCCACTGGCCACCAGGGGGCAGACAGTTGTCTGGTAGACCAGTTGCTATGACATGCACTGGCCACCAGAGGGCAGACGCTCCAACCGGTAGATTAGCTTGCTGCTGGGGTCCAGCTGATTGGGACTGAGTGAGATAGGCCAGACACACCCTGGAGCCTTCCCACAGTCCCTACCCTCCTGGCCAACTTCCGGAATCCCTCCCTGGCCCCAATCATGCACCAGTGGACTCCCTTGGCCTGGCTTGTGCCCTCTTGCAATCCGGGACCCCTCAGGGGATGTCAGAGAGCCAGTTTCAGCCTGATCCCGCAGGCCAGGCCGAGGGACCCCACTAGTTAATAATGCTGTATTTTGTATTTAAAAGTTAAGAGAGTAGATATTTATAATTCTCATCACACTCTGGCCTGGTGGCTCGGTTGGTTGAAGCATCATCCCATACACCAAAAGGCTGTGGGCTCGATTCCCGGTCAGGGTACATACCTAGATTGTGGGTTCGATCCCCAGTTGGGGCACATTCAGGAGGCAACAGATCGATGTTTCTCCCACTGCATCAGATTCTAAATAAAGCAGGTGAAATATTTAAGGATATTTTATGTCGACTTCAAAGATGGCTACAGATTGCTCCCCATCTTCCCTTGTTCTATCAGTTTAGTGTGTCTTCGCCTCATCTGTGGAATGTTTGCATTCTTCCCTACTAGGCAATGGGATGACCACATGCTGAGCGATGCGTGCCGATTGGTCCTGGATGAGATTTACATTCCGCCAGGAGCTGAGGGTGGCATGGTAGAATATAAGCGAACCCTCATGATCAGCTTACTCTTCAAATTCTACCTCAAAGTGAGGCGAGGACTGAATAAAATGGTAAACGACTTCTCTGAGACTCTGGGTGCCTTGACATTCTGAGTGGGAGTCTGCACAGGAAGGACTTGCCCTGCATGGTTTTGATACCCATCAAGGGCACTGAGTATGGGCCCTTCTCGCTCTTCTTTGTTCCTCTCCTTCCCTTCTCCTTCACTATTGGGCTGAGAAGGGGACAATCTTGGTGTTCTATTTGCCCTATAATTTGTATAACAAATACTAATATGCATGCAAGTTGACCTGCTGTCACAAAAAACCTTCAGTAAGTAAATCATAACATCTTTCCCTATTTTAAGAAAAAAAATGTTAATAACCCAACTTTAATATTTAGAAAATGTGAATAAGCCAGAAAAGAGGAAAAAGCATTTGTAATCCTATCACTGTAGCTAGCCACTATTAATATTTTGATATGTATCCTTCTAAAACCTTCTTTATGGATGTGTATGTATATATGCCACATATATACACCCATAGAACTGGTTGCTTATTTCACTTTGTAATATAAACTTCTCTCAGTGTCATTAAATATTTTTCAGTGACATTATGACATAAGTTTACATGTCATGTTTATGGAAAGATGTACCATTATTTGGTACATGTTCTAGCAGACAACCACCTCGGAAGCAAGGTAAAATCTTAATAAGTGGTATTTTAAGAATATCAATCCACTGGTAAGATAGAGGAAAAATTGGTTGGAGGGTAGACTGAAGGTTGAATGAATAGTTAGGAGGCTAATGCAACAATTCAGGTGGGAGAAGGTAATGAGGGTGGTGGCAGCAGGAATGGAAAGTCCCCCCAGTCAGTACATAGAGTAAATGTGACGAGTGTCTCCAGCACTTCCTTATCACCTTTGCTTTCCAAATCAAAAATGTTTTATCCTTGACAGGGTCCGTGGTGGTAGGGTTAGCTTCTCCCCGACCCCACCAAGATACTGGCCACACAAAGAGATGTTCTCCCGTTTTGTCACTCTAATATTTAACACTAATCATGAAATTTAACCTAAAATGACAAATTTAAACCTGAAAAACACTGGAAGCCATTTAGTGCTGTAGTTTTCAAGCTTTGTTTTTTTTTTTTTTTAACAGTAGAATTCTTTCTGCAAATGAAATTTACATAGAACACCAAACTAGTTAAAAGTGAAGGTTTGGTAGTTTGCTCTGAGAGACACCCCACCTCTGGATCCTCCCCTCATCCTTTGAGGCACCATCTGATCAAACCCAATCTTCTCCTTTTAAAGAAAATTAAGACCCAAACAGTTTAAGTTGTTTGCCCGAAGCCAGGTGAGGTGATTTGGAGTTGAAAGTAGATCATCATAGACTTTGAAGCCAGACGGCTTGGGTTTGAACCCCAGCTCTGCCACTTACTGTGTGACCTTGTGTAAGTTAGTTAACCTCTCAGTTCCCTCATCAGTAAATTGGAAATGAGTACAGTTACTGTGAGGATTAAATATTAACATACTAGCAGGTAAAACACACGGGCCAGTGCTCACATACCATCAGCTCTACAGTTAATAACAGTGAGAATTCCAGACCATTAGCAGGGTCCTTTGTATTATTAATAATCACCTAAGTGCCCTGTTTGTCACACAGTAGAGACAAGCACAAACCTTTCTGAGTGTTTTTTTTTTCTTTATTGATTATGGTATTACATATGTGTCCTTATTCCTCCAGTGGCACTTTGTGTCGGGACTGCGGCTGGCCCAACGCCAGGAGAATGCCTTTGCCATTGTCAATGCTGGGATGAGTGTGAAGTTTGAAGATGGCACAGACACAATCAAGGATCTTAAAATATTCTATGGGCGTGTTGGCCCCACTGTGGTCTCTGCAAACCAAACCTGCAAGCAGCTCATTGGGAGGTAGGTCACAGCACGTCCGGAACATAGAACCCAGGCCTTCCTATTTTAATATTTTAATGAAAATAGCACTTAGGATTTTTCTCTGCTTATAAAATATAGCTATATATTCATTTTAAAAATTTAATTGCTGAAAAAAAAAAGATAAGGAAAATAAAAGTCACCCCAAAACCAACATATTTCAAGGTACAGTAATTCTTTTTTTGTCGTTTCTGTAATAAGATTACTGCACAAATTAATAAAAGTAGATATAACCTTCAAATTTTCACTTTTAATTAACCTACATTTCCAATGCTGTGTCCTAAGATATCTGAACATTTCCTTAAACCACATAAAGAAGATAAAATATTCTAAAAGGTTAAATGGCCTTCCTCTCGTGACTCTCAATACAGAGAACATCTTGATGGTTGCACCTGGGGTAGGGGGGGAGAGAAGGTGGGCACAAATGGAAGAAGGGGGTTGAAAAGTACAAACTTCCAGCTATAAAATGAATAATTCACGGGAATTTAATGTATAGCATGGTGACTATCCTATATAATAAAAGCCTAGTATGCTAAGTGTCCCATCGTCCGGTCATCCATTCAACCTATCAAAGCCTAATATGCTAATGATATGCTAAGGCCCTCTCTATGACGTCCACTGGCCACCAGGGGGCAGTTGTCTGGTAGACCAGTTTCTATGACATGCACTGGCCACCAGAGGGCAGACGCTCCAACCGGTAGATTAGCTTGCTGCTGGGGTCCAGCCTATTGGGACTGAGTGAGATGGGCCAGACACACCCTAGAGCCTTACCACAGTCCCTAAGCAGCTGGCAAACTTCCCTAATCCCTCCCTGGCCCCAATCATGCACCAGTGGGGTCCCTCAGCCTGGCCTGTGCCCCCTTGCAATCCGGGACCCCTCAGGGGATGTCAGAGAGCCAGTTTCAGCCTGATCTCGCAGGCCAGGCCTAGGGACCCCACTAGATAATAATGCTGTAATTTGTATTTAAAAGTTGTTAAGAGAGTAGATCTTTAAAATTCTCATCACACTCTGGCCTGGTGGCTCGGTTGGTTGAAGCATCATCCCATACACCAAAAGGCTGTGGGCTCGATTCCCGGTCAGGGTACATACCTAGATTGTGGGTTCGATCTCCAGTTGGGGCACATTCAGGAGGCAACAGATCGATGTTTCTCCCTCACATCGATGTTTCTCTCACTGCATCAGATTCTAAATAAAGCAGGTGAAATATTTAAGGATATTTTGTGTCGACTTCAAAGATGGCTACAGATTGCTCCCCATCTTCCCTTGTTCTATCAGTTTAGTGTGTCTTCGCCTCATCTGTGGAATGTTTGCATTCTTCCCTACTAGGCAATGGGATGACCACATGCTGAGCGATGCGTGCCGATTGGTCCTGGATGAGATTTACATTCCGCCAGGAGCTGAGGGTGGCATGGTAGAATATAAGCGAACCCTCATGATCAGCTTACTCTTCAAATTCTACCTCAAAGTGAGGCGAGGACTGAATAAAATGGTAAACGACTGCTCTGAGTCTCTGGGTGCCTTGACATTCTGAGTGGGAGTCTGCACAGGAAGGACTTGCCCTGCATGGTTTTGATACCCATCAAGGGCACTGAGTATGGGCCCTTCTCGTCCTTCTTTGTTCCTCTCCTTCCTTTCTCCTTCACTACTGGGCTGAGAAGGGGACAATCTTGGTGTTCTATTTGCCCTATAATTTGTATAACAAATACTAATATGCATGCAAGTTGACCTGCTGTCACAAAAAACCTTCAGTAAGTAAATCATAACATCTTTCCCTATTTTAAGAAAAAAAATGTTAATAACCCAACTTTAATATTTAGAAAATGTGAATAAGCCAGAAAAGAGGAAAAAGCATTTGTAATCCTATCAGTGTAGCTAGCCACTATTAATATTTTGGTATGTATCCTTCTAAAACCTTCTTTATGGATGTGTATGTATATATGCCACATATATACACCATAGAACCGGTTGCTTATTTCACTTTGTAATATAAACATCTCTCAGTGTCATTAAATATTTTTCAGTGACATTATGACATAAGTTTGCATGTCATGTTTATGTACCATTATTTGGTCTATTCCTTATTTTTAGACATTTAGATTGTTTCTAATTTTTTATTAACTTTTTTTTCCTTTTTAGCCTAGTTTAAAATGACTTCCACAGCAGTTCCTCAAAATATGGCCCACAACTGAGTGTCCTCTTAACTCATGAACTGACTCACAAATGGCAGATAAATGATTATACCCACATTTCTTTTATGCCTGAGAATTTTACTCTCTTAGTTCAGCTAGCCTTTTTATTATTATTTTATTAACATTATTTATTAGTAGTATTATCATATTCTATTATGTTTTATTATATACCCTATTATGTGTTATATCATATTTCAGTATATTAATATGTAATCAGTATATATCTAATATATTATTGTATGTAATCTATTAAATATATGTTTTTATTTTCTATTTATTATATATTATCATATATTCTCTAAAATATGACATGTTCTATTATGTTATATATTCTATCATAGAATTTAAAATGCAGAGAAACAAAATTTTAAAAAATCAACTCTAATCCAGTAATCCTACAATTAACATATGAATACATACTTTTATATTTTTAAGTTGAAAAAATGGAATCATACTGTACACAAGTTTTTTCACTTAATTGTATTTCATGAGCATTTTCAATGTCAATAAGTACACTTCTACAAAATTATTTTTAATGACTGCAGAATATTGTATCTTATGGATATACCATAATTTGTGTAGCCATTTCCTTGTTGTTGGGTGTTTAGTTTAATTCTAGTTTCTTCACTGGCACAAATAGTCTGTAATTGGGCACCCTTGTAGATAACTCACAAGTCATCTTTGCCTACTCCCTCAGTTGTTTCTTTGAGGTACATGCCCAGGAGGTTGGCTTGGATTTGAAAGCACAGATCCATTTAGAAGTATATACATACTTCCACTCGTTCAAAAAGGAGACCTGGTCATGAAGGGAGTTCTTCCCTTCCTGGAAAAAGCATTCACTTTTCTGTGCACATAAGTAGATGCAGTTATTCTTCAAATAACTGCTACCAGCCTAGGGAACTTGAAGCTCAGGGCTCTCCCGCAGAACTGGCATCTAATATCTGAAATACTTCTACACGAGTTTCCAAGCTAGTCACTCAGATTGTAAAATTGAATATCAAGTAATCTTCTTTCTAGGATCCCCAGAAGTTTCCTGATATCCCAGAAAATTTCATGAGTGCTGTAGACAATTTCCCCATAGGAACACCCCGAGGACTTCAGATGTTCCAGGTTGGTGGGTAGGGTTTTTGCTTTCTAGTAGGCTTAGTCATTCAGATGTATGCATTACACATGTGTTTCCCCCTTTTCAATAGCCATATTTTGTGTTACATGTAAAGATAAAATCTACTGAAACCAGCTGATGTGACCCATTGTCACCCACACACAACTTGCTTGGTTTAGCGTTTATGTTTTTACTCAAGACTACACAAAGAATTTGATTTTGAATCTCCCTTCTTAACTATTTTCAGCTTTTTTACTTAAAATTTCCTCCTTTCCTTGGCCACTGTTGGTCCTTTTTTTAAAACCTCACTCAACATTTACTGCTTCTAGGAAGTCCTCCCTGCTTTATAAGAGCCACCCAGAATCTCCCAGGAAACTGTGTGTTTTCCTAACACCATATTAGCTGTGTAAATTATTCTTTATTACTCTATGAAATTGATCACATTATGTTAATGTATGTGTTCTGATTCCTCAACAAGGTTGTAGAATCCTTGAGGGCAGGAACAATGTCATCTTGTGTGTGGGAGGGGTCAGGGGGAGGAGTTGGTTAGAGCCTGTAACCAAGAATATATTCCTTACCATAATACTCAATGGATATTTATTAACTCTGACTCATAGCTAGAGATACCCAGTTGCCCGTTGTTTTTCTTGGCTTGTAAGTAATCCAAATATAACAGACCCAATGTTCAGTGCATGAGAATGTCTGGCAGTAAAATAACAGGCTTTTTTCATGAACAGTGTGTGAATCCCCACCAACCTCCTCAAGATCCAGTCGGCCACCCCATGATGCACCAGTCAGCCATTAAACATGCCACTGGGGAAGCCGTGTACGTTGATGACATGCCCCCCATCGCCCAAGAACTCATCCTGGCGGCAGTTACCAGCACCAGAGCTCATGCAAAGATAATGTAAGGAAATAAAAGCTGTCCCTATAAAAGTTACTGAAATGCATTAATAATTTTATACTTAAACCGAGAGCTTACTGTATATGTAAGTCAATTAAAAGTATTTCCTCTTCTGGATGGGAATCATTCATTTTTAAAGCATAGTTATGAAAAAACCTATGGCCAAGAGTCAGAATACCAACGTATTGTCCATGATGTAGTTATGAGGCCCATTGCACTTTTCCCCAGTGTTGGCGGAATCATGTATAGCGTACCCTGAACTTACCCCTGCAACTCTAATGTATACTTTTACATGTTCTCTCCTAGAGCAATTGATGTTTCAGAAGCCCTGGCACTTCCCGGTGTTGTTGATGTGATAACAGCAGAAGATGTTCCGGGAGATAATAACCATAATGGAGAGGTTCTCTATGCACAGAACGAGGTGTGTGATTTGTATGTGACTTAGGATTCAAATACTTTGTGGAAAATGCCATATCACAAAGACTTTCAGAGAACCAAGGACTCCACCTCATTTTCAATTGTGGACTCTTTAGAGATTCTCATAAAAACCATAATCGTGCTTAAGGAAGACTTCTTTAAAAAATTCATAAAAGTCCCAGAAGCAATAAAAGCATCGGCCATTAAGAGAACCAACAGAACTTCAGGAATTTCAGGATGGCTGGATCCCCGTGAGTGATTTCGGAACAGTGAGCAGTGTAGCTGAGGACAGTCCTAGGCAAGACATAATCAAGTTCTGCATCCAATTCTGAACCCCCTAAGTCCCACTCAAGCCATTGTTTTAAATGTATTCTCATAGGCAGGAAATAATCTTGCTTTTGTTCACAGGAACCCAGGGGGTAAATGTAAGAACTTGGGAACAGTAAATCCTTTTTAGTGATTCTATGTTTCAAGCAATTACATTGAACATGTGACTTTTCTACAGGTAATTTGCGTGGGTCAGATCGTCTGCACCGTGGCCGCTGATACCTATGCCCATGCGAAAGACGCCGCTAAGAAAGTGAAGATCGCTTATGAAGACATAGAACCTCGGATTATCACAATAGAGGTATTCGAGCTGCTTTGTTTCTCCAAGAATGACTAGGGTGATGTACTTGTGGCAGAATCCAATCCTCAGAGTCACAGAATAGTACAACCTGGGCTTCATCTATGCTTTACTCAGTGTCATCTCCAAGTTGAGACATGATACTGAGAATTTTCCTGCCTGGAGCCCCATTCCTTCCTGTGTCCACGTCTCCTTGAAAGGCCTCTCGCCAATGCCTGGCCTGAGAATATAGACAAGCAGCACCAGAGGAAGGTCCTTACACCTTCACATACAAAACGAGTCCGTGAGAAAGCCCAGAGCACTGTGACACTCAGAGCAGGTTACCACTGAGTGACAGCTTGGGTCCTCTTGACCTCCATGCCTACTCCCTACTTTAAGCACAAGTTCTGGAGATAGAAAACTCAGATGCATATTCTGACTCTGCCATTTAACAGGCTGTTAAACGGAAGCTTTGGCAAGTTCCTTAAATGCATCATATCTCAACCTCTTCCTCTGTGAAATGGGAACTATGAAAGTTCCTACATGAAAGGTCATCATGAAGCTTAAATGAGAGAATCCACATAAAGTGCTTTAAAAAAGCACCTGGAACATGGGGTGCTTTGAATACATGTTAGCTGTGATTTTATTTTAGTTGTTGTTGTTAATGAGGGCAAGAACACATTCATGGTGCTTATATCCCTGGGGCCCAGCCAAGCCCTAAACCCATAGTAGGTACTCAATAAATGTGTGTGATGAAGGAATAGATGCATAAGCAATATGAAACCTGGCCAGTAGGGTACAGTGTTCACAACCCTCTGAAACCCGGCCAGTAGGGTACAGTGTTCATCATCCTCTGTGATTCTCCCCTGTTTTTCCAAACAGATGCCAAGTTCAAGTATTTTCCAGTTATCTTTTAAATGCCTCTTAGATGTGCCCCTTTTTTTCTCTTCTCACTTTCACCCCTTCCCACTCTCCAGGCCAGTCCTCACCACCTTATTGTCAGATTTACTACAATAACCACTTTATCTCAAAATATCTACCTACCATGTTAATTTTCTAAGCCTCAAAGTTCATCAGATCACTTTTTCTTACAAAAAAAAAAATGTCCCCTTAGACAAGGTTCTTAGTATAAAACTCAAGGTCTTTCATAGTCCAACCTCACTCTATCTTTCAAGTTCATCCAACTGCTTATTTATCTATCTATTTGTTTATTTTTATAGAGAAAGAGAGAGAAAAAACAAAGAGACATTGATTTGTTGTTCCACTTATCTATGCATTCGTTGTTTGATTCTTGTATGTGCCCTGCCCTGAATGGGGACTGAACCCAAAACCAATGCTCTAACCAACTGAGCTACCTGGCCATGGCAGAACTGCTTCTTTTCTTAAGAAATATGTTTTTATTGATGAGAGAGAGAGAAAGAGAGAGAGAGAGAGAGAAACATCGATTGGCTGCCTCCTGCATGCCCCCTAATGGGGATTGACCGTGCAACCCCAGGCATGTGCCCTGACAGGGAATCGAACCGGTAAACTATCAGTGCACTAGACGACACTCAACCAACTGAGCCACACTGACCAGGGCTCAGCTACTTCTTGATAGAAAACTCCCCAGCCAATCTAGCCTTGTTCTCATTTTGGTCCCACAGCTGGATTTTAACCTCTGTTGCTTTATGAGATGCTCTTGATTTCAAATGATTTGCAGTTTCTTCTCTGTCTGCCCTAATCCTATCCAATTCAGCACCTGAGGTCACCTACACAGGCCATCTCTGAGCATCCCCAGCCCCAGCAGGTCCTCCTCTTGGCCTCTCTTTGATCTATTATCTTCCCCCTCATCACAAAGTTGGCCCCTAACACCAAACTGCCTACTGTCAGCAAACCAGGGGGTAAGATTGTGTTTTATACATCCTTCTTCCCCCCAGCTCTTCCTCCCAGTGCTGAACAGACTACTAGTAAGTAGTCACCAATGCCTGCAATCCATTGTGACCCAATTGTCTTGGTGTGTGAAGATCTGATAGAGCAGGAGCATGGGATTTTGCTGGGGTTTGAATGGCTTATTAGAATGTAAAAAAATAAATAAAAACAAGAATCTTATTTTTTGTTGTTGTTATTTCTTTTTCCCCTGCAGCAAGCCCTAGAGCACAATTCATTTCTTTCTGATGAGAGGAAAATTGAGCAGGGAAATGTAGAGCAAGCCTTTAAACATGTTGATCAAATCATTGAAGGTAAGTGGTCTTGGCTAGAAAAGTGAAGCTTCTGGAGATAAAGACTACATCGGCCATTGGTTTGAGAAATACTGAAATTCTAAGGCAGAGCTTCTCAACCCTAATGTGATACTTAAACTGCAATTTAAAATGCACAAATAAGTCCCGGCCAGTGTTGCTCAGTGGTTGAGCGCCGACCTATGATCCAGGAGGTTATGGTTTAATTCCCAGTCAGAGCACGTGCCCCGATTGCAGGCTCAATCCCCAATATGGGGTGTGCAGGAGGTAGCCCTTCAATGATTCTCTCATCATTGTTGTTTCTCTCTCTCCCCCTGCCTTCCTTTCTGAAATCAATAAAAATATATTTAAAATAAATAAAATGCACAAATAATCTTACAGTCTGATGAAGTTTTACATATGCAGCAATCTGTGTAAATACTACCCACAGTGAGATATGGGCCTTTCCAGAGCCCCAGAAAGCTTCCTTGTGCCCCGCCCCCTCCAGGTCAGCAACCTTCTGAAAGGTCTTATTCTAACTGTGGTCACTGTAGGTGAGTTTACCTGTTTTGCACTTCATATAAATGGAAACTAGAGTGTAACTTTTTCTGTGTTTACCTCTTTTCATCAACATTATGTGTGGGAGGTTCACCGTGTTGGTGCATAGATCAGTAGTTCTTTTTCATTGTTCGGGAGCATTCTATTGTATAGATATTCCACAATTTATATTTCTGTTCTACTGTTCATGGACAGTTCAGTTGGTTTCAACTTGGGACTATTATGAATAATGTTTCTAAACACACTATTGTGGTCCAAAAGGAGATGCCATAACAAGTGTAACCAAAAGTAACGTCACAGGGTGATCTGATCATAAATTCCTCACATGGTGAGTAGTTACAGTCCAGGCATATAACTTCCTTAGGAAAAAGTGTTATCTTTGCCTTAAGCAAGCCCTATTCTTTATTTCTGTGCATCTAGATCAGCGGTTCTCAATCTGTGGGTCCCGACCGCTTTGAGGGTCGAACGACCCTTTCACACTGACCAGGACTCAGCTGCTAATCTAGCCTAAGACCATCGGAAAACACATATATAATTACATATTGTTTTGTGATTAATCACTATGCTTTAATTATGTTCAATTTGTAACAATGAAATTGGGTGTCACCACAACATGAGGAACTGCATTAAAGGGTCGCGGCATTAGGAAGGTTGAGAACCACTGATCTAGATAAACACAAACTATGGCAACACCATGCTAGGCATATCACATGTATTATATTATTTAATAATGACAAAAACCCTGAGAAATGAGTATTCTAAAACCAATTTTAAGCTCCTAAGAATTTTCTGCTTATGATTTAATATTCAAGCAGAACAACTCTGAGAAGGAACATATATTGGTAGCTCCATTTTACAGATAAAGAAACTGAGGCTTAGAAAAGTTAGGTAATTGACTGAGACCTCATATTCAGTTTATAATAGAGCCAGGACTGGAGCCCAAGACTAGATGACCCACAGGTCCTTGCTCTTAATCACAGTAATAAATTTTCTTTTCATTTTTATACTCACCCTAAGAGCAATGGAGTCACAAGATGCTAGCCCTTTGTCATTTAGGATTTTGGCCATTATGGGAGTCCAAATTTTAGCACAAATGGAAAATTTGAAATTCGAAAGGAATTTGGAATTTGGGCAGAAATGACTAAGAATTACAGAGTATGCCAACATGGAGAAAGGGTGCAGTTAGAATGTGGATCCTAGAGTCAGATTGCCTGGGCTTGCATCTCACCTCTGTTATTTACCGGCTGTGTGGCCTTGGGCAACTCACTTAACTTTTTCTTAGCTCAGTTTTCTAATAATACCTGCTTCACAGGATTGGTATGATGATTAAAGGAATTCATTATCTGTAATTTGCTATGCCTGAGAACAACACCTAGCATCTGTAAAAATGATGTCGTTGTTTAAATTTAGATGAAAGTCAGTATATGGTATGCTAAAAACAAAGGTTTTGAGGGAGGGCTCTTTGGGAGAACTCACATTCTATTGTCCCAAGAAATAATTTCCAAAAATTCTTTGACTCTTGGAAAAGCAATTCACTTATTTTAACTACACAGGAATCTTTTGGCCGGTTTTAAAGTAAATTTTAGCTAGAGCCAAATGCCTGTCTTGGCACAGCCTGCAAAAAGGATGTTTTAACCAAGCCAACCATCTCAGATAAACCAGTAAGAACAGGCCGTAAAACTGGTGGGAACAGGTCTGCCACTTTATTTATTTATATACTAGAGGCCCCATGCACAAAATTCATGCAAGGGGCTCCGAGGGCCGGTGTGGCAGCCGGGGCTTCATCTGGAAGGATGTCCAGTCTATTTAGCATATTACACTTTTATTATTATAGATTTACTTATTTATTTATTTTAAAATATATTTTTATTTATTTTAGAGAGGAAGGGAGAGGGAGAGATAGAAACATCAATGATGAGAGATACTCATAATCAGCTGACTCCTGCACACCCCCCTACTGGGGATTAAGCCCGAAACCCGTGCATGTGCCCTTGACTGGAATCAAACCTGGGACCCTTCAGTCCACAGGCCGACGCTCTATCCACTGAGCCAAACCAGCTAGAATCAGTTCTACCATTTTAAACCTTTGTGTCCTTTGCCAAGCTGCTTATCCTCAGTATGACTCAATTATTCTAATGTTACCTAATTGAGGTGGGTATTATTACCCACACTTTACAGGTAAAGAACTGAGGCTTTAATAACATGGCCAAACTCACTGAGCAAAGAGATGACAAAGACTGGATATGTGGCCAGGTTGGGCTGTGCACTTAAGTCCAACACATCATGGATCTCACCACCCACAAGACAGATGAGAAACCGAGCCCAAGAGAAGGGGACTGAATTACCCCTGGTCACCCAGCTGGCTGGGCACAGTGAAGGTTAATGAGGAAAAGTGGTTTAACCAAATGTATAAAGTCCAGTTCTCCATAAGCTGAAGCGACCTGCCCTTTATAAACCAAACCCCCCTGAGAGCCTCCAGGGAGGGACTTTCAGGCAAACACTGTCCTGTGTTCATGCTTCACAGGTGAGATCCACGTGGAAGGACAGGAGCATTTTTACATGGAAACGCAAACTATCCTGGCTATCCCAAAAGAAGAAGATAAAGAAATGGTGTTACACCTTGGAACGCAGTTTAAGTGCAGGTAACAGGATATCTTTGGAAATTGAGACTCCAGATGACTGTGGTGTGAGGCCCATACAACCAGGCATTCCTCTTTGGAGGCGTTTTGATTGTTCCCATTCCCCGTCTCAGACTCCCTGCACAATTGACGCTAGCTAAATCCATAATGGAGGAGGTGGGCAGATATTTCCCTAAATGGGCAGACCTTTTAAGAGATCAGAAACGTTTGCTCCCTTCCAAACTACAGGGCAAAGTTCCCCTTTCCCTAATAACAATTGACGGTGTAAAATGTACATGTGTATTTACATTTTCATCATGGTTGATGGGTGCTGGTTCTCTCTCTATAAACGTTCTTGCGTCTTTGTGGTGCAGATGTACATTGATCGCATTTCCAAGACATTTCAGCCCAGCTCAGTAGCGTGTGAATTCCAGTCCTGCTCTAGCGGCTGAGTTATACAGCATGGCCACCTGGCCACCCCCCCATGCAAGCAACGAAAATCCCCTGACCTTCCCTTCTTCTGAAATGCAGAGTTGTAGGTCCGAGCACAGTGCTAGGAATACTTAAATAATGACACGGGGAGAAGCATCTCTGAAGGGAAAAGCTGGGGGTTTCCTGGTAGAGACCACAGTGAGTTGGTATCTTGAGGTCTTAAAGGGGTGGGTAGGCTCAATGGGAGGCGGAAGCTACCAAATGCCATTCGAGGCGAAGTGAAAGGGCAGGGGACTGAAGCTGGGCTGGGTGTGCCGCAGCGTCCAGAGGTGCACGTGTGGAACTGGGCAGAAGGGTGTGGAGGTGTGTGCTTTGCCCCTAAGAAGCTATGTGACCTCCCACAAGTCACTGGGCATCAATATCTTTTTGTGTAAATTGAGGAAGGTGACAAAGATGACCTCTGAGGTCTGTTTTTGTAGACAGTATGTGTCTCTGGGCTCTGAATGGATAATGTGTAAGGTCACGATGAATATTATTATTTTTTATATTTTTTAATTGATTTCAGAGAGGAAGGGAAAGGGAGAGAGATAGAAATATCAATGATGAGAATCATTGATTGGCTGCCTCCTGCACGGCCCCCATTAGGGATCAAGCCTGCAATCCGGGCATGTGTCCTTGACCGGAATCGAACCTGGGACCCTTCAGTCCACAGGCCGATACTCTACCCACTGAGCCACACCAGCTAGGGCGGTCACCATTCATATCTACCTGGGATACAGTGAGTCGGCTCCATAACAGCAGGCATTTCCCAGGGCACTAGTACTCACAGCTCACCACCCAGAACTGGGGCAGTATCAAGAGCAGGCTCAGCAAGGACTTGGACGGACATTTCTCCAAAGAAAGTCTATGAATGACTAATAAGCATGTGAAAAGATGTTCAGCATCATTAGTAGGAAATTCAATTCAAAACCCACAGCAATACCACGTCACATCCCCTAGAACAGCTATACTTAAAAGGACAGAAAGTAGCAAGTGTTAGCGAGGCTGCAGGAAATTAGAACCTTCATCCATTGCTGTTGGCCATGAGTAATGGCACTTTGGAAAACAGCTTGGCAGTCTCTCAGGATGTTAAAAATAAGGTGACCACATAACCCAGCAGTTCAACAACTAGGTATCTACCCAAGAGAAATGAAAACACATATCCACACAAAAACTTATCCATGAATGTTCATAGCAGCGTTTTCACAGTAGGCAAAAGTAGAAACAATGCCATAGCCCATCAACTAATAAAGGGATAAAATATGTGATATATCAATACAATAGAATATTATTCAGCCATAAAAAAGAATGGAGTTGCCCTGGCTGGGTCGCTCAGTAGGTTGGAGCATCGTTCCATATACTGAAAAGGTTGCCGGTTCGATTCCGGTTTTGGCAGGTATGGGAGGCAACTGATGGATGTTTCTCTCTCTCATTAATGTTTCTCTCTCTCTTTCTCTCCCTTCCTCTTTCTCTAAAATCAATAAAAGCACATCCTTGGGTAAAAAATTTAAAAAAAAGAATGGAGTACTGGTACATGCTACAACATGATGAACCTTGGAAACATAATGTTAAGTGAAAGAAGCCAGTCACAAAAGGCCACCCTTGTGTTATTCCACGTATATGAAATGTTCTAAACAGGCAAATCTGTAGAGACAGAAAGCAGATTAGTAGTTGCCTAGTGGTGGGGCATTCGAGGGAGTTGAGATTAGGGGGAGCTCCGAAGTGGCTGCTTAATAGATACAAGGTTTCTTTGGGGATACTGAAAATATTCTAAAATTGGATTGTGATGATGGTTTCACAGTTCTGTAAATGCTGTATGTGTTGAACTACTGATCCTATGCAGAGGGGAAGTACATGGATGAGGAAATGTCCTATTAAATTGCACTTTGTGAGGTCAGGGGTTTATCTCTTTCAGGAATTTGTGGCTGCAGCACTTAACATCCCAAGGAATAGAGTCGCCTGCCATATGAAAAGAACTGGAGGAGGATTTGGGGGGAAATCGACCAAGCCCTCCGTGCTGGGTGCTGTCACTGCTGTGGCCGCCAACAAGTAAGAGTCGCAGTGCCAGCTATTAATGGCAGAACTCCTAGCTGGACAGGTGCCTCCCATGTCCTTCCAGCCCTGCACCCACCCCAGGGTTCATTCCATTGGTCACAGGCTGTCACTTCCAAGGGGTGTGGTTAGCCTGAGGGTGAAGGGACACTGCTCTACCCACTCTCCAGCCATCAGGGTCACCATAGGCAAGGGGCCTCAGTGTCCTCCCAGTAAAGTGAAGAAAGTAATATCTACCTGGTTCACAAGATAGTTGTGTGGAATAAATGCAATCACTATAGATGTTGACTGGTTGCCAGGACATAACTATATATTACTTCTTCATGACTGCATTGACTTTCAATCTTTAAATGTTTGTTTTAAATTGTTAAAATAGCCCTAACCGGTTTGGTTCAGTGAATAGAGCATGGGCCTGCAGACCAAAGAGTCCTGGGTTCAATTCTGATCAAGGGCACGTACCTTGTTTGCAGGCTCTTCCCTGGCCCCAGACCCTGGTCCTGGCATGTGCAGGAGGCAACTAATCGATGTGTTTCTCTCACATCGATATTTCTTTCTGTCTTTCCTTCTCTTATCCACTCTCTCTAAAAAAAATCAATGAAAAATATCTTCCGGTGAGGATTTTAAAAAATATAAATATAACATAATATAATATAATTAATATAATATAATATAATATAATATAATATAATATAATATAATATAATATATTGTTAAAAATTAATCAAGCTAAGGTGGCTTAATGGAGGGCAGATCAAAGCCCCAACCTTACAAGGGACACATTTTGTGATGAAACACAGCAGGGTTGGCTGCTGCCTGGGAATGTTCACTTAGCCCGACAGAGGGCAGGCCCAATCCCTAGGTGCCTCCCCTGGTCGGGCTCAGAGCAGGGCTGATTGGGGAATTGGGGTGCCGCCCCCTGTCATGCACAGAGGAGGGCGGATTGGGAGGTTGCGATGCCACCCTCAGTCACGCTCAGGGTAGGGCCGAATGAGGGGTTTAGGGCACCGCCCCCCTGTCACACTCAAGGCAGGGTCGATGGGGAGGTTGCGGCACCACCCCCCTGTCACGCACAGAGCAGGGCCAATCAAAGGGGTTGGGGCACTGCCCCCTGTCACGCACAGAGCAGGGCCAATCAGGGGGGTTGAGGAGCACCCCCCTGTCACTCACAGAGTAGGGCCCATAGGGGAGTTAGGGCACCGCCCCCTGTCACACACAGAGCAGGGTGGATCAGGGGGTTGGGGCGCCACCACTGTCACACTCAGGGCAGGGCCAATGGGGAGGTTATGGCTCTACCGTGTCACACACAGAGCAGGGCCTGTGGGGGTGTTGGGGGTGGGCGCTGCCCTCTATCACCCACAGAGCAGGGCCGATCAGGGGGTTGGGGCGCCGCCACTGTCACACTCAGGGCAGGGCCGATGGGGAGGTTATGGCTCTACCCTGTCACACACAGAGCAGGGCCTGTGGGGGGGAGGGTTGGGACGCCGCACCCTGTCACACACAGAGCAGGGCCGATCAGGGGGTTGGGACACCACACCCTGTCACACACAGAGTCGCAGGGCGATCAGGGGGTTTGGGCGCTGCCCCCTGTCACACTGATCCGGTGCCAGGAGGCCTCGTGGCTCTGCTGATCCCGGTGCTGGGAGGCATATTACCCTTTTACTATATAGGATAGAGGCCTGGGGGCCGGCTGGTTTGCCCTGAAGGGTGTCCTGGATCAGGGTGGGGGTCCCCACTGGGGTGCCTGGCCAGCCTGGATGAGGGGATGATGGCTGTTTGCAGCTGGTCACACACCCTTCAGGGTGGGAGTCCCCACTGGGGTGCCTGGCCAGTCTGGGTGAGGGGCTGAGGGCTGCTTTCAGGCTGGCGATTGACTGAAGCTCCCAACCGCTCCTTTTTTTCTTTTTCTTTTTTTTATTCTGGGCCAGCTTTAGCTCTGGCTCTAGCTCTGAGGCCTCGGCTGCTGAAAGCTGGTATCTGGTTTGTTTGCGTTCTATAATTGAAACAATGTATAACTCCAGCTCTGAGATCCCGGCGGCTGAAAGCTGGTTTCTGGGGTTTTGTTTAGCTTCTATATTTGTTACAATGTTTCAAACTGCCAGGTCAGAGGCCGGCAGCGGCAGGCGGGGAACGTTGGAGTCCGCCAGTCACTGGAGCAAGCAAGCCTCCCTGTTCACTTCAGTGCATGGCTGCCGGCCGCCATCTTGTTTGTCAGTTAATTTGCATATACTCACTGATTAGCCAATGAAAAGGGTAGCGGTCGTACGCTAATTACCATGTTTCTCTTTTATTAGTGTAGACATAATATCTAATAATAGACAAACATGGTAATTGACCATACCTCCGCTAGGCTTCCCATTGGCTAATCAGCAGGATATGCAAATTAACTGCCAACAAAGATGGCGGCCTGCAGCCACGCAGCTGAAGCGAACAGGAGGCTTGCTTGCTCCAGTGATGGAGGAAGCCAAGGTTCCTCGCCTGCCACAGCCCAGCTCTGAGCTCCGGAAGCAACAATGTTTCAATTATAGAAGCCAAACTAACCCCAGATACCTGCTTCCAGACAGCCATGGCCTCAGAGCTGGAGCTGAGCCTCAGAGCTGGAGCTAGCTCTCAGCTCCAGTGACAGCTATAGAAGGTAAATAAATCCCAGAATAAAAGAAAAAGAAAAAAAGGAGAGGCTGGGAGCCTCTGGCCAGGCACCCCAGTAGGGACCCCCACCCTGAAGGGGGTGTGACCAGCTGCAAACAGCCATCAGCCCCTCACCCAGGCTGTCCAGGCACCCCAGCGGGACCCCCACCCTGATCCTGGACACCCTTCAGGGCAAACCAGCCGGCCCCCACCCGTGCACCAGGCCTCTATACTATATAGTAAAATATAGTAAAAGGGTAATATGCAAACTGACCCTAACAGCAGAAGGACTGGGAATGACTGGTCACTATGACACACACTGACCACCAGGGGGCAGACGCTCAATGCAGGAGCTGCCCCCTGGTGGTCAGTGCACTCTCACAGGGGGGAGCTCTGCTCAGCCACAAGCCAGGCTGATGGCTGCCAGTACAGCAGTGGTGGTGGGAGCCTCTCTTGCCTCCTCAGCAGCACTAAGGATGTCTGACTACAGCTTAGGTCGGCTCCCTGCTGGCAAGTGGACATCCCCCGAAGGCTGCTGGGCTGCCAGAGGGATGTCTGATTGCCATCTTAGGCCCAATCCCCTGGGGAGCAGGCCTAAGCCAGCAAGTGGTAACCCCCGAGGGGTCCCAGACTGTGAGAGGGCACAGGCCGGGCTGAGGGACCCCTCCTCTTGAGTGCACAAATTTTTGTGCACCGGGCTTCTAATCTAATAAAAGACAAATAGGGTAATTAACTGTAGCTCCGACACGCTTCCCATTGGCTAATCAGGGCAATATGCAAATTAACTGCCAACCAAGATGGCGGCCGGCAGCCAGGCAGCTGAAGCGAACAGGAGGCTTGGTTGCCCTGGCGATGGAGGAAGCCAAGATTCCCTGCCCGCCGCTGCTGGGCTCTGAGCTGCACTCTAAGAAACAATGTTGCAATTATAGAAGCTAAACAAACCCCAGATACCTGCTTTCATCCAGCGAGGCCTCAGAGCTGGAGCTGCAACAGTGTTTCAATTATAGAAGCTAAACAAACCCCAGATACCTGCTTTCAGCAGCCAAGACCTCAAGCTGGAGCTGGCCTCAGAGCTAAAACCGGCTCTCAGTTCCAGTGACAGCTATAGAAGGTAAATAAATCCCAGAATAAAAAAAAGGAAAGAAAAAAAGGAGAGGTTGGGAACTTCATTCACCCACCAGCCTGAAAATGGCCCTCAGCTGCTCACCCAGGCTGGCCAGGCACCCCAGTGGGGACTCCCACCCTAAAGGGGGTGCGACCAGCTGCAAACAGCCATCAGCCCCTCATCCAGGCTGGCCAGGCACCCCAGTGGGGAACCCCACCCTGAAGGGGGTGTGACCATCTGTAAACAGCCATCAGCCCCTCACCAAGGCTGGCCAGGCACCCAAGCGGGACCCCCACCCTGATCCGGGACACCCTTCAGGGCAAACCAGTCGGTCCCCACCCATGCACCAGGCCTCTGTCCTATATAGTAAAAGGGTAATATGCAAACTGACCCTAACAGCAGAAAGACTAGGAATGACTGGTCACTATGACACACACTGACCACCAGGGGGCAGACACTCAATGCAGGAGCTACCCTCTGTTGGTCAGGGTTCTCTCACATGGGAGGAGCTCTGCACAGCCACAAGTCAGGCTGATGGCTGCCAGTACAACGATGGTGTTGGGAGCCTCTCCTGCCTCCTCAGCAGCACTAGAGATTTCTGACTGCAGTTTAGGCCTGCTCCCTGCTGTCAAGTGGACATCCTCCAAGGGCTGCCGGACTGCCAGAGGGATGTCTGATTGCCATCTTAGGCCCAATCCCCCGGGGAGCAGGCCTAAGCCAGCAAGTGGTCATCCCCTGAGGGATCCCAAACTGCGAGAGGGCACAGGCCGGGCTGAGGGACCCCCCCCCCCTCGAGTGCACAAACTTTTTTGCACTGGGCCTCTAATAATATAATAAAAGACAAATAGGGTAATTAACCATAGCTCCGACATGCTTCCCATTGGCTAATCAGGGTGATATGCAAATTAACTGCCAACCAAGATGGCGGCCGGCAGCCAGGCAGGTGAAGCACACAGGAGGCTTGGTTGCCCTGGTGATGGAGGAAGCTAAGGTTCCCCGCTTGCTGCAGCCGGGCTCTGAGCTGCACTCTAAGAAACAATGTTGCAATTATAGAAGCTAAACAAACCCCAGATACCTGCTTTCAGCTGCAGAGACCTCAGAGCTGGAGTAGCAACAGTGTTTCAATTATAGAAGCCAAACAAACCCCAGATACCTGCTTTCAGCAGCTGAGGCCTCAAGCTGGAGCCGGGACTCAGAGCTAAAGCCGGCTCTCAGCTCCAGTGACAGCTATAGAAGGTAAATAAATCCCAGAATTTTTTTAAAAAGGAAAAAAAGGAGAGGTTGGGAGCTTCATTCGCCCACCAGCCTGAAAACGGCCCTCAGCTCCTCACCCAGACTAGCCAGGAACCCCAGTGGGGACTCCCACCCTGAAGGGTGTGTGAACAGCTGCAAACAGCCATCAGCCCCTCATCCAGGCTGACCAGACACTCAAGCGGCACCCCCACCCTGATCCGGGACACCCTTCAGGGCAAACCAGTCGGTCCCCACCCATGCACCAGGCCTCTATCCTATATAGTAAAAGGGTAATAAGCAAACTGACCCTAACAGCAGAAGGACTAGGAATAACTGGTCACTATGACACACACTGACCACCAGGGGGCAGATGCTCAATGCAGGAGCTGCCCTCTGGTGGTCAGGGTGCTCTCACATGGGGGGAGCTCTGCTCAGCCACAAGCCAGGCTGATGGCTGCCAGTACAGCAGTGGTGGTGGGAGCCTCTCCTGCCTCCTCAGCAGTGCTAAGGATGTCCGACTGCAGTTTAGGCCTACTCCCCACTGGCAAGTGGACATCCCCCGAAGGCTGCTGGGCTGCCAGAGGGATGTCTGATTGCCATCATAGGCCCAATCCCCCGGGGAGCAGGCCTAAGCCAGCAAGTGGTCATCCCCTGAGGGGTTCCAGACTGCGAGAGGGCACAGGCTGGGCTGAGGGACCCCCCCCCCAAGTGTACAAATTTTTGTGCACTGGGCCTCTAGTATAATTAATATAATATAATATAACATAACATAACATAACATAACATAACATAACATAATATAATATAATATAATATAATATAATATAATGTTAAAATAAATCAAGCTAAGGTGGCTGAATGGAGGGCAGGTCAAAGCCCCAACCTTACAAGGGACACATTTTTTGATGAAACACAGCAGGGTCAGCTGCTGCCTGGGAATGTCCTCTTAGCCTTGACATCATCCAGGTGGGATAACCAGACACATTAGGAGTGGGAATAGCCACGACTTTTTGTGAACCTCTTGCGTATCAGAGTTCATTAAGTATGTTCAGGACAATCGTAACTTACCCCAGGCTATCACTGCGAAGAGAAACACTGAACATCACAGTTCACTGGCACTTTCCAAGCATAGCAAAGCCTGTCCTGTGAGCAGAGGTATAGGCACGGGGAGCATCCTCTCTGAAGCCAGCAGGGTCCTCCACAGGCACCTGATGACGGGGAGTCTGCATGAAAGGGGGGCAGAACTCAACGGAGTATTGATTGGTTCTCAATCCTTTCAGCCTCAGCATTCCCCTTTGGCAAGTGTTTTAATGCCCCTTTTAATATCCAAAGTGAACATCATCATAATATAACCTACTAATTCACACAATTGCAAAATCCTCATACAATGCCTTAATGTCATATAAAAAAGAAATAAAAGGAAAGTAACAGAAGTAAATAATGTATTATTTCAACATCAAAATTCTCAGACATGACTAAATCAGGATAACATTAATAGGGGCTTTTATTTTTGTGTTTGTTAAGTTTTAATGTCCCCACAAACTTCAAAATGTTGTTTAAGGTATGTTACTACCCCCATGAAAAAACACTAAGTTAGGTTATGTCCAGTCCCCTTTCGCCAGCTCCATGTTTCTACACCTTTATGAAGCACCCAGCGTATTAACAGTCATTTCCTACAGGACTGGCCGCCCAATCCGGTATGTTCTAGAACGTGGTGATGACATGCTGATAACTGCTGGCCGCCACCCACTCCTCGGAAAATACAAAGTGAGTGAGAGAAAAATTTTAGGAGACTGCTGAAAATATTGTCCAGGGACAACCAATCAATCATAAAACAACTACTAAATTCCATGCTGACTGCAAGGGGTATTTGGATGCTACCCAAAACCAATCAGAACTTTCTGTTGGGATCCCATGGTTGCCCTGGGCACCATCCTCAGGGTTCCTCTGATGACTGTCACATCAAATCATGTTCATAAGCTGGGTATGGACTGACACGTGCGGTCGGATGTGTTTGTGTACAGCAGGATCTGGTTGTAAAGAACTGCTGAGAACATGGTTTTGTCATATCACTTTGCAGATTGGATTCATGAACAACGGTGTGATCAAAGCTGCCGACGTTCAATATTATCTCAATGGTGGATGCACCCCTGATGAGTCTGAGTTGGTAAATAAGGACTGACTATGCCCTCCCAGTAGGTTACCCGTTGAGTTGTGTGTGCTACACTTTATTCGCATGGATATTTGTCATACAAATTAGACAAAATTCTGTGAAGGGTTTGTGTTACAGATAGAATTTGATAACTGATTTTGAATGTTTGATAGATGTGAAGTTCGGTTTTGTTTTCATTCAGGTGATAGAGTTCGTTGTGCTGAAATCTGAAAATGCATATCATATTCCTAACTACCGGTGCCGGGGTAGGGCTTGCAAAACAAACTTGCCATCCAACACTGCCTTTCGAGGATTTGGCTTTCCCGAGGTTTCAGTGGTAGTTGAAGCTTACATAACTGCTGTGGCATCTCAATGTAACTTACTCCCTGAAGAGGTAGGTAATCAGACAGAATCCCCTTACAAAACTCTGCCATCAATGGTTCAAATATATATTGAGCACCTACATACAGCATTACATTAGCTTGTAAGATTCAAAGTATATAGTCTATGTATCAGTAAGCTTTTCCTGTGCAACAAGTCAATCAAAACTTAGTAGATTAAGCCCTAGTTGCTTTGGCTCAGTGGAGAGAGTGTCCACCTGTGGACTAAAGGGTCCCAGGTCCGATTCCGGCCAAGGACACATGCCTGGGTTGCAGTCTCGATCCCCAGTAGGGGGCATGCAAGAAACAGCTAATCAATGATTCTCTATCATCATTGATGTTTCTATCTCTCGCTTCCTCTCTGAAATCAATAAACATATATTTTTTTAAAAACTTAGTGGATTAAGACAACAAATAGTATTTCTTCTGATTCTGTGGGTCAGCTGCTAGGTAGCTCTTCTGGTCTGGCTCAGCTTAACTGGAGTTTTATGGTCCAAGATAGATTCACTTCCTCATCTGGTGGTCATTGACTGATGAGTCTAAATATCACAGCTGGGAAGGCTCCTCTCTGCTCCACAGGGTCTCTCATCCTCCAGGAGGTTAGCCCAGATTAGTTCTCATCGTGGTTCATAGATTTTCCAGGAGAAGTAAGAACATGATGCAAGCACTTTTCATGTCTCTGCCTGCATTACATATGTGTTGTCCCACTGTCCAAAGCGGCCAATCCTCCCACAGTCAGTGTGAAACCACCCAACGGCATGACTAGGGAGATTGGCATCATTACAGCCATTTGTGCAAACATCCTACCATAGTTCAGATTTTGAGGAGCGAATTTGAGAACAGTTAAGAATAAAGAAACATTGTGTAGAAGTAAAAGAATTTTGAGTCAGGAGAAATTTGTCTCAACACTAACGAAACTTGTCATAGGACTCATAATACACCTTCTATTTCTCAAGGTTATTGTAAAGTTGTTGAGATCATATACTTAGTCTGCAACCTGGAAGATATGATGTGTTCAACAGTAGTTTCTATTGTTATTATGATTATTGTTATTATCATTATGTTTATATGTTTACATTTGTATTTACATATTTATATCCATTTAAATAGTTGTTTCTTTTTTAGAAAGACTTTCTTCATGTCAGGTATATAACAAAAACACATGTTTCACAAATGGAATAGCATGTATGCTTGAAATGCTTTTTTCTTGTCTTTCAGGTTAAAGAAATAAACATGTACAAGGGAATTAGTAAAACAGCCTTTAAACAGAGATTTAATCCAGAGCCCTTGGGAAGATGCTGGAAAGAGTGTCTGGAGAAATCTTCATTTTATGCTAGGAAGAGGAATGCTGAGGAATTTAACAAAAATAATTATTGGAAGAAAAGGGGGCTTGCTGTGGTCCCCTTGAAATATACCGTTGGCGTTCAATATGCCCAGTACAATCAGGTGAGGTTGGGAGAAATGTGTCTTGAGGTATGGGGTCAAACTTCAAGTCCATGTAAGAATTGGAGGGAATAAGAGGATCCCTTTCCCTCTTTCCTAACTTCTTAGTGACAGCAGTAGGGTCATTTGAAGACAGAGCTTTCAAAACACTGAAAACAGACAGAGCTGCTCCATTCTCACAGAAACCTGAAGTCACCATACTGGGCTCCATCACTACATAGGGTCACCATACTGGGCTTCATGATTACACGGAGTCACCATACTGGGCTCCATGGCTATACAAGGTCTCCATACTGGACTTCATGATTACACGGAGTCATCATACTGAGGCTCCATGACTACCCAGAGTCACCATACCAGGCTCCATGACTACTGTGCCTTCTTTTCAGTTTTACCTTAAACAGTTTTTTGTGCGGTTCTGTTTCTGATTCTGATTCTGTTATTTATGTATTTACTTATTTATTTTCTTATTTATTTATTTGCTTTTTTATTTGTTTCTATCCCCATCAATCTCTGAAATATCCCCATAACCAAACCCACACAAAGAATACAAGTCCCTGCATGGTTTCAATGAAGGATGCCCCAATCCCCTCTGTCCACTCCCCTCCTCAGAGTCCACTCACAAGGTAGGAAGCAAAATGAGAAGGATGGAGGGGAGCAGATGATTAATCCTTCTCCCCAGGGAATATTTCTGAAGCCAGAATAACACACAGACCGTCTTTGAAGGGAAAAATTCAGTGGACTCTCAACAGTTGCTTAAATTATCTATTTTAATGTTATTTAACTGTGTATGATGACAAAGACTAAACTTATTATAGTTCCTATGCCTGTATAAAACACAAGTGAATTTGGGAATTAAATGAAGTAGTACTGTAAATGCCAGTGATATTCAAAATAGTTACATTAACTTAACATGGTGGGCAATGTTGCTTTTCCAAAACTAAATCCTCACTCAGCTCTGGCTGCTGCAGCATTTCAAGTCATTCTGAAGTCTTAATCATAAATGTCTGTGTAGGGTGTGATGACCTGCCATCTCACCTCTTGTCTCTAATATGCCCCATCAATTACAGTGGTCCTGCTTGGTGCTTATACAATCATCAACATAAAATCTAACACGGGCTCTGAAAGCATGTGGCAATACCATTGACTGTGGTCATCATTACTCTTGTTAGATGGTCATGAAATGAAAATACAAAGTTTTAAAGTTCCTGTATAGACCTTAATGGTCCTGATACTACAGTCTCAAACCAGGAGACTGGCGTAGCTAAATTAGTTGAATATATATATAATCTATCTTACCCAAGGATATGGGTATAGGTTTTTTATTGATTTTAGGGAAAGGAAGGGAAGGAAGAAAGAAACATTAGTCAGTTGCCTCCCGTACTTGCCCTGACCAGGAATTGAACCTTCAATCTTTTTGGTGTACAAGATCATGTTTCAACCAACTGAGCCACCCAGCCAGGGCTAAATTAGTTGATGTTTTGAATTTGTAGTGGTAGGGTCACAGGCATCAACATGAGGATAGAGGTCCCAAGGCGAGAGATGCAGGGTTCTGGGCCATGTGCATGAGCATATGGTGGGAATTGCTAAAGAAAAATTCTAATGACTGTAGAACCACCCGACATAGCCCAGCCTCCTCCTTCCCTCCCTTCTCAGTCAGGTTCCTGGAGCCACATGTCCAGACCCAGAGAAGGACAACAGCATTTAGCCTGAAGGAGGCAGCACAGCATGGGTGTGGAGGACGCTGGGCTCAAGTTAGAAGTGGTGGGTTCCATTACTGACCTTACAAACTAGGCACCAGTTTTGGCCAAGCCTCTCCTTCTTTAGGCTCCTATTCCTTCACATGAAAAGTGAAAACTTTGGACTAAACCTATAGATCCCAAACCTGTCCAATCATCAAAATCAATTGTGAGTTTTAAAAAACAAGGGGGGAAGGAGGGAGGGAAGTTAATCTAGCTTCCACCTCCAACCTTCAACTGAATTGGAATTTCCTGAATGGGGCTACACCCCTCCCCCACCATCATTCTCAAGGTCAGCAGCATCTGGAAGCTATGAAAACATCTCAAGGGTCTTCCAGCTCCCCTAGTAGCCAGTGGAAGCTTTGCTGGGAAATTGACTTGTACTGGTTCCATTTGCTTTAAAATCAATTGTTATGTTCAAGGGGAAAGAATAATAAAATATTGTACAGGTGGTGCTTTGGAGAGGTCGCTTCCAAGGCAGCCACACAAGGCCTCCAACAGGCCCGCAGATGGTGGGCGTGGAGATGAGCCGCCATTCGTTGCTCTACAGCAAGCATGTCAAACGCAAAGGCTAACACTGGCCAAATAAAGAAGGTTTAAGTTTGTGTGGGCCGCAAAAAAACAAAAGCTTCAATTTTCATAGGTTTGTTTCGATAGAGACGTGCTGAATACAAAGGGCTGAAATGAATGAGTAATCGTTAACATAAAATAATAGAACATTTTAATAAAAATTAATCTTTTTCTTGATTATTAACTTATCAGACACTGAATAACTGTACAGATTAAAAAGCATAATGCAAATAAACCTATTTTTCTTGTTCTCCAAAAACAAAATATTTCCTGTTGCGCACACCAAACAAGTCAGGCCAAGACTAATGACGTGGCCATTGCCACTAGTATTAGTGGAGAGAAATGGTGTGTCTGCAAGGAAGACGCATAAGGGAAATGAATGCAACGTGATTATAGTAATCAGTGAGCGGACTTTGTAGTTCTTTATTAATAATTATGTATAACAGGATATTGTAAAAATTAAGTTACGAAATTTTTATTAGAATGTTTCTTACATACCGTTATATTGGCTGGGCCGCAAAAATATTCATTGTGGGCCACATGTGGCCTGCGGGCTGCAAGTTTGACATGCTTTCTAAGTTTGGAGGGTGTTAAAGGGGTTGTCTGTAATAACTTTATAAACAATGAGAGATTGACTCAATGAAGCAAACTGTTCATCTGGTAACCTCAGCTAAACTCAGGCAACATTTGGTTTTTCAAAATGGTATTATAATTATTCCCCAACAGGCCGCCGCTCTCGTCCACATCTACACCGATGGCTCTGTCTTGGTGGCTCATGGTGGCTGTGAAATTGGACAAGGCCTTTACACCAAAATGATCCAGGTGAGATAAGTATCCATGTTTTCCACTGTGGAAGATTATCACACCGTACAGGCAGTTTAACAACTTCTTTCTTGTTGAGCAGGAGAAATACCATCACACTAAATGCACAGGTCAATTGTAATGTTCATTTTGGTATCAGGAACACATGAATGCAGGAGACTGATGGAAGTGGGTATTAGAATTGAGAAAATATGTAATATTATTCTTCCTGCATGCTAAAGAACCAGGTCCCATCAAGGTCTTCTGAAAAATGTGATTCCAGTTTTCAAAGATAAAGTATTTTCCGGCTTTAAGGCAACTGCTCAAAGCTACATTGTGTTAATGCAAATCTTCATTAGAAATGAATGTGTTTAATAAGATGAGAAATTATGTTCTTATTATTCACAATCTACTTAGCAACACCAATGATGGGCCATTATGTGTGCTAATTCAAAGCAATCTTCCTAATACTATTGTTGAAAGAGGAAGAGATTATTTTCAATAGGAAATTTTCCCTTTTTAAAATATTAAATAAGATTTTGTTGAATATGAAATTTGAATAAACAATGTGAGTAGCCGATCAGTGTGACTCAGTGGTTGAGTATCCACCCATGAACCAGGAGGTCTCAGTTCGATTCTTGGTTGGGGCAGATGCCCAGGTATCGGGCTAGATTCCCAGTAGGGGGAGAAGGGGACCAGTCAATTGATGATTCTCTCTCATCATTGATGTTTCTATCTCTTTCTTACTCTCCCTTCCTCTCTCTGAAATCAATTAAAAAAAAACAATGTGAGTGGGTGGGGGCAAAGCTTTCATCTTTTTAAAAAATATATTTTTTATTGATTTCAGAAAAGAAAGGAGAAGGAGAGATAGGAACATCAATGATGAGAGAGAAGCATTGATCGACTGCCCCCTACTGGGGATGGAGCCTGCAACCCAGGCATGAGCCCTGACTGATAATTAAACCAGGGACCCTTCAGTCCTCAGGCCGACGCTCTATCCACTGAACCAAACCGGCGAGGACCAAAGCTTTCCTCTTAATGAGAAATAGAAGATATTTTCTTTAAGGAAATACTATTACTTAATAGTGTGCTTGGAATTAAAAAATCACAAAAATCCACAGAGCCTTCTTTGAACATATCTTGCTTCTTTAAAACAAAACCCTTACACCTACAAAATGTCCGTGGGACAAACACAATCTGCTAAATGCATGTAAGCCACGAGGAGAAGATGAAGGTAAAACAATAAGACAGAGACCTCAGTCTGGCCTGTGTGAGTCCTACTGAACTGATGTCTTAGAATGACCATATGCCACATGGCTTCTATGAAACCGGAATAAAAGAAAGCACATGGTATGGATCTTTTACAGTGTCATTGAAAATCTTCAAACTCAGAATCTACATGTCAGACCCAAGATGCTATCTTAAATATTTATCCCTAAAGGATTGCCAGATTTTATACTCAGTTCAAAAAAAATTAGCCCGGCTGGCATCGCTCCATGGATGAGCATTGACCTATGAACCAGGAGGTCACAGGCACATGCCCGGGGTTGCAGGCTTGATCCCAGTGCAGGGCATGCAGGAGGCAATCAATCAGTGTTTCTCTCTCATCATTGATGTTTCTATCTCTTTCTCCCTCTCCCTTCCTCTCTGAAATCAATAAAAATGTATATTTTCTTTAAAAATTAAAAGCTCTTAATTTGGGGGGAGGGAGGCTTAGAGTCAATGATATCAATAGTGTTTTTCATTTGCTTCTGACAGGTGGCTAGCCGGGAACTGAACATCCCTGTCTCCTATATCCACCTGTCGGAAACAAGCACAGTCACCGTGCCCAATGCCTCCTTCACAGGAGGGTCTATGGGGACAGACATCAACGGGAGAGCGGTGCAGGTGACTTTTCTTTCATTTCTCAGTCACCCAATGACAGTGCTGGAAATAACCTTGCCCCATCCCCTCTTTTATGGGAACTGAAATTGAAGCCTAGAAGGGTCAAGCAGCTGGTTTTAGGAGCTCCGCTAAGAGGTTGCGAGACTTCGAGTGGTTGAAGCTTCCTCTGTGGGCCTCTTCTTCCCGCCCCTTGAGGGAAATCTACCTATAATTTTTCTAATCAACCTAAGATCATTAAAAACTCATCGATCACTTTTATATGCATAAACCATCTCATTCAATAATTAAAATGTTCAGTCCAAAATTCCAAAATGTGCTTCAAATTGCAGTGACTCTACAACTTAACAGCTTGGGCCTACAGGGAGAAAAGGGGTGGGGCTGGCTTCTCTGATGTCCCTCCCTGCACCCCCGCCCCCCATAAGCTTCCTAGCCTACATTTCAGACCCTTGTAAAGTCCAAGAAAGAGAGGGCACAGGGGATAGAGGCAGAACACTCTAGGCTGGCCTTGGTGTGACCTGGCCTTGTTATACCTGACTCCTTCCCTTGTGGATGCCATTGGAGCTCCTTAGAGAGTCCCTTCTGCAGCGATAACAAGGTCAGTGCCTCATCTATGGTTTTAGCCACTTGTGACCTGCTCCAGCCCCACCCTAAGCCCCAGGCCTCCTCCAGCCTTTTTCTGCTGAGGCACCTTATGCCTTGTAGGAAGCCCTTACAGATGGGGTTCTTTTAAAAAGTGGCCATTAGAGGGTGCCAAGAGTCAGGAGGAGGAGCAAATGGGGAGTTATTGCTTCATAGTTATAGAGTTTCTGTTTGGAGTGATGAAAAAATATTGGAAATAGTAGTGATAGTTGCATGCACCAAAAAAAAAAAAATACATCTATACTAATAAAAGGGTACTATGCTAATTAGACCGAACCTCTTCCAGATGACCTTCCGGACGTCCTTCCAGACAAAGCCATGGTGGTGGAGCCAAGGCAGAGGTGGTTAGAGGTGATCAGGCAGGCTGGGAGAGTAAGAGGGGGATCAGACCAGTAGGCAGGTGAGTGGTTAGGAGCCACTGGTCTCAGATTGCAAGAGGGATGTCCGACTGCTGGTTTAGGCCCCATCCTGGGATCAGGCCTAAACCAGCAGTCAGACATCCCCCAAGGGATCCTGGCTTGGAGAAGGTGCAGGCGGGGCTGAGGGACCCCTCCCCATGCATGAATTTCATGCACCGGGCCTCTAGTATAAGAATAACATTGCTTTAAAGTCCATGGGTAAAGTTCAATTGACAACAGAAACCTTCTTCTGGGACTGTGTAAATATTGCCAGGCACATTTGAGACAAAATAAAGTTCTTTATCTGAAGTCTAAAAATATAGGAAGTCTAAAAGGGAGCCTTTCCATACACTGGCTTCCATTGTCTAGTTTGGGCAGAGTGGTGTCCAGCAAATGCGGAGAGCGCTCCTTAGAAGGCCAGGAGTGGCAACTTGTCACCTGGTCACCCTTCAGACCGCCTGCAGCTCTTCAATGGGCTCCCTGGTGGGTTGATTACCAAGAGTTTTGGAGGCTCACTAAGGCTTCTCAAGGCTCTAGGTCCTCTGTCAACGATCACTTTAGACATTCAGAGGAAACATATGGCAAAAGCTGAGGCCCCATTGGCTGCAAAGACAACAGTGGCTCCAACCTTAATGTAAATAGACTGCCGATCCTGGGGAAGTTGAAACTGTTCATTTTAGAACCCCAGATTCTTTTTAAATCCCAAGTCATTTCTATGGGAGTAAAGTGTAGGAAATGGCTAGAAAAGAAAAAAGACTTGTAGAAAAAATCTTAAATAATTCTAAGTTAAATGCAACACTTAATGGATTAAGTAAATCAATAAGCATTAGTACATTTATGTCTACAGAAATAGAGATAAGCTATCTATTAAATGCCACAAAGTAAAGAAAGCAGCAAGTAGGGAAAACTGATTCCATTTTGGTTTTATCTTCATCATGCTTTCTTAAACTGGAATGGTTAAATATAGAAAATGCAATAAAATTGAAAAAATCTACCCCAGGCAGCACCCACACGACAGGTTCCACCCTGATGCATGTCCCTTTGAAGGCCATGCAGGGAGTCAGAGTACAGCATCTCCCCCAGAGATGGCCCACGACTTCCTGGGGCTGCTGCGAACTGCCTTTCACCCACAGTCTTGTGTGCAGCAGTAGAGACGGGTCTGTAGGCCCCCAACTCTAGAGGGCACACATCAAGCTCTCTGAGTGGCTGTGGAGTGTCTCTTGCTGGGTTTGCGATGGAGAAAGCCCTTTCTGCCACTCCATCCTGGGAAGATGGAGATCCCAGCACACCAACCTGCTGCAGTACAATCCTCTCCCTCACTCCAACTTTCCAGCCTCTTCAGTTCCAACCCTGTGATACCTCTGAGGCGGGTGAGAAACAGTTTGTGGCCACTTTCTCTGCAAGACCTGCTTAGGAGGCAGAGCACCCCCATTTGGATTAAGGGACTATTTGTCAGCTATTGTGCCTTTTGAGTCCTTAGCCTAAAATTAGTCAGATAATGAATAACAAACTATTAGGTATAATAAATAAAGAAAAAAGAATAAAACGAAGGAAACATAATGGCAGGTGTCACGAATTGAAATAAAGGGAGTTATAGAAAGAGAAAGCGCAAGTGTCAGGGCGGCCTTGGGCAGCCAGGAAACCAGGCTAGGCACTGGTTGGTGACCCTTGAGCCTGGTCCGAAGGCAGCAGGGACAGGAGCCCTCCGAGTAGGGACTTGGAGCAGAGGGAGCTCACTTACTGTGCTTGAGGAGCTGCAAGGAGTCAGAATGGCTGGAGCAGAGGGAGCCAAGGGGAAGGAGGTGGATGAAAATGTTAGGTCTCTGGGGTGAGGTTGGGGTATAAATGCTCATTGTTAAAGCTGGGTAAGTGGTGTAAGAGGAAATATTGTACTATTCTCTCCACCTTTGTGTATTTTGAAATCTTCTCTAATGCAAAGAAAGCCAGAAAAATTCGTATCTGGCACTTTGAGCTCCAATAGGGGGAGGTGACTCTACTAAGAAATATACGGTGAACAAATTCTCCACGCACAAAAAGGAGTTCAGATGTCACAAAAGAATGGCAAACGGTTTCTGCTACACCTCAGCCTGTTAAAGGGAAAACTTACGTTAGCGGAGCATTCGACTGTTGGGCATGAAGTTATGCACAAGAGTGTATGGTCAGGTCACAAGAAGAAGGCCATCTGATAGTTGGACAGGCAGGAACTGTGTGACTTGGGTTTGCCTTGGGTGTGTTACTCTTTTGGAAGGCATGCATTTGTAATGAGGTCAGTGATTGAAGACTGAATGAACCAGCAAAGATAGATGAATGAATGCAGGGATCTCCTGGATGCATAAGAAGCCAGAGACCATTTCACGGAGAGGGGATGAGAGAACAGAAGGAACAGAAACCAACAGAGGGCCTGAGGGCTATTCTGAGTCTGAGAAGAATAAGTTAAAGGCACACGTGTAAGCAGATTTGTATTTAAATTAAGAGGGGAAGCCAAAGCCAGCCCATATGGCTCCTGGTTGAGCATCGGTCTATGAACTAGAGCAAGCATGTCAAACTGGCAGCCGGCGAAGTACGAGTGCTGTAGTGGTTAAGACTCTTTCCACCTTCCAAGCAGCAATTCAGCTTCAGGAAAACGTTATGCATCAACTAAATTAATGTTATTTCAAATTCTATTGGTATATAGATTAGTCTGCATACTTTGTCATTTTGGTTTTTGCTTTGTAGACATAAAGGAGCTATAACCCTAAGGCGGCTCTACCTAGCTTTATGTTGGCATGTATTTAAACAACATTATAGTAAAAAATAATTTTAACACTGCAGGACCCCCAAGAATATTTGTTTCTTTCAAAGGGGTTCCATACAGTGTTCAAGTTTGAGAAACTCTGCCTAGAGGACTAAGAAGCAGGTTTACCAACTGACATGCTCATTTGAATTGATTTGAATATTGAATATTTTGCTACTCCCTGTGCCTTTCATTTCCTATGACATTTCAAATACTTATTTTTAGAATGCTTGCCGAATTCTTATGTCCCGTCTCCAGCCAGTCATCCGGAAAAACCCCAAGGGAAGCTGGGAGGACTGGGTGAGTGGTCCACATTGTCCTGCCCAGAGAAGGCAAATGCATCCGGATAGGTAGGTAAAGCCCTCAGAGCGTGGCTGGTTGGCGATCCCCACTCAAGAAGCAAAACATTTATTAGCGCTCACTTCTGCTTTTCTGAGAGTGAGAGTCTGTGTTCATTCCGTGGCTTCACTGAAGAGCCTCGTTTCTCACCGCTCTACCGTAGAACACACCTGACAACGGCCTATCACTACCGCAGAACACACCTGACAACGGCCTAGCGCTACCGTAGAACACACCTGACAATGGCCTAGTGCTACCGGAGAACACACCTGACAATGGCCTAGTGCTACCGTAGAACACACCTGACAATGGCCTAGCACTACCGTAGAACACACCTGACAACGGCCTAGCACTACCACAGAACACACCTGACAACGGCCTAGCACTACCACCGCCCCTCTGGGCACAGGCTCCCCCTCCCAGCCTCAGGGCCTGGGTTCGGCCTAGCGCTACAGTAGAACACATTGTCCTGCCCAGAGAACCATAGAACACACCTGACAACGGCCTAGCGCTACAGTAGAACACACCTGACAACAGCCTAGCGCTACCATAGAACACACCTGACAACGGCCTAGCGCTACAGTAGAACACACCTGACAACAGCCTAGCGCTACCATAGAACACACCTGACAACGGCCTAGCGCTACCGTAGAACACACCTGACGACGGCCTAGCGCTACCGTAGAACACACTTGGCACAGTGCCCTGCGCTGTCACCGCCCCTCTGGGCACAGGCTCCCCCTCCCAGCCTCAGGGCCTGGGTTTTCCCACCAGAGCAATGGAGATCATGGCAGTCTTAATAGCAAAAGGTTACTCTGTTTTTAATAATAATTATTACAATTCTCATCATTACTATTATTTCCAGCTATACCCAGTTTACTCCAGCAGGGAAGCTGATGTAATAATATACTGAGACAGCCAATCAAATAACATGGGAAAAAGCGTGGTAAAAATACATACACACATACATACTACATACATACACGCACATGCAGACACTTATGAACACATGTGTTTGTATATGTGTATGTACACCTACCTCTGTGTACACACCTATTGCATAAGTACATGAATATGGCCTAGTCTCTCCCTCTCTCTAACTTAAAAAGCCAAAAAGGGTGAAAAAATAATAAACTTCACACTGTGCAACTCTAAAGGGTCCCAGGGCACAGCTAGCAGCTGCCCATAGGCACCGCCCGTGGGAAGCCCGGCCTGTGCTCATTATACACCATGTCATCTCGCTGTGGGTGAAGGCGCAGAGGGTGCTGCAAACAGGAGGCAAGCCCAGCATGGAATTTTCACTGCTGTCCCCGCACTTACATTTCTTCGTATCAATCATCTCTCTCAGATTGCAAAAGCCTACGAAGAATCCATCAGCCTGTCCACCACGGGGTATTTCAGGTAAAGGACGCTTTTACGTTGGTTGGGTTACACGTGGGCAGGGATGGCGTGGGCACATCATGAACAGATACCTGCTGAGCACTGGCGCAGCCATGGGTGGTGTCAGCCTTCAGTCATGGGCCTGGGGAGGCGGGAGGATCCCTAGGGGAGGCCAGGGACCCCTGGAGCCACCGCCCTTTCTCGGCCAGAGGAACACCCCCTGTGACTGGCACAGCACTGCCTGATGGGAAGGAGGGCTCAGACACCCATGGGCCTTCTTCCCGTGTCTGTGCAGGACCGTGTAGGAGAAGGTCAGAGAGGCCTTCGGCCCTGGGTGGTGCTCTGTTCATCCCCGGGACCCAGAGCGCCACCCGGGATCAGACCACGAGGGGAAGGAGCCTTTCTCACCCTCGGGTTTCTCTTCGCAGAGACTACCAGACATATATGGACTGGGAGAAGGGAGAAGGGGAGGCTTTCCCATATTATGTTTACGGAGCAGCCTGTTCTGAGGTGGAAGTCGACTGTCTGACTGGGGCTCACAAGGTAGAGAGGGGATGGGTGCTCCCACCTTCACAGAGTGAGCGTTTCTATGGACGCATTTTCTGTGTGTTGATGCCAATCACCCTGACCCTGCCAGTGGGGAACCGGGGACAGGGAGGCAGTTGTAGTGAAGATCTATTTTTAAATCACATTTTCCATCCTGTATGTTCTCGTGGTGCAGCTCCTTCGGACGGACATCTTCATGGATGCGGCTTTCAGCATCAACCCAGCCCTGGACATTGGGCAGGTGCGTGGTACCAGACCGCCCCGCGGGGCCTTTTGGTCGATTCCATTCAGCACATTATTTCACAGAGTTCTCCAAATGCTTTTACCTGCTACAAGCACTCTGCAATGTATGTCATATATCACACACACAAAAACAGATAAAACATTGAAAGAAAACTCAAGAAAAAGTTAGCAGTGGTTGTCTTTATGTGGCAGAAATATGTGTGATTTATCCTGCTTTATAATTCTCCAGGCCTTCTAATCTTTCTTCAACAAACATTAACGTTTATAATTAGGGAATATTATATAAGTACATAATAATAAAGCCCCATTTGTATTCATATGCATATTGAATTTAAGTAGACTAAACAATTTAGAGAAATATAAGGGGAAAAGAAACACTTAAAAACAATTTTTCTCTGGCGGAATTTCTGATTTATATCTCTCCCCCACCCCATCCCCCTCCGTAGCCTTGTTACTCAAAGTGGGGCCAACAGGCCAGCCACATCAGCGCACCCCCAACCTGCCAACCAGGCCCCCGCCTAGACCTGAGTAGCAGGTTGAACAACTTGGCTTCAAACCCAACAGACAGACCTGTGGTTTCATCTGCCAACAGCTCCCTGTCTTCCTGAATCCTAAGGAGCTGGCTGACTGAGATTGGCCAATGGGCTTTCTGAGGGACAATTTAATTGGTCCCTCAGTGTTTCTCAAAGTGCGGTCCTCCAACTCGGCAACGAAAGCACCTACAGTGTTTATTGGAAATGCGGGTCCCTGTGCCCACCCAGACCCACTTCTCCAACAAACGTTTGCTGGGCGGGGACGTATAATCTACCCATTTAACCTGCACCTGAAATTCATCCCAAGTCTGTAAAGTTTGACAACCACAGCTGACCTCAGGCCCCACCTCTCCTTCACCTTCCTATCCGCTCCTACCAGCTTGTTCCTGCCTCTTTATTGCTTAAGCAAAGGCCAATGGAAATGTTATGATCAGAAAAACCCTACCTTTTCCCATTGGGAAAGGGAAGAAAAAACCAAAAATGTGTTAGACTGGAACTCTTGGACTTTAATCTTTTCCTTTAGGGACAAGCATTTGGAAATATCCAAATTTAGCATTTACATTTGTTTACTTTATTCTGTAATTTTACAATTCAATAGAATGCAACATGTAACTCTCCTTCAATTTTTTAACCTTGAGGCAGATAACCCCTTTAAAGGGGACTATGAACCTTTTTTTCTCAGAGTATAATAGTTTGTAGATAAGCAGAACTCAAATGGCTTTTAATGAAACATATTTAATTTAAGAAAATATATTTCTTTCAACCCACCTTGTTTAAGTTTGATCTACTCTCCATCATAATTTATAAAAGGAAGCAAAAAAATCCAGATAGTATAATAAATACTGTGCACCGGTTCCATTTACTTATTCACATTCCTTTAACATTAGCTCTTTTTCATATAGTTCAACAAACATTTTTTGAGAATGTATGTACCAGGCTAAGAACAGAACACAACACAAGAAGGCCAGACCTCATAATGCTTATAAACCAGTGAGAGCTGGAGTGAAGAGAGAGAGAGAGAGAGAGAGAGAGAGAGAGAGAGAAATAGGAGTTTGCCAAGTGGACAGGCTGAGGTGGGGAGCAGTAAAGAGAGATACTGCCCTTACAAAGAATTGGAGGGTGAACCAATCTGGTGGGCTTGGAGAATCCCCCAGAACTTGACAAGTGTTGAGTCCCTGGAATGTGAGGTACCTGGGCAAGAAGAGCTAAGGCTGGGGCCAGGCAGGATGGCAAGCACCAGATGCTGAAAGACCCTTTGTAAGTTCACTGCAGTGCTTTCAAGAATGACTTACTATGGTCCAGAGCTCCATTTGCAATCACATTGGGATATATTTTCAACCAATGTCATGTACTTATAAACTGTGACATTTTTGCCTGTAGATTGAAGGAGCGTTTATCCAAGGCATGGGATTATATACCATAGAAGAACTGAAATACTCCCCGGAAGGTGTGCTTTATTCTCGGGGTCCTGATGACTACAAAATCCCCACCGTCACAGAAATACCAGAAGAGTTCTATGTGACTTTGGTGCGGTCCCGAAATCCCATAGCCATCTACTCATCCAAGGTAAGAACTCAGCACCTCTATTCGTTTGCTAGCGCTGCCGTAACAAAATACCAGTTGGGGTGGCCTAAGCAACAGAAATATATTTACTCACGGTTCTGGAGGCTGGAAGTGTGAGATCAAGGCTTGATTTATTCGGAGACTTCTCTTTGGCTTGCAGATGGCCATTCTCATTGTGTCCTCACATGATCATCTTTCTATATGGCACATGTCAGATCTCTCTCTCTCTCTCTCTCTCTCTCTCTCTCTCATCCTAATTTCTTTTTCTTATAAGCACATCCTAAAGACCTCGTTTTAACTAAATTACCTCTCTAAAAACCTTATCTCCAATTACAGTCACATACTGAGTACTAGCGGTTAAGGACTTCAACATATAAATTGGAGGGGAGCACAGTTCAGCCCATAATAACCTGCTCCTCCCCTGAATTTGCTTTCTTCTTGGAATTGCAGGTCCCAAAGGGAGATGGGGGAGGGGAGGGCAAACTCATGGCAGAGTGGCACTCACTGCCTTCAGAACCCCAAGTGGAGTCTTCACTCTTGAGAGAGATCATGAAATATATTTAAATAAAGCAAGAAGTCAAACATCTTGGTTCATGAGGCTAAGTGCCACCAGGAGGTAAAGCTGAAGTTGTAGGCCAATTTCCCCAGCCCAGAGCCTTCTTTTCTGCACCCTTCCCACACGTCCTCAGACTCAGTTCTTTCTTGTTCACAATGCCTCTGCCCACCCTCTCCCCAAGTCAGAAAGGGCTTTCAAACAAGTTTCTCACTGAGGGTGACTTGATCTGAGGTGTTAATAGCCACTGATGTAAGATGTGTTGACGCACACGCTCCATGGCTGTGGGGTCTAACTGGCCCATGTAGACTTGCAGCAAAGATTCTCAAACACATGTACAAAAGCACAACTTCTCCAACTTAAGTGCCATTCTGAGCCCACAACTGGCCAGACTCATGGCAACTTTAACCTCGGGTTTTCAGGAAACTACCTCTGTTCTTAAGCGTAGGTCCGAGTTGGGAGGAAGGTGAGACTTTCGATATGAATAGCCCTCTCTCCACTTCTGCACCAGACTTTGGCCAGGGCTGTCTCTAAAGACTGCCCTGACACAACCCTGCTTCTGGAGGACTAGCCCCCTCCCTGCCAGTTGTGCTCCAAATAGGGCACAGGACCTCTCTGCTCTCACCCCCTCCTCCTCACCTCACAGGAAACCCCTTCTTCTGCCAGCTCCACCTCTTCCTCCACATTTGCCTCAGAGTAAAAGTCACAGCCTGGGGTAGTCTTTATCTGCTTTGGGCCCTTTGTCCCATCTCTCTACTAAGGCCCTGGACACAGACCAAGGACCAGACTCCTTTAAAGAAAGAAAGAAGGAAAACCAGTACAAAAAGCATTGGAGGGTTATTCAAAATATAATGTTCATTCACACTGTTCATTCAAGAGCATCCAGCACTCGCCAGGGAAGTGTGCGCAAAGAAGGCTTCAACGTCCACTCTTCAGGGGCAACACCTCACTGTCTTCCAAGCTCAGCTACAAAGATTGTGGTTCTTTTGCTGTGGGTTTGAATTAAACACACATGGCCTAGAGCAGCGATTTTCAGCCACTGCACACAGGGTGAAAATCGTGGGTCTAGAGGCCAAATTGAAGGACTCCAGAGGGCACCAGGGGCTTTGGTCTTCTTGCCCTGGGCAGGGGAACAGGTGTTTTTAGCTGCCCTGCTATCCTGATGTCCTGGGGCATTTTCATTAACTACTGCCCCCACACACAAATACACCAATCGGCGTGGGGGGATGGGTTCTGGCAATTCAGATGCACCCCCCTCTGAGGGTTATAAAGCCAGAGGAGGTGAGTGTTGCGTGTCAGCACAGACTAGCAGCCCTGAAGGAGCCATGCCTTTCTGATGGCCTCCTGCCCTCCTTCTCAGGGACTGGGTGAGGCTGCAATGTTCATGGGAAACTCCGTGCTCTTCGCCATACATGATGCAGTGGCTGCTGCCCGAAGAGAGAGGGGCTTGACCAACACCTTCATCCTAAACAGCCCAGGGACGCCTGAGGAGATTCGGATGGCTTGTGTGGATCAGTTCACCGACATGGTAAGGGTGGCAAAGAGGGGCCCCTGCTGGGACTCCTCTTCCACGGCTTTCAGGTTCTCGGGATGAACGTGGTCTCTGTGACAGAATTCTAGGGCAGGTTCGTCTTTTCCAATGGAAATTCTCTTTTTTCCTCCACTTGCTACTTCCTATTGCTCCAAAGCAGCTGCCTGCAAAGTGAGTAATCCTCCCAAAATGGTGTTTCACTGTTTCCAGCCCCAAAGAAAAGCACACTCAACTGAGTCAGTGCTGATAGCAAGTGGTATATATTTCTGTTTGTTTCCAGGAGCCTTTATATTTCTTCCTTGATTTCAAAAAAAGGGGAGAGGGAGACATCTGCAATACTTTCAACAAAAAATTTTTTAAAAATAGCAAATGGGCATGGTAGGTTATTTCTTTAAACATTTGGTCAAAATGCAGTTGATGTGGTATTTGAATTACCTCAATAACCAAATTAGATTCAATAGATATCTGATCTGGTCAATTATTTGGAAAGTATCTTTCAAGCAAACTAATAAAAAGAATTTAAATGAAAATATCAAGTCACTGGGCACATGTTAAAAGAACACAGTTTCATTTTTCAGCTGCTGAAAATACATCTAGAACTATCAGCGACTGTTTCTATATTCAACTGCTCACTGCAGCCCTACATGAGTCTGGTATAAAATTAGACTGCGGTTTAGGCCTTTGACATTACGGGCTTCTGGGTTTAAGATGCATTTTATCCCCAAACATTATGAGAATGAGGAGATTTATGACTCAAGGTTAGAAAGAAATGTGAAAATTATAAAATTTTGGTAAGAATAAAATGGACACTGACTTGTTCTTTTTTAAAAAAAATAAACAATATTTCTTTTGAATTTCAACATTTTTCATATAACAGCATTTTTTTAAACAGAACAGAGATTTCTTTTTCTGAAACAAAAGGAAGTTTTGGAGCCCAGGGCAGTCCAGTGATGCCATCAGGACCCAGGCTGCTTCCATGGTCCTGCTTCCCTACCCGCTCCAGGTCCTGAGAGGGTGGCTTTCGGTCTCCTGGTTATGGATGCTGGCTGCTCCCCAGGAGTCATGACTGTTCCATGATAGGGGGACAGAGACAAAGGCTAGGTGGACACGCCAGCAGAATTCTGACCTCTTTTTTATTTTTGTGGCTCTGAATTTCAGCTTTTATTTTACTGCAGAGATTAAACAGATTTTCTTCTTGACCCATTTAATACGTTTTTTGTTTTGTCTTTAACTTTTCAATTACAGTTGACATTCAATATTATATTAGTTTCAGGTGTACTGTTTAGTGGTGAGACATTTAAATAACTTATGAAGTGATCCCCCCATACCTCTCATACCCAACTGATGCCATACATCAGTTATTATAATATTATTGACTATACTCCCTATCTTGTACTTTACATCCCCATGACTATTTTGTAATTGTCAATTTATACTTCTTAATCCCTTCACCTTTTTCACCCAGCCCCCAAGCCTCCTTCCACTTGACAGGCATCAGTTTGTTCTCCGTTTCTGTTTTGTTTGTTCAGTATAACAACATTGTATTAATAACCATCTACCTTTATTTTATCTTTTTCAGATCCCCAGAGATGACCCTTCGACATTTACACCTTGGTCCATTCGTGTGTCTTAATGTTATCTTTTCTTTATAAAATGAAAGAGTTGACGATTGCCCTTAAAATTCTCCAACCAGAGCAATATATATGGTATTTCCCAAATGTCAATGATACTTTTAGCTTTTTTATTTTTTAATCCTCACCCGAGGATATGTTTTGTTGATTTTTAGAAAGAGGTGGAAGGGAGAGAGAGAGAGAAATATTGATGTGAGAAAGAAATATTGAACAGTTTCCTCCATACATGCCCCAATTGGGAATTAAACCCACAACCTTTTAGATGTATGGGACAACGCTTCAGCCAGCTTAGCCACCCAGCCAGGGTAATTTTAGCATTTTTTAATTACTCTCTATAGTTTTGGTCACTGCATGATCATGTTTTAGGATGCAAATTTTCACTAAAAGGTATAATAAAGAATCAAAATTCTTCTTTTCATTTGCATTATCCTGAAGATATACAGCATCATGGGGGTCCTATCTTAGTCCATGTCTTGTCCTAACAGAATACCATAGACTGGGTGATTTATAAAAAAACAAATATTTGTTTCTCACGGTTCTAAAGACCAGGAAGTCCAAGATCAAGGTGCCAGCAGATTTGGTGTCTGGTGAGCTCCTGCTTCCTGGTTCGCAGACTGCTATCTTCTCACTGTCCTAATTTGGAAGAAGGGACACGGGTGCTAATCCCATAGATGAGGGCTTTGTCCTCATTATCTAGTCGCCTCCCAAAGGCCCCACCTCCTAATACCATCACCTTGGGGATTAGGAGGTAACATATGAATTTGGGGAGGACACAAACATTCGGTCCGCAGCATTCCATGCCTACCCACCCCACCCCACAAATTCATATTCTCTTATGCAGGCAAATTGCTCTCCAACTGTGAACCTGTGATATCAAACATGTTATGTGCTTCCTAAATGTATGGTGGGACAGGCATAAGATACACAGTCCCATTCCCAAGGAGAAACAGGAATTCCATTCCCAAGGAGAAATGGGAGAGAGGAAAGGGATGGCAGGCCCCAGGGATGTTCCACTTCTGAAGACTTGAAAATACTCCCCTTTGGCCAAATGGTCTACCCTCCAGGCCTGGTCCTCATACTCTCCCAGACTCAGGGCAGGAAGGAGTTAGGTGACTCATGTGGCACTCCTGACTATGCACACCAATGTCAAACTTTCTCCATCCCCAGTCACACCCCGAAGGACCAACCTCTCCTCCAGATTCCAGGCACTGGAGAGGACCCCACACACACAGCCTGAGGCCTCACTGGTTCCCAGCTTCCCATAAGCCCACCTGCCACCTGGCTCAGCAGAGACTGAAAGGTTGGAGCTGGGAGGGGAAGGAAGAGGCCTCGTAGTCGATAAGGTTGAGAATGGAGGCTGGACCATGGGCATTTAATGACCCATCAAGGGTCCTAAAAAGTGTCCCACTCCTGGTCACCTGTGCTCCATCTTCTGCTTTTGAAGAGCTCACCGCAGAGGGCAACACACCAGGGACACCGGAGTGTGGCCAGTACTTTTCCATTGGCATCAGCAAGCAGGATTTGTTATCGTGTTTTTTTCCAGAAATAGGTTTTTTTTGGTTGGGGGGGAGGGCAATGTCCTTTCCAATATTAATACCGTCATGGGTAAAAGGGTTCTTTGATGTAACCAATTCATGAGACCTTTCTTACAACAAATATACAAACGCCTGAGTCAGAAGGTGGGAGTTTCTCTCACCCACCAGAACAATCCATTTAAAGGTGAAGAAATTCGGTCTTACCTTTTCATGAAAGAAAAAAAAAATCAGTGGTTGTTTTTCTGACATAAGATCAGAGGGGAACCCTTGGCGGAGACAGCAGCCTGTCTTCGCGCTGCGGTCAGCCCTTGGGTCACTCTGCACTGGGTGATTTTTAGACCGAGTTCCCAGAGCCCTGGGGTTTCTGAAGGAGAGAAAGCCACAGGACTTCAGCCTCACCCCAGCTGGCTCAACTAGCCTTGCTGTTGAATTTGTTCACACCGCATTTGGTTTCATGCAAACAAGTTCCCCTGGTTGAAACAAGTTTGAAAACACTCTTGATAAATCATTCAAGGTCAGTTTTCAGTCTCCCAGAAAGTAGCAGATCTGGTTCCCTTAATCCGAAGCACTTTCATACTTGATAACTCTAATCCCACAATTGATTCTACATTACCCGCTCGCATTTTCTGTTGGCGCTGGAGGATTCCTCCCTATAAATACTGGGACACACCATGAACTGTGGTTTTGTTGGCAGCATCCCTGCTCCTGTAAGTGGGAAGCGTGTGCTCTCTACGTTCACTGCTTCCCTCTTGTAAGGGGCAGAGTGAGATGGTGAAAGATTGTGGACCCTTAAAAACAATGCCTGGGTCACTTCTCCCCAAAGTGCAAGCAGCCATAGGAAGGGCCTTTGCCTCCACTCCCTCCTTCCCCAGCCTGCCCCGCCTCCATTCCCAATTCCCCCAGAATCAACTCCTACTCATCTTTCAGGCCTAGGGGTCCCTTCCTCAGGCCTTCCCTGATCCCTTTCCCCAAAACAAAGCTCCTCTCCCTGGTCTATGCTCTCACAATGGTAAATATTCTATCCCAGGTTAATTTTCTCTCTCTTATTAACCATTAACTCCTTGGAGGAAGAACACTTGTTGATCTTGTTTTTCACTGTGCCTCTACCACTTAGCATACTGCACAAGCTGGATGCTCAGTATCTACTGGGTAAATGAATGAGTGAATGAACGATGCCTTCTTCATTTAAAGTATTTTTAGATAATCAGCCAAGCATTTATTAACTCCTGCAAAGAGCAAGCTGTCATTCATGCCGGCCATTGTGGGGGATACAAGTAGCTCTTCTAACCTCCAGAAGCATATTACTCAATTGGGGAAATGAGACACAGACATTGAAAAGATAACCAACTATTAGTGGCAGATAAGAGACTGGTTTCCTGGTTCCTGGTGTATTAAATGAAGAATAAAGAAGTGATTGTTTGGATCTGCAAGAGTTTTTGGAATTGACAAAAGGGTAGAAGGGAGGTTTGCTGCTGCTTTTGGTGGTAGGTTAAAAGGGAGGGAGGAGGGCGGGAGGGCAACCACAGCAGGACAGGAACAGGCTGTTATCTTTGCAGACGGAAGAGCCTCTCAGACACTCAACCAATACTTATTGGGCATTTGCTCTGTGGTCGGCACCATTCTAGGCCCAGGGATACAGTGACGTCCCTGCCCTTGTGGCGCTTACATTCTAGCAGAGAAGGCAAATGAGGTGGATAAAACTCCAGGTCAGGTAGTGATGAGAGCTCTGGAGAAAATGAAGTGGGTGGTAGAAGAGAGCAGGACGGAGTGAGACTTCAGACTGGAAGATCAAGGGAGGGCTCAGACCCAAATAACAAGAAGGCACCAGCCACGCCAAAGTCTGAGAAAACAGAAGTCAAGGCAGAAAATATAACTTGCACCAAGGCCTTGGGACAGGAGATATGAGCACATTCAGGAAGCAGGGAAAGGGCCAGTGTGGCCGAGATTATGAATAAGAGAGACAGCGGTTGAAGATGTGCTCAGAGAAGGGAGTGGGGCCAGTCCCGAGGGGCCTCCATAGAGAGCTTAAGGGGTTTTGTTAGGTGTGTTGGGAGGCCAGTGAAGGTTTCAAGTAGAAGAATGGTTGAGGCAGAAGAATGATGAGAAGAGTAGTAGTTTTTGAAGAGCAAAAGAGCCTGAGGCCAGCAATAGGGACAGGTCTTGGAGGGCTTTGCACACTGGGCCTAGGAATTTGGTCCTCATGTTCTAGGCCTCAGAGAGGTACTGAGCTATTTGTAGCAGAAGTAGCATGATCAAAAAATCTGACCTGCGGCCCTACCTTATTCACATTGTCACCTCCAACTTCTCCCATAACCCTGTTGTGGATTTATTCAGCAACTGTATAACACATATGAAACACCCACACACGCACACACAAACACGTGCACATGTGCGTAAACACTCATCTCCACAGGTACACGAAGTTGGGAAGGACTTGGACCTAGACATTGAATGATAAAGAAAGTTGGCAGCTTCCAAGTGCATTTGGTTAGGGATGTTTCTGGACTAGCTCTGCGATGAGAAGGATTCTGAAGCCACATCTTGACCAAGTGGGAAGGAGGATCTTCCTTAGCCAGGTCAAGAGGATGCCAGGTATTTGTTGTCTCTGGCCTGAGGCACTGTCACAGTGAGTTCGCCTTAAGACAAAGGGTTGACTCTAACCATGGCATGCCAGGGCTCCACACACTCATGAAGGAAGTGGGCTGGGGGACAGAGAGGTCTTGCCTCCTCTCCTGAAACTAGACCACTTGAGCAGCTACCTGCATCACCCACATGTGAGGCCAAGTCCTGGGCATGGCTTCCGTTGAAAGAATAAGAATTGCTTGATTTTAGCTCCAGACATCTAACTGGAGATACTCAGAAAAATCAAAATGACATTGTTCTGTTGATCAAGAAAGGAATCTATACGCTCACAGGTATTAATGTCGCGACCCTTTAATACAGTTCCTCATGTTGTGGTGACCCCCAATTTCATTGTTACAAATTGAACATAATTAAAGAGCCTCTGCTTACTTATCTGTAAAGTGGTTGCCTTTTCTACATCACTATTTTCCAGTGGACCAATCCTGTGGCTGGGGAGGAAGTAGGAAGGGTAAAGAGGGGCTGGGTGAATGCAGCACCCCACACTCCACTTTAGGGCACAGACTGGAATTGTCCATATGACTTCCTACAAGGAGACATTTCTGCGATTAGAATGAGATCAGAGTTGGGAAAAGTGGGAGGTCCACTTCTCTCTCTTTGAGAAGAAGGAACCCATCCAGGGGCTGAGGCAGTGTACAAAGTGGGTTTAAGCTTAAATAGTTGTGTATGGTTTTCACACTGAGGCCCTCCAACCTCAGAGTAAGCAAGAAGGGGTGTGGGCCATGCACAGAGCAAGCTTTGAAGCCAGGATTGGTGGGAGGCAGAGTGAGGCACAAGGTAAGAGGCGGGACCACACAGGTGCTCTAGACTTAAAAGGCCTCGAGTCCAAGGAGTCTGTTCTCTGGACTCCAACTGCCAACTTCCACACAAGGAAGGATTTCAGTGCTTGGACTTGAATCCTTTGTGCTCAGTCCCGTGGCTGGTGCCAAAGAGCATACCCACCTAGAATTGTAAGGTGAAACCTGTTTACAGGTGTGATGCTTGGCCTGCCGCAATCCGATGAGTTGGTTTTCTTTGTGAATGGGAGGAAGGTAAGTGTTGGGTGTTACGACCAGTGCTTGAGACCACAGGAAACTACTAGCTGGAGGGGAGCCTTTGTGGTCCATTTGGGTTGAGACTCCTCCAGAAAGGGAGAAGAAGCCAGGGACTGGAACCCATACTAATTTGGCCTGTTCCCCATTTAGTGATGGCTCTGCCTCCAGGATGTGGGCGAAAGTAAAGCATTGGGGTTAATTGCATGTACCGCGGTATCAGTCTTGGGTCCAATCCAGCTCTGCCATTTACTGTATAAACTTATGCAAGTTACTTCTCCTCCCTGGGCCTCAGAGTACCCTTCTCAGAACCCACTTCCTGTGGCGGTTGTCAAGATTAAAAGAGCGGTGCTTCTTTCACTGATTAGGAATCCCCTCAACCTTTTCCTAAGGCCCAAGAGTGAAGGACAAGGGTCGGGGGCAGGAGTAGTCTGGAGCCACATGTGCCCCCCCCACCAGCACCCCAGAAAATAAATTCCTGTGACAGCATATGTTTGTTCCAATGTTGCATGCTACCCTATATCATGTGCATGCTTAGCTCACTATACCTTTTCCCCCTCAAAATCTTTAGCACAGTAAGTTCCAGGAGGAACCTATATGACAAGGAGAGAGGGTCTCCCTTTGTCAGTCTCCCTGGCATCCCTCCCTCCAGTCCTCACCATCCATCCACACAGTCAACCCTCAGTGCCCTCTGCCAGGCCCCCTCCTCTCCTGAGTCCCTCTCTGATCCTTAATGGGACCATTAAGCCACCACCCGAGGCAGGTGGCTTCTCTTGGGTCTCACCACCTGTCCTTTAGGACCTCTCAGCTCTCTAGTCCCATAAACCTAATTGGGATTTGGCCATGTTCACCCACTGCCCACCTCAGGGCTTGGATCAAGAAAGGAGATAGTTGCCGAATCCGGTTTGGCTCAGTGGATAGAGCATCAGCCTGCGGACTGAAAGGTCCCGGGTTCGATTCCGGTCAAGGGCATGTACCTGGGTTGCGGGCACATCCCCAGTGGGAGATGTGCAGGAGGCAGCTGATCGATGTTTCTCTCTCATCGATGTTTCTAACTCTCCATCTCTCTCCCTTCCTCTCTGTAAAAAATCAATAAAATATATTTTAAAAAAAGAAAGGAGATAGAACATAGAACCTCTGCGTTCTCATCATTTCCCTTCTAACTCTCCATCCTGTGTCCAATCTCCCCAGCCAGCAACCACCAGACATTCTTCCAAAACTATCTCTTATGAGCTGAGTCCTTACTCGCTTGTTCCACTGCCCTAGACTTCAGAGGCTCCTTCCTCTGTTTTCTGTTCCACATCCTCTGTGAGTCATGAGCCCCAAACGAAGTGGCTGCAACTAGAACAGGGAGTAAGTTGAGAGTTGGAGAAAATACAGATGTGTGTGGTGGGGATTGGAGTCAGCTGGATAATAAAAACATTATCCAACCGCGTTCTCAGTAGATGTTTTTGAAGGACCTGGGGTGGGAAGAAAGTGCAGAGGAAGGCTTCTTTTTTTGTTGACCAGGAGCCCGCTAGAGCTCCAGAAAGCAGGTGAATTTAGTTATATATATTTCAGAGAGGGAGGGAGAGAGAAAAACATCAATGATGAGAGAGAATCATTGATCGGCCACCTCCTGCATGCTCCCCACTGGGAATTGGGCCCGCAACCCAGGTATGTGCCCTTGGCCCGTCAGTCCGCAGGCCTCCTCTCTGTCCACTGAGCCAAACCAGCTAGGGCAAGAAAGCAGGTGAATTTTAATATCTCCACTTGGAAGCATCTTCCTGTACTATTTTTATTCCTGGAGGTCTACACTAGGTCATGTTTTTCTTCCAGGGAGAATGGAAGATCCTAACATGATTAGCTGAATCTGTCTTTCCTCTGATGCAAGAGAATGGCTGGAGGTGTTTGCAGGACAGTCAAAGGAAATATCCTCAAATAAGCAAATGAGAGAGAAGCACCAAACAAAATTCCTCCATGGCTTTTAGGGATGAATCCCCTACTTTTTAAGGTGAGGGAGGGAGAGATGCTAGGGTTCCACCAAAGCCACCTGGGGTCCTGAGCTGGGGCAACAAGACTCCACCATCACCACTCACCACACTGGCATGCACTAGGGCCTCTCCTGATGACAGCAGCCCTCTCTGCCTCCCCTTCCTGCCACCAACTCTTAAGATCCCTGATGTTACTACATGGACTCCCCACTAGAAGTGTCTCAGAGGTACCGGAATAGAAACTCTTCCTACCCAGCCTTCTTCCCTCCTGGATCCTTCATTAAACACACACACACATACACACACATGCATGCATACATAAACATACATGCACGCACATACACAGCATCCAAGTCTCTCCCAGGTTAAAATATTTCAAGAGTAGAAAAGACTTGGTTGGAAAATTCCACAAAAACAGATAGTGGATCGAACAGGGAGAACACCGCCCCAGGGCCCCTTGCACAGCAGCGGTTCCAGCTGTCATCACCTCACAGAGCATAGTCACCACACTTGCTTGGTGAGTCTCCTGCTCTGTAAATATACGTGAAGGTCGTTTGCCGCCAGATCACTAAAAAGCAGGGGCAAATGAAACCAGGCCTAGTATTTTACCCCAATCGCTGAATCCAGCTGGCCACGACAGACGTTCCACTATCCGTGGTCGGCAAACTGCGGCTCGCAAGCCACATGCGGCTCTTTGGCCCCTTGAGTGTGGCTCTTCCTAAGCCTTAGGAGCACCCTAATTAAGTTAATAACAATGTACCTACCTATATAGTTTAAGTTTAAAAAATTTGGCTCTCAAAAGAAATTTCAATCGTTGTACTGTTGATATTTGGCTCTGTTGACTAATGAGTTTGCCGACCACTAGGTCATTGATTCAGTCCCCATAATAATCTCTTTTCTGGTTTCACCACAGGTGATAGAGAGAAATGCGGACCCAGAAGTCACTCTGCTGACCTTCTTACGAAAGAACTGGACCCTTTTGACCAAAGTCTTGGCCATGTCTGTGTTTACCTTAAAAGTCAGACCTGCTGTGACTATGAGAACTAATCAAACTCTCCTTCCCCAAACAGTCAGCCCCTTGGCCCTTGCTCTCTCTTTGCTTTGGCAATGGTTTTAAGGATATTAAGTTAACTGGGCTATTTACAGAGGATGAAGTTTCCCCAGAATTTCTCATGTCTTGATCTCACAGCAGTGAAATAGAAGCTAAGCTCTTTACTTCAGCACCAATTACTCCCTTAAGGGCCTTCCGGTCCTGGGAGGGCGGTTATGTAATAGAGGCTTGTGTTTCAGGCACCCTGCCCTGGAAAGAAACCAAGTTTTCCAGATGCAGGAAGAACATGTGTCATAGAAAAAGATCTACATCTGTTTCCTTATAGCCGATTTTCCCACACCATTTTATATTCTGAAATTTAGGCCATCATCATGGCAAACATATTTTAACGGATAAGTCTGACGGGTCACTCAGGGAAGCCAAAAAAAAAAAAAGACAGAAATTGCAAATTGAGGGAATCAGCCCCTAAACTAGTGTTGGTTAAAAGCTCACATGGATTTAATTAGTTGTCAATGTTTGAAAATTAGGAAATCCCATGGTTTTAAAAAACAGGATTTCTAGCTTCTCATGAAAAATGGGAAGCTAGTCATTCCTGTGTGGCTACAGTCTGGCTTACAGGTGAGTGGGGACTGTCCCAGGCCCCTATGAAAAGTGGGACATGAGCTCTCCAGGTACACCTGACCCACTCCACTGGTTCACACAACCTCCCTTAAAAGCATTTAAGGTTATGATAGTTTAAATGAATAAGCCCTATGGCTTTAAAAAAATAAAAGTCAGTGACTCTAAACTCTTCTTAGCCAGTAGTTAAGTATATCCAATCCCCTAAATTTTGTGGAAATGGGCCACAATTAGGGAGAAGGCTGACGAAAGAGAGGGAGCAGAGGCTGAGTCTAGACCTGGACTTGAACCTGGACCAAGCAGGAGCAGGACACTCAAGGTAGTTTATGAAAATAAGGGCAGGGGTCTTCTCCAAAGGCTTGGTCACTGGCATTCAAATGCAATACAAACTACTGGGCAAAACTAGCGATACATTGAACTGCTAACAATAAGTTCTCTCCCAGTGACGTGATTAAAACCCAGAAGAGTACTTATAATGAAACAGACTTTTTCAAAGGGCTTTTACTTTTATATCCACTCTCCTCCAAGCTGCTTATGGTGAGCAGGTGAAGATAACGTGGGTATCACTTCCCCTCTTTGCAAATGAGAAAGCAGGCAGGGAGCGGTTAATAGAATGTGTCCCACAGCTGACACGGTACAGAGTGGTCCTTACTGAGACCAGGAGGCGAGTGACTTCTCAGACGTGCATCCCTGTCTTTCCTTGCTGGCGACACCCTAGGGAGGCAGCTATCATGGCGGCCACAGGTCCACCTGGGCATCTTTTCCTTGACCACCTCCCTCCAGTAGGTCTCACAGGAACCAAGTACGCCTGCGGCAGAGGGAGCTGCGGCGCCTGTACCGTGATGGTGTCTAAGTGTGACCCTGTGTCCAAGAAGATAAGGTATCCTGCCCAGAAACCCAGAGCTAGGGGAGGGTTTTGTTTCTTTGCCAGGCTTCTAGTCTCATCTTGCAGCTAAGGAAGATCTCCACGGACCTCCCAGCCTCGAGATTTCACTGTCTCTGGAGCTCAGGCCCTTCCAAAAATCTGATAACAGCTGTGAACTGTCTTCTCAGAAAATGCATTCATTAATTACATTTTGCACACACTTTCAGGGAGATCATGGATTTCCCATGGCCCATGTGTGCATCCCAAGTTAAGAAACCCCAGTTTAGGACAACCACTCATCTCACAGATGAGGAAACTAAGGCTCAACAATATGTAGTGACTTGTTTAAGGTCATGCAACTAGTACGTCATAGGACTTGAACCCACCCGTTTTGGCTGACACTAATGCCATTCCTAGTGTTGGGCTGGACCAACCCTGCAGAGCAGGGACCTGGGCCATAATTCCATCCTTAAATTAAGGACTAGATTCCAGAACTTTGGCTGTTCCCAAATCTACTGGCCTAAAAAATGCCTTCAGAACAAAACCATCCAACATTGTTGAGCGACCTTATACAGGAAAGTTAAAATTAACAAGCAAAATAAATTCATGAAATGGGTAAAAGGCACAGGTGTGCCTCTTGCCTGTTATGGGGTCAATGTCCTAAGGAATACCTATTGAGGTCCAATACCACTCCTCGTGACACAAGTCCATTCCCATTGAGGCCAGACCCAGATAGTCTGTTCTGGGCTTGGGAAGTTTTCTGAAGTTCAGAATGCCCATCTTTCCCTGGAGGATCCCCTCTTCTTGAAGATAGCACCGAGTCAGCAGAGGGGGCTCTAATTCTTCCACCTGTCCCCTGTCCAGTCCCCCATCTCCCAGGCTGAATGATAGGCCTCTGGTTGCGGGTGGAGGGGAAGGGGTTCCTGTTGTCCTTATTGGTCCCAGGGTTCCCCAGGAGGCAGGACCATGTTATTCCCCTTGATTTTCCTTGTATTTCTCATTCAAAGACACTTCTCCATCATCGCATGCCTGGTGCCCATCTGCTCTCTCTATGGAGCTGCTGTCACCACTGTGGAAGGTGTGGGAAGCATCAAAACCAAGCTTCACCCTGTGCAGGTAAGAGCATATGTTAACATTCTCACTTCTTGATCTTTTTAATGCTGAATTGACTGTGCTGCCTGGGAAAATTCTTCTCACTCTGGCAAGGAAGGCTGCATGCTGCTAATTCCCAATGAGAAAGATCTGGGCATTTGAGCTTGAGAAATGATTGTAGGGATAGCAAATGGCTTCTGAGTCGCTTCTTCCTGGAGTAGAGTAGGAGAGGGGACACTGGCCACCTCTGATGGAGGGGAGGAGTGCACTGCTTAGGGAATGAGCTCTTCCCCTCAAGGGAGATGCAGGATGTGGAGCCTGGTGAGAGGTGGTGGCATCAGGAAGGCAGGTCCTGTGACCATGTATGTGTCATTGCAGGAGAGGATCGCCAAGAGCCACGGCACCCAGTGTGGATTCTGTACCCCTGGGATGGTGATGTCCATGTACACACTGCTCAGGAACCACCCGCAGCCCTCCGAGGAGCAGCTCATGGAAGCCCTGGGAGGTAGGTTTGACATGGAGAATACTCACCACCCCCAAAGCCAGGTGGGAAGTATGCCTCCAGCTGCTCCACCCCATCCACAATGTCACCCCAGCCCCACTTGAGGACCCCCTTGGTTGTTTCTAAAGTAGCTGCAGTTCACCCCGGAGAGAAGAATGGATCTATTTTAGCTTTCCAAAGAAACCAGTGAAAATAAAGCCTACTGATACTCACGCCCCTTATTTTATCAGGCAATCTGTGCCGCTGCACTGGGTACCGGCCAATTCTCGAGAGTGGAAAGACCTTCTGCATGGTGAGTAGATGACCATGGGGACACCTTACAGAGTAAGAATGACAGTGACGCTGGTCAAGGCTAGGAATTTAGGAGTTGACTTTTTAAAACCATCTAAACAGACTATAAGGGAGAAAAGTGAGTTAGCTCCAGCTGACTCAAGGGAGTTTTAGCTATTTGTTGAGGACAAGGTAAACCTTACTCCTCCTTTGATGTCCCATGTCACACCACAGAGGGAAGCCAGGTGATCTAACCAGACATCTCCCAGGATAGTTAAGCAAAGCATTAGAGCAGGACAGGTCGGAGGGCTGCAGCGAGCCCAAAGAGACAACAAGCAAGGGCATGGAGTTGGCTTTAGGGAGGCCAGCTTTAGTCCAAGAATCCAGACCAGCTGAGAGTGTGAGCAAATAAAGAAACCAAATATGCAGAGCAGAATCCAAAATTCACCCCAGGTACAAAAGCACAGGGAGCTTCCTCAACAGAATGAGGATACCTCCCTGGGCTGCTGTGAAGATCAGGTGAGAAATCATGGCCAAGCGTGTAGCAAAGTCTTGTTTGGCACTTAAAAGAGCTCAACAAATAGTTGCTACTGTTATTGCTGCCACTGTGAATAGAGATTGGCGGGGAGACCAGCCAGGCACATCAATGGCCCTCTCCTGAGGGCAGGATTGATGTGGGCAGTACCACCCTTCGACCCAAGCAAGGAGGACCCCACACTTTGAAGGGCCCCTCACTGGTCCTCCTTCAGCCACTCTCAGGAAGCCCTGGGTCCAAGGTGACTTGTTCACCTGAAGCCTTCACCTCTTTTCTAGACCATGATCCAGGTTTGGTCTTGACCCCATTCCCAGGCCTGACACAGCCTCTTCCCAAGTCCATCTTCCTAGAGCAGATCATAGCAGCCAGTGTGTGCATCTAGGCTGAAGGATGGCCAATGACTGGTGTTTTTGGAGAGAATAGACAGAGCGTGGACAGTCAGGCTAGGTCCTCACACGGTGTTTGAGGCCCCTCGCTGCAGAACCAAGCCAGGCTGGGCAGAGAAAGGTGCAGGGGCCTCTGTTTGTTCTCTTGCTGCTGCAGCTCCACGAACAGTAGTTGTGGGCCTGGCAGTATGTCCCAGTCCCCAGAGCCAGTCCAGTCCCCCTTGCACACCTGTCCTAGACTTTTGCCACATGGAGAGCCAAAGATGACAAGCTGAGAAAATCAATGGCTTGTAAACTCATCAAACTGCTGGTGTAAATGGAAAAGCATGTGTGAAACACAAATACAGTAAAGCAGGTTAAAGGAAACCTCTCTCCCTATAGGGATGAAGGCAAAAGTGTAGTCAGAGACCCACCTTGCAGCCAGCAGGCCCCAGAAATTCTAAGGGGTGAAAGGGCCCTAGCCAACTTGGCTCAGCGGATGAAGCATCAGCCTGCGGACTGAGGGGTCCCAGGTTCGATTCCAGCCAAGGGCACATGCCTGGGTTGCAGGCTCGACCCCCAGTAGGGGGCGTGCAGGAGGCAGCCAATCAATGGTTCTCTCTCATCATTGATGTTTCCATCTCTCTCTCCTTCTCCCTTCCTCTCTGAAATCAATAAATAAATATATAAAAAAGTTTTGTTTTTAAAAAAGAGGGGGTGAAAGGAACAGAGCCCTAGTGGGGCTACTTGAGGTTCCTAGCTAATAGTCCAGGAAGACTGACTTGTTCTGTCATCATTGACCCATGGCCCCTCCTGGGAGCTGTCAGAGGCCTGAGTAAATGAGGGAGCATCGTGAACAGAATCAGGAAGCTGGCAGCCTGAGACAGTTGAGCAGAGACAGAGAACTAGGGTATCTGGAAGTATTTCCTTAAATACTTAGGGAAAATTATCTAAGGAAGAGGATACAAGAGGTGAGTTAGGGGAAAATGGGAAATAAAGAGCCGGCAAATGGAAACCTGCTTTAAAATCCATTGACTGTCCATTTATTCCCAATGAGCCCCATGCAGATCCCAAATGTCTGGTTACCAGAGCGGTTTTCTTTACCCATCTTTCTTCATGTTTTTCTTTTCTTTTTTTAAGGTCCTTATATAAATGATAGCATTCAATGTTGTTGAGTCTTATATATGCGAGAGAATGGATAGTTATTGCCCTGAAAGACATCTTACCAACTAATTCTAGCACTAGGATTTCATCTAAGAAAAAATTCAGAGATGTACACAAAATTGTACAAGCAATAGACAGAAATGTTTATTATAATGTTATTTATAATTAGAAAATGTAGGCAAAACCTAAGTATATGTCAATAGCAAATTTTACAAGTATAAATCCAGAAGATTGATTATTATGAAATCAGCAAAATTATATTTTAATGACATGGAAAATTACTCTAATGAACAAATAGGTAAGTAAATAAACAAAACAATAGGCAAAAAGATTAACAAAAAGACAAAATAAAAAGTATGTTGTATTAAAATATAGTACCATTATATATTATGTAAAAATATTGCCAGTGAAATAGGGTAATAAGAGTTTACTTCTTTTATGCTTCTCTATAGTCTATATTATTGTTTTATACTATAACTAGAGGCCCGGTGCACAGATTCATGCACCAGTGGGGTCCCTCCGCCTGGCCTATGGGGATGGGGCCAAAACCGGCTCTCTCACATCCCCTGAGGGGTCCCGGATTGCAAGAGGGCGGTTCTCAGGTGATGCACCCCAGAATGGGGCTCCCTCCTCTCTGGTTCCGGGTGCATCACCCGAGAACCGCAGCTGCCGAGTCACCACAGCTCAACAGCTCCTGCATTGAGCGTCTGCCCCCTGATGGTCAGTGCATGTCATAGCTACTGGTCGGATGGTCAGACGGTTGGACGGTCGCTTAGCCTTTTATGTATATAGATTAGATACTTTGTATATCTTACATATAAGTTTTATATATTCCATATGTATCATTTTACTTTAAAAATGAAGTAGAAAGAAGAAAGATCTTGTGATGATGCCTTTTCCAATAGAAATCACCAAAGGTGACGAACAATGTTGTCTCATTTAAATTGCCAAACCTCTCAAGGCACACGCCCATTTACCTATAAAAGAAAGTTTCTCATCTCAAGGCATTTCACCTTCTTAGGAGTCGAATGGCTGTCAGCAGAAGGGAGCAGGAGAATGCTGCTTGGCTCAGGGAGAAGAGGATCCTTCCTCACTCGGCAGGAGCAGCGACGTGAGTCCCTGTGTTTGATTTGTTCTCTCCCTGAGAGCACTGCTCCACGCCGGCCCAGTGTTGACACTGTGCTCATTAGTTCTGATGCTCATTAGTTCTGATGCTCATTCTCTGCTTTGTTCCAAATGTCCTAAGTGCCTGCACAGATAAAGCACTTGTCATTTGGGAGGCAGGTTAGGGGGTGATTCAAAGTCTGTGATCTGACTATCCTCTTGGCTCTCAGGGAGCCTGAAACTAAACAAACGCCCGCTCAGGCCAGAGAAGACAGACCCGCCCCAGCAATGACCTCAATGATGAGTCCCACTGGGGGGAGGTGGGTCTCGGTGCCTGGTTTTTGGCTTGCAGTGGTCCTCTATTGCTGTGTCCCCTTTTTTGTATGGAGGGCACTGCAGCCTCTGGGAAGGGGAAGGAGCCCATCCTGAGTCGTGTGAGGTCATGGCCCCAGGGCTGGAAGGCCAGCCTGAGACATCCCAGTGCCTGGTTTGCTCTCTCAGAGATACTGGTTTCCAAAAAGTCTCACTGCCAAGTTTTTAAATGAATTATTTAGCGAAGCCGGAATACAGGCTAGAGTTGGCTACCGTAGATGAGGAAATCCAAGAGAACAGAGTCAGCCTCAGAGGAAACTGAGTACCCGCGGACCTACCTGATTCCCATTCTTGGCCTCCCACTGTCCCCTGCATTTTTGGTCTGAAGAAGGCTTGCAATGAACAGAAGGGTGTTGCAAAGGAAAATGGCTGCACCCCGCCCCCAACCCCATGAGCATTTCACAGAGAATTAGTGCCTTGCGGGGATCAGTACACTCGAAAGTCTGATTCTCCATCTGGTGGCCTTGAGAATTCAACCTGGGCTCTGGAAACCACCTGACTTACTTTACCCAACTGAAAAGAACATGGTGGGCCCTGAGGTTCCATTGTAAAGAGAAACACAAATATGAAGTAGACCTTATGACCACTGAGCTCCATGTCCCTTCCCTACAGAAAGCACACACAGGGAGCCACAATTTGAGAGGCTTGCTTGGTGAGCTGGGGTGCAGAGCAGTTGAATCATCACCAGGGTAACATTATAGAAGACCCCCTCTTCCACCAGGGTAGACCAGACGTCTGCACAGACCCGCTCTTCTCTGGGAGCTGTTAATATTTTCCACTGAGTAACTGTTAGGTCTTGGCCCAGCACCTGTGAGGGGGACCTTTTAATTCTTCCTTCTGTTTGTTTTACACTTTAATTCTCAGATGCAATCTTATTTCTAGGTTTTAGAGATACACCACATCATTGCTCCTACGTACTGCCTGCACTTCTAAACCCAACTAACACAAAAACTGATCCTTCAGATGCTGGCCTGTAATGCTTCGATCTGGGTCCTACTCAGAACATTTACAAGGAACAATGGCATGTTTTCTTTCTAGATCCTGAGAAGACCTCAGAGACAGAAAAAAAAATGGACAGTGTGAGATAAATGTCAGGCCATTTTACCTAAGTGTCACAATTACCCTTCAAAATATGCATTATTTCCATTTAGCCTTTAAAAGGAAGAACATTTCCAGAGGGAGGGTGGGAGTCATGGCAGAGCTGAGAATGAACCCAGCGCTGTCTGCCCCCAACTTCGCTCCATGCTCTACCGTATTACTCAGACCTCTAGCCCTGCACCCACAATGCTTCCCCAATTCCCCTCACCTCCTCAGGAATGGTTTCTGGGAATAACTGTTTCCAAAGCTAAAACATTTTTTATTTAGACAAGATTGCAGTTTGGGTAACTTTTCGTTGAGGTTTTGTTTCCTAATCGTTAAAATGGAGATGATAATTTACCTTCTTTGCACAGTTGTTGGGAGGATTAAATAAATGACTAACATGTAAGGCACTTGGGAAAAAAGCACTCCAACAATTTTAACTATTATTGTTAAAATGAGTGGGGTGTGCGTGTGTGTTTACACAGGGGCATGTAGGTGTAGAGTCATTTTTTCTTAAGCTACAGGACTTCTCGGAGCTTTTAGCATTTTGAATCCTGACTTGACAGGTGAGAGGATAGTGGTTTGAATCCCAAACTACTTAACCTCTGATAATTTTTCATAGACTCTGTTGATGTTCCACAGGGTACTGTTTGAGGTATCTCATAGAACACCCTTTTCTTCAGTATCCTACTACTGGCAAATCCATATCTCTCTCTTACAATAAAAGTCTTACTTAACACAAATTGGTTCGAACCATTTCCCTGTATAAGAAGGGTAGGAAAGTTATTTCTAAGTTCATTTTGCCTGATTGATATAAATCATTGGGGTGCTGTTTCCCGTCGAGCTGGGCTGACCAAGCCCTCTTCTTCTGCCCTTTATAAAGATTTCCACAGAGTTATTTGCGAAAGACGAGTTCCAGCCCTTGGACCCTACTCAGGAGCTCATATTCCCCCCAGAACTCTTGGTAAGATGAACCGGGTGTTCTATGTGCTTGTTTAAATGTCACTGGTTATAAACTCACTTGCTCAAACTACCCTTTTCTTCCTGTGAAATTTGTCAAATGATGGGAATGTTTGATCAGATCAACATGCTTGTCCCTGCTCAGCTCACCAAGCCCTGCTGTTGCCCTGGACACACTCCCCAAAGCCTCAGCTGAGGCTATTTTTTAAGTGACGTCATCGTATGTGTTCCTGTTGACTGTCCCAAGCCATACAGCTTTGCTCAACCTCTCACTTGGTCTTTCTGGCCCCTCCAGTACGTTAACCCTAAGAATCACTTTCAGCCACCCACACCCTTTCCTCATCCTCTAGCACAGCAGTTCTCAACCTGTGGGTCGCGACCCCTTTGGTGGTTGAACAGCCCTTTCACAGGGGTCACCTAAGACCATCCTGCATATCAGATATTTACATTACAATTCATAACAGTAGCAACATTACAGTTATGAAGTAGCAACGAAAATCATTTTATGTTTGGGTCACAACATGAGGAACTGTATTAAAAGGGCCAGAAGGTTGAGAACCACTGCTCTAGAGGAACATGCCTCCACTCGGGATCTTGCCTAACCCAGGAAGACAGGTGTGCGCACACATTGTCATTTGCATGTAGAGACTGGCAGAGAACCCAGAAGAAAGAACCCTGACCTTTCATGGAGAAAGGGTTACATGGATCTCCCCTGGGACCCTCAAAGATCTCCTGGAGCTGAAAGTGAAGCACCCAGAAGCGCCTCTCGTCCTGGGCAACACCTCACTGGGTGAGCAAGCGCCATGGTTCTCATGCCGCCATTAATACTAAGCTGCACTTACACCCCTACTCTGCTCTCATCTCCAGGCACTGCCTTTTTAGGAGAAAAGCCTCATCCTTTAAAATAAAAATATTATATGTTAATAATACATCACAAAGTATACTATACCATTATATATAAATAATGTAATACTTACATATGATTATTCATATCTATAATAATAAAAGCACAATATGCTAATTAGATGGGATGACCTTCCAGATGAAGCTGAGGCTGCGAGGGAAGCCAGAGTCCCAGGTGCCAGAGGGAAGCCGGTGCTGGCAGCCGAGGGAAGGAAGGCCTACTCTTGCACGAATTTTGTGCACTGGGCCTCTAGTAATTATATATAAATTATACATATATGAACTATATATATTATAGCAATAATATAAAAGTATCGTACAAACATATTATATCATATCATATCATAATGGTCTCCAAAGTTGAAGACTCTAGGAGTATACAGGGTAACCCCTTGAGGTGTGGGGGGAAAAGTATTAGTGTTTTGAGGTTGTTGGTTTTTTTTTATCATTTACTCTATTTTGTTCTTTTTATATTATTTTTGCAAATAGTCAGTAGATATAGCAGAATTTTATTAAGTATGTATGGGTATATTAACCAATGTGCACCCAGTTATCATCCACACCCAGTTTAAGACAAGAACTTGACCACGA
>NW_005871051.1:6007151-6008763 GCF_000147115.1 Myotis lucifugus
ATTCTAATATATGTCTCCCTGGTGCCCACATGCAAGAAGTTTTCTAAAAACCTCTCATCCATTTTACTTCCCATTTTTATATAACCCTGCAGTGAGTGTATAAATAAAAACATATGCTGGGAGCATATGTGCTATAAATTTACTTGGCTGGGTGTATGCCCACTGCTTTCACATCTACATACATGTATTGTCAATTTTTAAATTAGTGTCTGAACATTTTTATGAAAAACTTCCAATGCCCAAAAAAAGGCATTTTCTCTTTCCTAACTCTCTCTGTAATATATATATTTACTTTTCAGGACCTGCAATGAAATCTCAAGGACATGTTCACCCAATTCTCCTCTCTCCTGCGAGGATTTCAGAGCTGAGTATGGTGTCTACAACAAGTGAGGGTGAGTTCCTGGTGTTCTTGTAAAACATCAGTGATCCAATCCCTGCACTAAACTTCCACTTGCCAAATAGTTTGGAAACTCCTCATATACTTGTCTTGTCTGGCCTATTTCCAACTCTTCATCATTTTTCTGGTGTGCTGTACATCCCACCATGAAACTTTACTATCAAAACCTTTGCACAGACTATGAGGTATTCAGATGACATCATTCAATACCTTGTAGTCCCCTGCAGAACTCTTGCCTGTTCGATGCCAGGGTGACCTAGAGACAATACATTTGCAGTGTCACTTGGATGGGAGAACGGCTGTTACCCATCAGTTGGTTGAATAGTCAGTTCCAGGGACTGGGAATATTTGCAGAGTGAAAGCAGGAGAAATGTTGTCTGGCACTCAAATGCTATTTTATCTCCTGGGGACAATGGCAAGAGGCCAAGTGGGACAAAGACCCGCCTGGGCACGCATCTTGGTCCCTAAAACATCCTTCAGAGCCCACTATGTGCAGATATCATCAGGCAAGGTGGCTCTCACAGCGCAGGAAGGAAACATGCAAGACGTTGCCTTCAAGATGCATAGCAATCCTTTGACAAAAGGAACTTTATTTTACTCTTTTCTGCATCCCCCCCCAAGAGGTTCTAGCCTATACATACATGCATATGAATACTGTCCATGCATATAAGTGCTCAGTCATTGACTTAATGGGGGGAAAACACACACACAAATGAATGAATTGGTCAGGAACTTGAATTTGGGATGCAGAGGAAATGATAACTTCCTGGACTTCAGCAGCAAGGAGGTTGGCTGAACTGGAAGCAGGCCACTGTGTGTTTGTGGGGGTCAGTGTGGGTGGTGGAGGGGACCTGCCTTGGCTGTATCACCTCCATCCAGGAGGCTTAGCTTCCTGGCCTCTAACCACCGTCAGCCAAGCTTAGACTGTGCTGCAGACCAGCAAGCCCACCTTCCCCAGCCTCACCCCAGTGCAAGGGAAGGGACCCTTCCTGGTTTTGCTCAGCACCAGGGTTTCCCAGCTTCAGCCTCGGATGACTCAAGCAGCACGCCTGCATGCCACTCAGAAAGGGAGAGGATGGAACCAGTTGCCACCATGACGCTGGCTTTGTTTTTTCCGGATATTGGTTTTAAGCTGTTTATTAAGAAACCAGACTCAGAGGATCCTTGGACTCACCCCCTTTCTGCCCAGAGATTCAGACGAGAAGGAGAGCTTAG
>NW_005871051.1:6008863-6017067 GCF_000147115.1 Myotis lucifugus
TCACCACCTGTAAATCGCCCATTCTCATTTCTGAAATCTACCACCTCATTCTCCTCCTTTTCTCCTCTGTCCACATGTCTTATTTACCCCATGGAGCCTCGCCATCTTTGGAATTTCTTGCCTATGTGAATTCTCCCTATGCCTATATTAAAACTTGATTTTCTCCTATTAATCTGTTAATTTAATTATTAGCCCAGCCTAGGGAAAGTTAGAAGATGGGAGGAAAAGTATTCATTTTTTTTAGCTCTCACAGAAAGTGGAGGAAGAGAAAATAGTAAAGTGGGTGGGTTGGGAGTTTAGACAACTAATTTAAGCACAAGGTTCAGATGGAAAGCCCTTCCCTAATCTTCACCCCAGGCACCCACATTTTCCCAACTGCTCTTTAGCACCACAACCCTGACCCCAAACAGATCTTAGAATAAGTACCTGAAAAGAAGCTGCTGTTTGGAAAAGGGGGAAGCTTTCCCGCATCCTTCCTATCACCGAGCCCCTTATACCTGCCCCTGAGGGGGCTCTTCAGGGCACAACTCGCAATCCTCAGTGTAACTCCAGGCCCTCGTTTGATAGATGAGGAAAGTGCACTTGACCAAGGTCTCTAAACTGGCTGGTGACCAAGCCACAGTCTCCTGCTTCCAAATCAGAGCTCCTTTGTTCCTGCCGTTCTCCTCCCTCAAGGCCCACCCCCAGGCCTGTGCGGTTGGCTATTGGAACGGACCGACCACTCAGTTTGGATCCTGTCCGTAAATTAGAGCCAGATTCTGCAATCTGAGAAACAAACCCGCGCCTTCCTAGGGGCCTCTTAAAATTAAAGTGTGAGTGCCCTCTGGTGGCCTCCAGGGATGTTTCCCAGGATTCTCAACCTTTTCCTAAGGCCCAAGAGTGAAGGACACGGGTGGGGAGCAGGAGTAGTCTGGAGCCACATGTGCACTGCCCCCCCCACCCACCAGCACCCCAGAAAATAAATTCCTGTGATGGCATATGTTTGCTCCAATGTTGCATGCCACCCTATATCATGTGCATGTTTCGCTCACTATACCTTTTCCCCCTCAAAATCTTTAGCACAGTAAGTGCTCCAGAAAGTCACCACATCTTTATCCCATAGATGCAGGAACTCCAAGAAGCATGAGTTAAAACAAAACCCACACCCTAAGACTCAAGCCAAGTTAAAGCTCTTCAACTCCACTGAAATACAAGCTAGGTTTCGTGTCCAAAGATGGAATACAACATGAATATAAGTACAGTAAAGAGAATTCTCTCCATATAGTGGTGTCTTGCTTAGCACAAAGTAGGGGATGATGTGAGCAATGGAAATGGCCAAAAAAAAAGTCCCTGTGGATTGTCTGGCCCTGCAATGCCATCAGATGTATCCCCCTTAATTACAAAACATCTTTCTATAGCTTCACTGTGGTTACTCAGGAGTAGGTCATGGAGAGCTCTAGTAGGGTCTGCTACCTGCTAGATGTTCCCGTCATTCCTTCTCTAGCTTCTAGTCCCTTGCATTTGTTCAAACAAGAATGTAGACCAGCCCTCGCTGGTTTGGCTCAGTGGCTAGAGCATCGACCTGCAGACTGAAGGGTCCTGGGCTCTATTCCAGTCAAGGGCACAGGCCCTGGTTGCCAGCTCGATCCCCAGTAGGAGGCATGCAGGAGGCAGCCAATCAATGATTCTCTCTCATCATTCATGTTTCTCTCTCTCTCTCTCCCTCCCTTCCTCTCTGAAATAAGTAAAAATATATTTAAAAAAAAAAAAAGAATATACACCAGCTCAGATGTCCTAACCCTGGTGCACAGGAGAAGTACCTCAGAGCCTTTGAAATAGCCCCAGGCCCAGAGGTCCTAATTAAGTTGCTCTAGAAGGGGCCTCTGTGCTGTTTTCGAGTTCCCGGTGATTGTCTGTGCAGCAAGCATGGAGAGCCATGTGCTAGACGAGCACTCAGGACCTGGTGTCATGCTGACCATTCAGCGGCTCCTCCCAGGTCCCCTGTGAAAGAAAACAACCTGCTTTCCAGGACTCACCATAGGCGCCGGCTGCAGCCTGGCCCAGGTGAAGGACATCTTGGCTGAGAGGGTGTCCGAGCTCCCAGAGGAGAAAACGCAGACCTACCGAGCCCTCCTGAAGCACCTGAAGAGCCTGGCGGGCCAGCAGATCCGGAACATGGCGGTAAGTCCTCCGGCCCCGCCATCGGGCACAGGGCACCTCTGCTCAATCCCACTGAAATGCTGAAATCGGCGTTGGCAGAACCTGTCTGCAGAAGGGTCTCAGCAGGCGAAATGACAGGCACGATGAACAGATATAGGACAGTTAACAAACATTCCTTAATAACATGTAAAGGATTGTTCTAAGTCAGGTTGAGTCAAATAGCCTAGTTGCACGGTGGGTAGGAAAAGGACTTTGTGTTTTGCTGATTTTATGAGAAGACTGTCAAAGAACCCAGGTTCGCCTAAGGCTGCATTAACGGAAGGATGGTGCCTAAAATAAGGAGGACGGCCTGCTCTGCTCCAGATTGTTCGACCACAGCTGGAGCTCAGACCTGGGAAACACAGTTTAAGGTCAGGTTCTTTATGACCTCAGGAGAAAGCAATGCATGCTCCCTCTCCTACATACCCCAATGGTGTGTCAGAAACCCTCAGGGCATAGAGAATTGGGGAAGGAGCACCTGTTTCCTTTGAAAAAGCTCTTCAAGTGATTTCAAAATCCCAGTCAAGAACCCTGACGCTCTGGAGCCTGGCGAGGAGATGGTGCAGGAGAGAGAGGGGCTGACCATCGCATCAGGAAGAGGATGGTGGGGGTGGGACCGTCAGAGGGACCATCAGAGCTGCTTTCAAATATGTATGGGCTCCAGAGGGCGATGGATCCACTTCCTATGATCAAGAGGATAGAAGTGTGACCGACAGGAGGCCGATTTCAACTCAGTGGAAGCGAAAACTTGAAAATCAAGCTGTCCACAGAGGAACTGGGGTTCCCTGCCCTCACCAGCGTTACCGCCCAAACCTCAGCCACGCGGGTGGTCACTGTGGACTCCGTCACTAGGAGGGGTGGAGGGTCCTGAGTTGAATGGCCAGTCAGTGCCCTCCCAAGTTCTGAGACGCTACAGGCTCAACCCAGTCTGCGTGGAGTCTTCCAAAAGGGGGGAAAGGCACCCACTCTCGGTGGTATGGGTGCCCCGCACCCGGGCATGCTCACGTGAATTCTGCAAGGTGGCCACGGCTGGGTTGGGTGGGGGAGGGGGGGTGGTTCAGAACTGGCCACTGAGCCTCGCTGCTGGGGTCTGAGTTCCACTCCGGCCCCTTCGAGCTGGGAGACCTCGGTCAGACGTCACAAGTTCTCTGTGCCCAGTGTCTTCATCTGTAGAATGGATCTGTAGGAACGACATCCATCTCACTGGACTGTTGTGAGGATGAGTAGATGTGTGTGGAAAGGAGGACAGCAGATGGCCACACCAAAAGCTCCGGGAATGTGGGTTACCATCCATTCCTCTCCGGGCCGAATGTCCTCCCAGGCAGTGTGAACGGAACCCCCCCCCCCCCGCCCCGGGCCCTTTCGCATAAGAAGGTGCCTGCGGGCAGAGGGCGTGAGGGTGGACTGGCCCAGGCTGTAACTCTCTCTCCTCAGTCCTTAGGGGGACATATCATCAGTCGGCACTGCTATTCAGATCTGAACCCAATCCTGGCTGTGGGCAGCGCTACCCTCAATCTGAGATCCGCAGGTGAGCTTCCCAGAGCACTCCCCACAGAACCTAAGGATTCTCTGTCCTTTTGTAAAGGCTCCTCTTTAAGTCAGAGCCCGTGTGCTGGCTCTCAGTGCAGCACAGGAAGCACAGGCGCCTGCAGGAAGGCCCTACCCCACATGCACAGACACCCGCCCTGGAACCCAGCCTGTCTGATTGCCAAATGGGTGCACTCGCCTCTTCTCCCTCAGCCGGCTCCCCAGGGCCTCTATGTCCCCCTCCCATCCCTTCTCCCCTCCTTCACGCACAGCCCATCACATCCCCACTCTGGCTGTCCACCCCGCTCAGCCCATCCATTATTTACCCCTCCGTGGGCTGACACGGGCCCAAGCGCTGGGGGTCAGGGGGAGCAGTCACAGCTGCCCCATGTGAACTTCAGGGGTGTGTCCGACCAGGAGTTCTATCCCAGGCCCCATCCCTGGTCGGTGGGAACCCAGAGTGTAGGGAGAGCCTTGGGGGCAGGGGAACAGCTCTCCGGTCCCCATCAGCTTTGCATGGGGCCCATGGAGGGGCTTCACCCCCGACAGCCCTCGGCCCTTTGGCTGAGTCCTCCGGCCTGTGGTCCAGGACGACCCCAGTTGACCCCCAAAGACCAGGAGAGAAGAGACAAGACTCCGGGGCGTCAGGATAGAAAGGACAGCTGGGCCCGCAGCAGCCGGCCTCCTGCACCAGCCGCAGGAGTGGAAGGGTAACTTCTCCTGGACTGTTGCTTGGTCATTACCCCAGCTTCAGGTCTCTGTCCTCCCAGCTCTGCGAAGCAGCAGCCCTGGAGCACAGCCCAGCTCCAGAAGCCAGGCCGTGGGCTCGCTGACCAGCCTGCAGAGGGCCAGAGCTCCGCGGGGATCCTGGGTGCTCCTGCCTCCTCCCCACACCTGTTCCAGCTGGCATGGTGCTGCTTGTGCCAGGAACACGACCCCATCAGGGTCTCTAGGCTGTAGGGTGATCTCCTCCATGTGCCTCCTGTGGCTCCACAAACCCCCTTTTAAAGCCAGAGGGGACTGGGACCGTTCAGTGATAGCAATGGGGCTGAAAGGAGGTTTTGTGCATTAAAAGCGTAGGTATCCGGCTTAGGAGCCCAGAGCAGCAGCAAGAACAACAGGCAGAGCCAGGGGTTTGAGCTCTGTTCACTGTGCGAACAAACCCTGTCCCAGCATAGGTTGCGCCCTTCCCTTGATCACAGAGAGTTCACCGGCCTCTGCTGGACAGTGAAAACCCGCACAGGCCCGGCCGGGAGGAGACCGGGCTGCGATGGGTAAATGTCCTGAAGCTGCCACCACCACCCCGTCCTCCCTCCCCGTTGGAGGCACAGGAGAGTCCTGACTGTCACACGCTCTGCCCCTCGTCACCTGGTGCTGAGCGAGGTGACCCCCTCTTTGGCACTGACAGTGAAGCGCACAGAATGCCTTGCGCTCCCTGTTGCCTGTGCAGAAACGTCATCTTCTTCAGCAGGAGGCGCCCGGCAGGTTCCGCTAAGCGAGCACTTTCTTGCCGGGTTGGCGAGTGCAGACCTCAGGCCCGAGGAGGTTCTGGAATCTGTGCACATCCCTCACTCTCAAAAGGTAAGACGCGCCTGGCCGCTCCTGGGAGCTGCTTCTCGCTCTTCGGCACCCAGCGTCTTTACTCTGAAGCAGAGGAGAGAGGATGTCTGCCAGAGTCATGACTTCCTGTTCCCTAGACGGCAGCTCCAGGCCTCAGCCCTCTCGGCAGGCAGCCCGGGGTGGGTGTAGGGTGTTGTTTCAGCTGTGGGTGCGGCTGCTGAGGCCTGCGGTCCGTCCTGCTTCCTCCTGCTCTCTGACCGACTCCGGGAGGGGAACCTCCCCGGCTGGGAATGAGCTTCTCTGTCGGACCCACAGGGACATGGAGGCTGGGCGGGCCTCCAACTCCCGCTCCAGCCAACCCCACAGTTCACAGAAGGTGAGGCCTCCAGACACCTGCCAGCACAGCACCCTGGGGTTGATGCGGCCACCCCCCAGCTATGGCGGGGCCTCTGTCCTCACTCTCTGTCCCCTGTGCCTCTCCCCACAACTGTGTCTGAATCCCAGAGGACAGGCTTCCCAGAGAGAGGCAAAACCACACACACACACACTCACACACACACACACACACACACACACATACACACACACTCACTCACACTCACTCACACTCACTGATCAGAAGCCAGGTGTCTGCTGGGTTGTGCAGGAAGTCTTAGAGTAAGGCACGCTGTCAGCCATGCATGACCTCCATTTATGTTTCCTGTGGAATGAACTCTGAAATGTGTTCCCAGTCAAATGTGCCTCTGTGTAAAGGCCCCAGGGAGAAAACCTCGCAGATCAACACCGCACCCTCGGGGCCACAGAGCTGGAAACACACTGGGGACTCAGGCCATCTCCAGTGCCCCCACGTCAGCGCACCAGGGTCCCGGTGCCGAGAGGTCAGCGGGCAGAATCACCCTCCTGACTTGCCCCTGACACAGGGTTCCCTAGCCCACCGTGGGAAAGTTCATTTCGACTCTCATATGAGCCCTGTGCAATGGAAGGTGATGGTTTCTGCAAACCAAGAAATTCGAGCGAGCTCTTTTGCATGTTGGGCAGATCATATCGAAAAGTACTGGTGTTGAGCCCGACCCACATGGCTCAGTGGTTGAGCTTTGATCTATGAACCAGGAGGTCGTGGTTCCATTCCCAGTCAGGGCCCATGTCTGGGTTGCGGGCTCTGTCCCCAGTTGGGAGCATACAGGAGGCGGCCGATCCATGATTCTCTCTCATCATTGGTGTTTCTGTCTCTTTCCCTCTCCCTTCCTCTCTGAAATCAATAAAAAGTAAAATATGTGTGTATGTATATACATATATAAATACATATATATTAAAAGAAAAGAAAAGCACTGGTGTTAGGAGGGTCCTCCATCCTCGCAGGGGACACGGGGCCTGAAGACTCGGGGGCAGGGCACCTGGAAAGATGACACATGGAAAGGAGCCAGCCGTTCTGTCCCGGCCTCAGAGGAAAAGGGTGCAGTGACCCCGTTCCTGGAGGGGACCAGGCGGGGGGGGGGGGGGGCCTTGCGCAGGACACTCCTCAGTTTGAACGAGAAGGCAGCCAAGTTGCCCTCAAATGGTGCCAAGTGTCCTTGGTGTCCCTTTCCGTTGGGTCCAAGAGATTAATCAGTGGCGCCAAGAAGCAGAAACCGTGCTCTGAGGTTGACACATGGAGCAGCTCCCGACAGCATTTGCCTCCGCAGGGGGAGTTGGTGTCGGCCTTCCGACAGGCGCAGTGCCAGCACAACGCCTGGGCCCACGTGAACGCGGGCATGCGGGTCCTCCTCAAGGAGGGCACCGACACCATCGAGGACCTGAGCATCGCCTTCGGGGGGCTCGGGGCGGCCACCGTCAGCGCCCGCCAATCCTGCCAGCAGCTCCGAGGGAGGTAAGCAGTGAGCCCTGTGCCCGAGGGTGGATCGACGTCAAAAAAAAAAACGTGGAAATTTGGCTCAGGCGAGTGTTGGTAAAGCCTGAGAAAATGGAAACTCCTCTGTGTGGAGGCACTGCTTGTTCTTTCCATAGTTTTGCTAAATGAATCAGACCTTTCTTGACGATGATTAAGTAGGTGGCACTTTTGGGGCGAGGAATACAACAACTGAAATGGTGAGGACTCCTCCAGCCCAGTCTCTTGTGACACCAATACTCCAGCAAATGCACACCCGGCAGCGTCCTCTGCTCAGGTGCCAGCTGCCTCTTCCTCGGTGAAAGCCACGTCCGAGTCTGAGTCTTGTCCAGTTCACCATGGAACTGGCCCTCATGGTCTGTTTATTGAATGCCAGGTTCCAGCCTGCTGTGGCCCTCAGCCCACTCCTTGCCTCGGTTCTCCTGAAGGGCTTGTTAGGCGATTTCTACACTCCCTTCCAGCTCGATAAAGCCCTGGCCCGTTTTCTCAGTGGTTAGAGCATGGGCCCACACTGAAGGGTTGCCGGTTCCATTCCAGGTCAAGGGCATGTACCTGGGTTGCAGGTTGGATCCCTGGCCAGATTGGGGTGCCTGCAGGAGGCAACCAATTGATGTGTCTCTCTCACTTCAATGTTTCTCTTTCTCTCTCTCTCTCTCTCTCTCTCTCTCTCTCCTGCTTCTTCTTTTTTCTTTCTTTCTATCTCCCTCTCTTCTACTGTCTCTAAAATAATCAATGGAAAAAGTATCCCCAGCCTAGCCAGTGTAGCTCAGTGGTTGACCATCGACCTATGAACCAGAACTAGGTGGTCACAGTTCGATTCCCAGTCAGGGCACAACCCGGGATTGCAGGCTCAATCCTCCCACACCCCCAGTGGGGGGCCTGCAGGAGGCAGCTGGTTAATGATCCTCTCTCATCATTGATATTTCAATCTCTCTCTCCCTCTCCCTTCCTCTCTGAAGTCAATATATATATATATATATATATATATATATATATATACCCAAGGTGAGGGTGAATAAAAAATAACCAGAAAATTAAATAAATAAATAAATCC
>NW_005871051.1:6017739-6044699 GCF_000147115.1 Myotis lucifugus
CAGTCAGTCCCCAGGCATCCCGCTCCCAGAATCCCTGGGGCTCTGGACCGCAGGCTGCCTTCAAGCCACAGATGCTGACCGAGTGCCTGCGCAGTGAACGGTTATGGTGCCCTGCCTCTGTGTGCGATTATTTTTCTTTCAATATCACTTTGGAAAGTATAATCACAGGTAATGAAATGCACCTGTTTAAATACAGTGCGTTTTGACCCAATGTGTAAACCCACGGAGCCACCACCTCAAGCAAGATATAGGGCATTTCCATTTCCCCAAAATGTGCCCTTTTGTCCCCTTACTGTCAACCCTCCCACCCCTGCCCTCAGGCAGCCAAATTCCAACTCCAATATGGAGTGTAAAATAAAATTTTATTTTTCTAAAATACTAAAATTTATTTACATGCTATAATATTGAAGTAACTTCTTGCTAGATTTTCTGATTGTAAATTTCTGGAGTAATTAAGCAAAACAAAACATTCTCTCCCTCCCTCCCTTCCTCCCTCTCTCCTCTCCTGTCTATGATCACAACGCTCTGCCTACCTTATACCCCCTACCCCCAACTCCACCCCAGCAGCTCAGCGTTCCTAAAGTGTCCGATTATCATTTACTCAGACCCTCACGAGCCACATTCCCCAGGAATTTAATTTCTGAATTAAGATACTTGATGAGTTTAGTGACACACAGAGGACCTCCCGTTTTACTTCTCTCCCAGAAAGCCGAGTAGCTGAGAAAAGCAATAGGCTATGGGCTCTCCTGTGTACAGTGAACTCCAGCTCCTTCTGGATGGCTTACGTAGCCCGTTTTCCTGCTTCTCCCTCTGCAGGCCAGCTCACCGACAGGCCTCTCTTCCTTCTCAGGGTGGCCTGATGATCAGCTTCAAACCAGTCAGTCCAGTTCCTCCTTACAAGGAAAGAGAGGGAGGGCAAAAAGCTTTCATCAAAACTAAAATCCTGGAGGCGATGGGGATTTGGGTTACCTCCCTACAAGACCGTGCAGTTTTGTGGGTACTGTAGCCAAGTCATGTTTGCATAAACCAAAGCCCAGCTTAAACACGGACTAATCAGTTTATGGGGATTGTTTTGAATCTTCACCCAGGACGGCCTTCAATATCCTGACGTCTCAGACCCCTTCCTTAGTGCGCTGGAAGATTTCTCGGTCACAGTGCCCCAGGGAGTCCAGAAGTACCAGGTCAGTGAGTTTAATTTAACAGAAACTTAGACACCAAGAGATAAGCTGTAGCCGTGCGAACAAGCAAGCCGTTCAGAGTGGCGATTTTAGTCCTGACGCTGTGTTTTTGCTGCACACTGGCCCTTTGTTTAGGCCGAGTCAGGGAGAGGCTGGATCTGAGCTCAGGCCTGAGCCACCAAATCAATGCAGATCAATTGGTTTGTCTGGGGCTGAACCGACCCGGGACAGTTTGACCATCTCATAACTGACGATCTCTTCACACTGTCCAATGACGTCCTTTGGGCATTGGTTTGAAGAGCCGCTGAGCCTGGTGTGGGGGAAGGACAGCACAGGAGAGGAGCAAGGTTCAGCCTCCGGCCCTGATTGCAAAACAAGAGCCCTGCAAGTAACTGAACCCTCCCTCCTCGCAGGACAACTTGGAAAATGTCTACAATTATCTAGAGCACAACCCCTCCCCCAACCCCGTCTCCACACACCACACACGGCTCTTCCTGGAGAAGAGTTCCAGAGCGAACATTTGCTCCATTGCCTTACACGCCCAGGGATGTTTCTACGCCCCTTGGTGGCAGCCAAGGCACTTAGTCTGGATCTGGGTGGGCCCCACGGCCATTTGCTACCCTCTCCCCCACCAGAGGTCCTGCTTTGGGCATAGATTTTGGTCCCTCACCCTCAGGAATTACATCACTTTAGCCTTCATCATCATGATCCCTTTACATGTGAACAGGTTGATTACTGGGAAAGTCAGAAAGCAGGACAGGGAGACAGACCCCTGAATTCCAGAAGAAAGGGGTACAGGGGTACTGCTTAGAAAAAGAAGATGCCAAAATGAGAAACGGGGGTGCCCCTTCACCTGTTTCACAATTTTGCCAAAAAGTTGGCCCTGTCAAAGGTATTGCCACATAACTGAAATGACCGTTTCCCAGTGTAGTTACATCATTACGTTGTCATGCTCTCTATCGGACCCACGCCAGGGTTTGTGGCCCAAGGGTGACTGTGTGTTCTCAATCCTGATTCAGGCGAGTTGAGAATTGTCCAGGCCACTTCTGAAGGTTGAGCTTTTCCAGGGCATCTCTTGTCTTCCTCCGTAGAGTGTGGACTCTCGCCAACCCCTCCAAGATCCAGTGGGACGTCCCATCATGCACCTATCAGGTCTCAAACATGCCACAGGTGAAGCCATGTTTTGTGATGACATCCCCAGGGTGGAAAAGGAACTTTTCATGGCCTTGGTGACCAGTACCAGAGCCCATGCAAAAATTATGTAAGTGAAAAGCTTTCAAAAAGCCTTTTAAACACACATGATGAGTTTTAGTGACACACACAGAGCCTTCCCATTTTACTGCTCTCCCAGAAGAGCCAAGAGCAGAGGATTTCCTCGGAGAAATGTGCCAATTCTTCTGCAATGTCCTAAACCCAAAGGACCTAAAATAGAAAGAGTAAAGTAAAGATCACACACAAAAAAAGAAAAAGGAAAGGTCACCAGCCCCCAGATGAGGCAGGGGGAGTATCTGGAAATGACCACATGGAAAAGACAAAAATTATAGCTATGGGTTTCTTGATTCCATTCTAACCTCACAGTGCCCCATCTCCCTGCTGCAGCCCCAGGCAGGGCTCAAATAAATAAGTATAGCTGATATTCAACTGGTGATAAAATACTGAAATACTACATTACTGAATGGTAAATGGCATATCCTACGCTTCCTAAGGAGGCCCCTTGCAACAGGCACACTGGCCCATCTGACAGCTCCCCTCCCAGCAGCGAAAATGTTACCCCCAGCCCAGCAGGGGGCGTCCTGACCAGGGCCTAAGCTGGACCAATTGTTCTATATTTTTATTTCCAACCATGCTCTATCCCTCCTTCAGGTTTGGGACCCTCAAAGCTTGCTGATTTCTATCTCTTAAATATTTCCTTTTTTTCAGATCAATTGATTTGTCCAAGGCCCTTGAATTGCCCGGGGTAGTTGATGTGATAACAGCTGAAGACATTCCAGGCACCAATGGTACTGAAGATGAGAAATTGTTGGCTGTAGATGAGGTACAGAATATGCCTTTCCATGAGTTGTGTAGATAATCACCAAGGCACCCTCTCCAAGCCACCTTCCCATGGCCTCCCTGCCCTCTCTGCCAATGGGGGTAGAGGTGCCAGTTCTCCCAGCTTCTTTCTACCCCTAACATCTTTATTGAGACAGACCTACACTTCTGGAGTCAGGAAATAACATAATAAAAAGTAAAATAAAGTCATTATGGAAAAATAACTCCTAGTCCCCCCCCCACCCCCCCCGCGTGCTCTTGAGTCAATTTATCCTCTTCTGGAAAATGCAGGAACTGACCTGTGTCAGGATAGAATAGAAAAATGTAGAAAGGAGAGTACAAAAAACACAGCCACTCCCTGTTATTTACACTGAACTCCCTCCTTTCCTGGATCAACCCCACCCCCTCCACCTTCTACTTACCTCACACACTCCAGTTTTTAAAAAGTTGCTCTTGCCATCTTTGACCTTTAACCAATTCAACAATCATTCACTGGGCTCTTGTGTCTGGAGCCAGACTACCTTGGTTCATGTCCCAGCTCTACCTCTCACTGGCTGTGTGTCCTTGGGTGGCATCAGCTGTAAGATGAGAATAGTCATAGCCCCTGCCTCACGGTGTTGCTGTGAAATTTACATCATGAGTTAATACATGTGAAGTGCTTACAACAGTGCTTGGCACGTGAAGGATCTCAGTGTTAGCTGTTATTGCCACATCTCAGTGAATCCCACACAGACTGTGTCTCCTGCAGCCTTGGCATGAATCACTGTTCTTTTGGCTGAACTCCAGATGAAGTTGGCTGTCACTGAGGACCTGTATTATCTATTAGGGCTGACATACAAAATACTATAGACTGAGTGGCTTCAAAAAACAGAAATTTATTTTCTCACAGTTCTGGAGGCTGAAAGTCCATGTTCATGGTGTCGGCAGGTTTCCCCTGAGGCTCTCTTCCTGGCTTGTGATGGTCATCTCCCAGCATCCTCACATGGCCTTTTGTTGTGCATGAGCCTCCCTGGCTTCTCCTCCTCTTCTTGTAAGGACATCAGTCCTATTGGTTTAGAGCTCCACCCTTATGACCTCATTTAACCTTCATTATCTCTTTAAAGGCCCTATCTCCCATACACTCATACTGAGGGGTTAGGGCTTCAACACATGAATGGGGGTGGAGTGCCATGTTCTACAAAAAAATACTGTCCTTATCTTTAAACTCTAAAATGACACCACAAAGGCGATACATATGACCCTAACTTGACAGGACAGAGCAGATTCAGGTCACAGCCAATTTCACATTCACTCTGGAGCTTATATGCATTGAGTAAAATGGCCAATGGAAACATCTGTATTATTTAAATTATTTTTTAATTCAAAAAAATTTTAATGTGTTAACCAAGCACATACAGTTGAATGTGACTTCAAAGTGGTTATTATTTCTCAATGATGACAACTAAGATGCCACTGGTAAAGTTGAGCTTAAACCTACTCCTACCCAGAATTTTCTACCTGCTTCATGCATGTACCTTCCACAGGTACTTTGTGTGGGTCAAATCATCTGTGCTGTGGCTGCAGAGACAGATGTACAGGCGAAGCGTGCAATTGAAGAGATAAAGATCACCTATGAAGATCTGGAGCCCGTAATCGTCACCATCGAGGTAAGCTGACTGGTCTCTCCCGTAAGGTTACAGATTAAAAGTACTTTTGTAAATATCTTAATATCACCCTTAGCAAAAAAGGCAATAGCTTTAAAGCTTTAGGAGAGTAAGAATGCAGAAGACAGGTGCCTTCTGAAGTATGGAAAACGACCTTGGGTCTGACAGAACCTCAGAATGGCTCCCAGTCTTCTTGTGTGAGTTCGTTCATGTTATTATCAGAAAGAAAACAAAGAACTAGAGAAGCCCTGTGAGATATGTCAAATCTCAAAGAAATGAAAAAACTTCCTACAACATCTATTGGGCTTTCTTACCCAGAAATGCATTAAGACTTGAGTCTTCTCCCTCAACACGGCCTGTTCTTTCAGATCTCTGAGTTAGAGGTTCTTGTACATGAGCTACCTAAGTCTTACACCAGTGTTTTTCTTCATGGAAAAGGTAAAAAGGGAAGGCCCAGAACCTCACCCATACTGCATGTAGGCCTATCACCTGTTCCCTGGATATCACATTAAAAATTGAGAAATGAGTAGTGATCATCCTGGACCATCAAAGTGCCTCCAGATCTCAATTCTTAACGTTTCTCTAACCCTTATTGGTTTCCTCTGCAATCTAGAAGACAATCTCTCCAACATCCCATCTCTGAAGCACGTCCACTGCTCTAGTACTTCCCTGCTTGCAGGACTCCTTTGATGTGTCCTAGCAGATGGCAATTTGGGAAGTTTACGGGCTTTTTATTAAGAAAAACACTGCCAGTGGAAGAAACTTACAAAGAATTGGCTTTGTGTTTTTCTCCTGTCACTTAGGATGCCATAAAACACAACTCATTCCTGTGCCCTGAGAAGAAACTTGAACAAGGAAACATTGAGGAAGCATTTGAAAAAGTCGATCAAATTGTTGAAGGTAAGAGACTCAGGATATTTGATGGGATCTTTGGGGAATTCTACTCTGAAGCAGACAGTGACAGCCTGTGATTTCCTCTTGGTGCTTTGCCAAATTTCTCTTAGATCTCTTCTTTCCAAATAGTGTGTGTGTGTGTGTGTGTGTGTGTGTGTGTGTGTGTGTGTGTGTTGGTTTTGAGGGTGGAAGGTAGGGAGCAGCAGAATAAATAGAAGAAAAACTCCTAAGATTTTGATGCGTCAAGGGCAGAGTGAGGAATGGAACCAGACACGTTCTACTTGTTATCCAGAACTGTAATCTCTGAAAGATTGCTCTCAGTTGACACAGGACAAATGCCTGACCCATCAGTTCCTCGGTCAGGACAAATCCAGGCTGGCCAGTCCACCACATCTTGCTTGCTTTTGAATTCCCCAACATGACCATTTCCAACCAGCCTGCACCTTCAGGAATTTCCCTGTGCTTGCACCTAACAGGAGAGGTCCATGTTGGAGGACAGGAACACTTTTACATGGAAACACAAAGAGTGCTTGTTATTCCAAAGACAGAGGACAACGAACTGGACATCTATGTGTCAACACAGGATCCAGCCCACGTGCAGGTGAGGGCCAGGACCGCCCCCACCTCTGCAACTTCCTAAGTCTATCATGGCCTCACCCCCCTCTGCCTCAGAGTTGGCAGGCATTTACTTAGAATACAAGCATTGGACAGCAATGGAGAGCTAAGGCCCCAGAACCCCTTTTTTTCCTGGTCTTGTGAAGTCATTCATTGTATTATTTAGATTTAGAGAAGACATTCAGTGGCAGTATGCTTAAATGAATTTTGTGATTGGATGACAACACTAAGTTATAGCTATACTTGATTTTTCTCTAAGGTAATTATTACAGTTAACCTGTGGAGTAAACCCTTCACTTTATAGCACATTTTCATTTCCCCAGCCATAAAGTACTCAGCAAGTTTTAGCTGCAAATACTTCTTCTTGTTCAGGAGGTTGTCTAGAGTTTGCTGTTTCTCACCTTGTTGGGACATTGAGTTAAGGCAGTGGTCGGCAAACTCATTAGTCAACAGAGCCAAATATCAACAGTACTTCTTCAAAATAGATTCGCCCAGGCCGAAAACCGACTTCTGCACATGGGCCACGAAGTTTCAATCGCACTGTATGTGCGCCCGCACGTGGTATTTTGTGGAAGAGCCACATTCAAGGGGCCAAAGAGCTGCATGTGGCTCACGAGCCGCAGTTTGCCGACCACGGAGTTAAGGCATTTGTCTCGGAGTTCAGCTTCTGACAGGAACCCGGGACGGTTTCTTCTGACAGTTTTCCTTCCGGAAAATGCCATTTTTCTACTGGAAAGGCTGTGTTCTGTGGCAATGACCCATATTTATGACCTCAATGGGGCTACACAAGACACATTCAGACTGTCAGTCTTTTTTTTTTTTTTTTTTTACACAGTAGATGTGGATGGACTTTGCAGTGATGTTGTGTTTCAGGAAATCAAAGTCCTCCTTGCCATTTCATTCTTGTAAAACTTTCCCAATATCTAACTTTTACAGAAAACAGTGTCTTCTACTTTAAACATCCCAGGCAACAGGATCACCTGTCATGTGAAACGAGTGGGTGGAGGTTTTGGCGGGAAAGTGGGAAAATCAGCTGTGTTCGGAGCTATTGCAGCTGTGGGTGCCATCAAGTAAGTGCACTTGGGGGTACAGAAGGGTGTAAAATGTCAGAGCTGAGGGCCGATCAGTGGCCTGAGAGGCACTTGGGCTGCTGTCATATCCACCTGCCACCCTTGGGCAACTCAGCCTCCTATCTCTTTTTCCTTTTAATTGCAGACATAATGCCCACCCTCCTGGAGGTATTAGAAAAGTCATATGTAGATAGAACTTTGACTATGCTAGTTTCCTATCAAAAGGAAAAGTGGTATTACTAGTTGAACACCTCCAGGGCCAGGGTTGTCCTGACCCTGAGCTTCAGAGGTGACCCATTTAGGGGTGGGGCAAGTAACTACCCAAGTAGAGTGCCAAGTGGGAGAATGCTCCCTCGCTTTTCCTTCCTACTCTCAGCTGCAGACAGGCGGGGTGAGGGAGGAAAGACCCCACCCTTTGCCTCCTCCCTGCACCTGGGGAGGGGAGAGCTGGCTTTTCAGTGTGTGTTCAGTGGACAGGTGACATCCTCAAAGAGAGCTCCCGGGCTCACCTCAATGGAAGGCTCGCTGTTCATGCTGTGCATGGTGTTGGCTTTTCTAGTCCTTGTTCTTTTTTTCTTTTTTCTTTTTTGTACTTTGTCAGAGCTCCAATCAGCCTGTAAATGTCCTTTAGCAGCTTCTGTATAGTTCAGAGCTAGGAACCAAGACACTCAGTATGTGTCTCCTTCCGTGATGAGAGGTAGGAAAAAACAGGATCTGAATCTCACCTCCAGTTCTTTTCATAATGAACCTCTCTCTATTCACATCCACCAGGGACTCAGCAAGGGAGAATCAATTTGTTGTATTCCCACCAGGCTTTGTGCCTTTAAGGCTTCTCAGGCATAATTGCACATTAGACTCATCTTGGGAATATTTAAATCCAATTGCCTAGGATGCCCCATACTGACCCAACCATTATTTTTTTTTAAACTTTCCTCCCTGGCCAGGTGGTTCAGTTGGTTGCAGCATTGTCCCATACACCAAAAGGTTGTGGGTTCAATTCCTGGTCACGGCACATACTCAGGTTACAGGTTTAATCCCATAGGTCAGGGTGCATATGGGAGGCAAGCCATTGATGTATCTCTCTCTCTCTCTCTCTCTCTCTCTCTCTCTCTCTCTGTGTGTGTGTGTGTGTGTGTGTCTCAGTCTCTCTTTCTCTCTCTCTCTCTCTCTCTCTCTCTCTCTCTCTCTCTCTGTGTGTGTCTCAGTCTCTCTTTCTCTCCCTCTCTCTCTCTCTCTGTGTGTGTGTGTCTCAGTCTCTCTTTCTCTCTCTCTCTCTCTCTCTCTCTCTCTCTCTCTCTCTCTCTGTGTGTGTGTGTGTGTGTCAGTCTCTCTCTCTCTCTCTCTCTCTCTCTCTCTCTCTCTCTCTCTCATCAATAAAAATATTTTTTGAAAGCCTTCCCAGTGGTTCTACTGCCAAGTGTGGGAAACACTATCTTAAACAACCCTGCCTTAGCATATTCCTGCCTTGTGTTAAGTGGTCCCCAGAGGAGTGCTCCCAAATTGCTGGTAATAAGGTTTTCCTCAGCTCATAGCAATTTCTGCCTCCCTATCCCAGACCCACAGAATCAAAATCACCAGGAAATGAACCCAGAAACTGAACATTTAACTGATGCTCCAGGTAGTCCTCGCCATTAAAAAAGACAAGGAAACCCTACACTAGAATTATGGTTTTCAACGTATACCTAAAGACACTGCATCAAAATCGCTGAGGGAAATGCAGATTCTAGGGCCCCTCCCCAACCTATTGCTAAAGTGCTAAGGCTCAGAAATCTGCATTTCACCAGCACTCCAGAAGATTCTTCTGCACTCCAAAGTCTGGGAGCCTCTGCCCCTGAGATACAGGAAGGCTGAAGCTCCTAGCTCCCCAGGGGCCCAACTTGGCCAACATCAGGGCAGTCCCAGTGAAAATGAAGATCCAGCCCTACCTGGTTTGGCTCAGTGGATAGAAGGGTCCCAGGTTTGATTCCAGCCAAGGGCACATGCCTGGGTTGCGGGCTTTATCCCCAGTGGGGGGATGTACAGGAGGCAGCCAATCAATGATTCTCTCTCATCATTGATGTTTCTATCTCTCTTTCCCTCTTCCTTCCTCTCTGAAATCAATAAAGATATATTTTAAAAAAGAAAGAAAGAAAAGGAAGATCCAAATCCTGACACATCCTAAGACAAGTGTTGGTCTTTGCTTGCAGTTGTGTTGTTAAGTTTGCATTTATCTGTTCACACTCTTTCTCCTTTGTTACTAGAGGTGGGGATATGCAAAAATGACTGGATGTGGATGATTATCAAATTTAAAGCCATAACAACACAAGTGAACAGCCATGTGACATTAATCACTTTAGCTAGATCTTAATTATAGACCACGGAGACAATAGTAATTTAGTTGTACATTAGATCAATGCTTCACACAGTGTATGCACTCAATGGATATATATGGAATGGATGGATGGTTAAATGAATGATTGGATAAGATGGATTGGAGGGCAGGTAGAGGATGGATGGGTAGAAAGGTAGATAGATGGATGGGTGGGTAGATAGTTAAATGAGGGGATGGATAAATAGGTGGATGGATACTAGGTGAGTAGATGGTGGATGGATGGGTGGATGCAGACTGTGATGAAGATTTGTTGTCCTTAGAACTGGTCACCCTGTTCGTCTTGTTCTTGATCGTGAAGATGACATGTTAATAACTGGGGGAAGACACCCATTATTTGGAAAATATAAAGTGAGTATTAAAGATGAAATTATTAAAATACCTCATTCTATTTGAATGGTTGTATTCTCTTCTATTGTTTTGATTTTGTTGAATTCTAAAAACAATAATCTTAGCATCTAAAATATTAAGTGAGGATGCTGTATATTTGAATACTCATAACATCTTTGTGAGGAACTTTTAATAAATCTAGTGTAGAATTATGAAGTTGAATAATAAAAATACATGATTAAAAATGCTAATGTTTCCTCAGTGACAAAAACCTGAAAGAAGCTACAAACATTGTTATACTAAACTTCACTTTACAAGTGTTTCCACTAAGTGGTTATGAAAATGTCATAAAAATGATTTGCAAATAGGAAAAAATAATTCACTAACAAGTGAAATAATTTTAAATTGTTTCAAACCACATTCATTGCATTTTTATGAAACTGTAGCATAAACACTATTAAAAATACTTATTAACATCAATACTACTTTTCAAATTTGTGCTTGAGTTCTTTGGACATTTCTAATGTAATATTTCCCTATCAAATATGCTTTATTTGGCAATTGCTCATAGCGTACATATAGTTAAATTTCATATCTAATTTTGTCATTGCCTGAGATTACTACATTGTTATATTTTTTTGTCATTACTAAAACAATGGCTTTTCACAATTTTATCTCTTCCATTGGCATTAGTAACGTATATAATTAGAGAGAAATAAACCATAGTTGGCAGTTAAACCTTGTATTTGCCTTCAAATGCACAGAAATTAATACAGATATTATTATCTTCAAGTACCAAGAGCAATGTAAAGACACATTCTGGGATTGTGGCAATTAGTATTATGGTAGTTGCTGCGTCCTTTGGTTTTGGCCTGGATTATAAATCAGAATTTATTTCTATTAGTTGTGAGACACTTTTAGTACTAGTGCCTATTAAGAGGATTTAGACAGCAAATATTTTCGCATTTATAATAATATAAAACATAATATAAAAGAGGGAGATCATTAGACTATTTTAAAAATCCAAATTTTATTTTATTTTTAAAGAAATATAATTGTACTTCCAATATAATAATATGTGTGTATGTATATACATGTATGTATATATCCTCCTTAAACTTAGATAACAAAGGTTTGCTTGTTTACTTGGAACTACTAGTAAATTAGTAGAGCAGATACTTATGTGTGAGGGATTCTTCCAAAATTCTTCAAAAGTTTATCTTAAACAGCTGAAGAATTCTCTCTGCTATCTTTGCTTGGCAAAGCTTTCTTCAGGAAAAGTTAAAGGTACGCTGCAGCCTAGCCTTTGTCAAAATTGCCATAAATTCTGAATTGGCGAATTTTCCCACATGTCCTAACTGCTCTGGTTTATTATCCAACACTTCTCTTGGAGTAGATGATAATAACCAGATAGTTGTACGGTTTCATCACTTGTCTTTGTCCCCGTCTTCAGAAGACAGACACCAACCAGAGCCAGTCTTTTTGGTAGAACTACAGCAGGGCGTGGGAATTTCTCTTTTCAATCTGGGCTCTACAGACAGACTGGTCCTGTGGTGGGAGGGGAGTGGTGACTTCAGGAAAACACCAGGTGCCTCTGTGAGGCCCACCCGGGAAGCACAGCAGCACGAGCTCACGTTTGTTACGTAACCAGTTGCAAAGCGCTCCACAGCTCAGCACAACCAGGGACCATTTCCAGCCCTGGCTTCTGACGCTTTCCTGTGACGAGATGCACTGCCATTCATCCCATCGAACTCTGAAATCCCAGAGACTTTTCCACGGGGCGGAAACCACGGGCTAAATTAGAAGGAATGCCAGAAAAAATTGAAGGAGAATCTTCCAAGAATAAGGAAGAAGAGGGTAGCAATTACATGTCTGGAGATCAGCAGGAACTTTAGAATTCCATGATGACGGTGAAGCCAGAAAATTGCAGGTTGGAAGAAAGGGGCTCAGCAAAATTCAGGTCAGAGGAGGCCTTTGTCAGCCAAGTGCTGAAAGCCAGGGGAATAGCCAGGCGGGGACACCACAGAGCAAACGCGAGCAGAGTCTGCCTTCAGTCCTGCCCAACAGTGGAGCTGGGCTGTGGCTCCAAGGTGGCACGGACATTAATCATGTAAAATGTCCATCATTTGCCGACAGGTGGGATTCATGAACAACGGGCGGATCAAAGCTCTAGACATTGAGTGCTTCATTAACGGAGGGTGCACACTGGACGACTCGGAGCAGGTGCGTGCATCACTCACCAGTGACCTTGGTCGTGAATAGAACCCAGAACTTCTAGCTGAGTCTTTACTGAACGCGCTTCCTCAAGTACTTAACCCAGTCCCATAGCAGCTCGACTCTGTATTCTTGACTTTTAGAGAAAAGAGGAAAATGTTATCCAATATATGTGAATACCTTCTATTATTTTAGGTAACAGAATTCCTTGTACTAAAGCTGGAAAATGCATATAAAATCCGAAACCTCAGGTTCCGGGGCCGTGCCTGTAGGACCAACTTACCATCCAACACGGCCTTTCGTGGATATGGCTTCCCACAAGGGACCCTGGTAACAGAATCTTGCATCACAGCTGTGGCAGCCAAATGTGGCCTTCTGCCAGAGAAGGTAAGGTTTTGATCAAGGTCACAGCCAAGGTTGCTGAAGAATCAGATGAGGAGGGAACCAGCTACCTAGGGAAATACCCTAGAACCATTCAAATTAGCTCGGGCTCAAAATTCAAAATATATTCAGGGCTACCTAAAAGAATTCACCTCCCTCTTCTTATCTTCCACCCTTCTTGTACAAAGATTTCTCTTTTTCCTTGTTTTTAAAACTTGTGCAAAGATAATTAATTACTCTTCTTAACCTTTAAACCCCACTGAAGTCATTAAAGTAAAAAGTGAACGTACCCTTTTTTATCCCTCCATCCCTATTGGTTAAGGGTAACCATGGTCAGCATTTCCATATTTATTGTCCTAGCCCTTTCTCTATGGGTATCTACCCATCTGTATTCATACATACATACATCATCATTGCCATGTGTTTATACATGCACATATACAGTGATTTACCAAAATGGGGCCATAATAAACACATTATTCTGCACTCTGCTTTTTTCTACTTGACAATAGGCCGTGGCCATCTTCCTGTGGCAATAGAATGACCTACTTCCTTCTTTTTCAAGACTGAATAGTGCTATGTAACACGCATGTGCCGTCATTTGCTTAGCCATTCCACTACTGGTGCACGTTCAGCTTGTTGCCCATCTTTGGCTATTAAAATGCTGTTGCTATACACATCTTGGTGCAGATGTCTCGGGGGTATATCTTTGCCCTCCTAGGTAGAGGGTAAATTTACAGAAGTGAAATTGCGAGCGCACTTGAAAACTCTTGAGAGATACCGCCAAAAGGATGCTCTCCGAAAACATTATTTTGTGCAATATCCTAGAAGGTGCACAGTATATACAACATGCTAGTCAGACAGGGGCAGCTCCTGGCAGTTGAGGTCAGAGTTGATAACACTTCCTGCTCTTCATATACCCCATCAGACCCCAGCCTGCTTTTTATATTTCAATCTCGTTTCCTCAATATATGCTGTAGTCAGTTTCCGACTTGCCATAACTACCGATTCCATTTTCCTCCCACGTCAGGTTAGGGAGAAAAACATGTACAAAACTGTGGATAAAACCATCTACAAACAAGCCTTCAGCCCCGAGAACCTGATACGATGTTGGGACGAATGTCTGGACAAGTCTTCCCTTGGCAGCAGAAGAAAGCAAGTGGAAGCATTTAATAAGAAGAATTACTGGAAGAAGAAAGGACTTGCCATTATCCCCATGAAGTTTTCAGTCGGCTTTGGTGCCACTAGCTACCATCAGGTAAGGTCCTACCTGTGTCAGACACACTCCGGGCCCGATCGATCCGCTTGTGCTGACTTTGCCAGAGTGTCACCTTTCCCAGGGCGCTGAGCCCCTCGCCTGAGCAGCACCCATCTGCAAGCACTTGCTCCACAGGGCAGTAGACAAGTGCCTCCATGGCAGACAGTGGCAGCAACAAGCCTGAGACCTGCAGCTGGGGGACTGCCAAGATGGAGTCCTGACTGCCCCACTGAACCCCTATTCAAAAAGGGAGCAGGAGCCCACGGGGCCTGCGGGGCTGTGCTTTCTAAGCTCAAGGGTCACAGGCTTGGGCAGCAATGGGGCTGCTCCTGGCCTGCACCCCAGACCCCATAGCATCCCTTGGTGCACCCTAAGTCTTAGGCAGGGAAGTCATTCTACGTTGCCCTAACCAGCAGCTATTTGTTTCAAGCCACCTCTCCCAGGAACCTGTCAATTCTGGTGGGGAAAGGGGGTTGGGGCCCAAAATCCTCCCAGGTAGGTTTGCAAAAGGAAGAGGCAAGTCATTCAGAGGCCCTCTCCAGAAGGGAGGAGGAAGGGCGGCATACAGGTGAGTCCATTAAATAGCACAAGGCCTGGTACTGAGTCTTCCCAGCAAGCCCACTGGGCCACATACAGGAAAGCTGTTTAGAAAACTGGGAAAGACTGTTGCCTCTCAGGATTGTCCATCAAAAGCAGAAAAATCTTACACACATTATGTTAAATATAAATCTAAAAATGCAGTAGATCTCCCTTATGTGTATACCATTGAAAACATTCTTCCACTTACACCCAACTATTGGCAGCCAATACACACACACACACACACACACACACACACACTACAAAAGCTTCCCTGTCAAAGAAAATCTTTCGTAGGTAATAAACCAAGTGCCCCAAATCCCTGATCAACTTGAATCAGGCAGACCCCAGAAATCGTTGGCCCTGCCACTTACTGGCTGTGTGATGTTTAACCTCTCTGAGCCTCCGCTTCCTCAATTATAAACTGAGAAGAATAATCCTTTCTCTTAGGATCGATGAGAATTCAATGAGATAATGACTGCACAGCATTGGCAGGGTTCCTGGAACACCGTGTAGTTATCAGGACAGTCCACCCCCACACCCAGGAGCTCTGACACACCTCTCAGGCCTGCGGCTCCTCTGGTGTAGGATGAGACTCCCCGACTCCTGGTCACAGTCCTGTTCAGATCTGATGTGCCCATTCTATACAGAGGTGCATGAAGGTTAATTGTCTGCAAGCCTGACTGAATCAACAGCTAAGGCATAAGAGATCCTGGATATCACATGTGATGCCAAATGTGTCTTTTCTACACCAATTCTCCAACATCAGCTGGGTGTCCAACAATCCATTTCCATTCTGACACTAACTACCCAGACTTAGTGCATAGGTCAAAGGCCGAGTCCCACACGACCGCCCCGATTTCAGACACCAGCACAATGGGGTGCTCAGGCTACCGGCACTTCCGCCCAGCCAACTACAAATTTGGGGGTTTCCTCTACCCACCCCCTCAGGTTTGATAATTCACTAGATCAACTCACAGGACTCAGGAAAGCACTTTGCTTATGATTACTGCGAATTTATTCTAAGTGATACAACCCAAAAACAGACAAATGGAAGAGATGCATGGGAGAGGAGGCGTGAGGCTGTCAGGTCCTCTCCCTCCACCATGGGGCCCACCTGTTCGTGGATGTGTTCTCCGACCAGGAAGCTCCCAGAAATCTCATTACCTGGATACACTTGAGTAAATCATCGGCCATCGGGGATTGAAATCCATCTCTAGTCTCACACCTCCCTGGAGGTCAGGGCGTGGGGCTGAGAGATGTGACTCTCCCAGGGGTTGGTTTCTCTGGCAACCATCCTGCCTCCCCAGCCCCAGCTAGATAGGTTGCCCCCCAAGAGTCATCTCATTAGCAGACAAAGCACAGTAAATTCCATGGGTTTTAGGAACTGTCAAAAACCAGGGGCAACGACCACATATTTGTTTGTATTATACCACAGCTCCCCTCACCTTTATGGCTGCCCCTCACCTACACCACAGCCTAATTTCTGCCAACTTCTCATCTCACCACAAAAGAAATGCTTTAAATCCAGCAAAGTGTCTCTTTGCAAGACCTCCAGCTTCCCCACAGAGTTCCAGATTGATGTGCTCAGGGCACACCAGGATAGGAGCTGAGTGTGTTATTCCAGGCCAGCTAATGACTCAGAAAGCTGGACACCTACTCCCTAAACCAGGCAGGAGTAGCATGTCCTCGCAGGGGGTCAGGAGGCCACGCTGAAGAAATACTATTATTAGAACCTACAAGCCTCGGTGCCTGGAATCCCTCCAAGCCATGAGGGGCCCAGACATCTCCAGACAGAATAGACAGAAGTCCTACTTCCTCCTCCTCCTCCCCCTCCCCCTCCCGCTCCCTCTTCTCCTCAAAGGAAAAATACCACATCGCCATCCATCCAGTTTAACAAACACTTTTTTAGTGTCTCTGTGACTCAGATCTACTCAGAGTTCCCTTCAGGACACAAAGATGAAAAAGACTAGGTGCCCCTCCTCGCTGAGACTCCCTGCCACCCCGGTATTCATTTCCTGTGGCCTCAATAACAAAGTACTGCAAACTGCGTGGCTTCAAACAACACACGCATTCTCTCACGGTTCTGGAGGCTAGATGTTAAAAATCCAGATGTTGGCAGAGCCATGCTCCTTCGAGGCCCCGGGGAAGAAGTCTGCCGTGCCTCATGTCAACTAATTGCATCTGCAAAGACTACTTACAAATAAGGTTGCTTTCTGGTGCCCCCTTACAGGGGACGCTACTCAACTCAATACACCCCTGAAAGAGTAGGTGCAGAGAAGGGGGTAACGGATCCTTCCTGGAGAGGAAAGAGGAGTGTTCACAGAAGTTCTAACAGAATAGAGACCACAGGGGTGGAGGGTGTTGAAGGCTGGGGAGCAAGCCAGGGAGAGAACAGTGTAGGTCAGGCAGGAACAGGGGTAATGCCAGGCTTAGAGGAAAGGTAGGAAAAGACAGGGAAGAAGTGGGAAAAGCATCAGAGACCGAATCCCAAAGGGCCTCATATAATAACAAGGAGCAGGTGCAGGGCTCTCCCTTGCAGACAATGGGGAGTTTTTGCCCACCTTGCCCAAGGGGCAAACTGTTCTCCCTTTCATGATTCCATTCAGTGTCACCTTGGGGAACCCTTCCCTGGCTCTGCAGAAGCAGCTGGGTCTGTCCTCCCAGGTCTCCGGGGCCCCAAGGCACACCATTTATCTCACAACTCATTCTGCATTCTAATGACCTGCTTTCCAGCCTACCTCCCACTGCACTGAGCTACCTGAGGAAGAAGCACATCTTATTCATGGTTATATATCTAGAGCAAGCACATAACATGTGGGTGTACTTACAAATGTTTAATTCACCAGTTGAGTGGTTTGCCAGAGATTTTAAGCAGGAGAGTGACTTTCAAACAGTAGCAACCAATGCCCACAACTCCTGAGTATCCCAAGGGGCTCCTACTAAAACCAGGTTCCTAACTAAGACTGTCTTTCCAGGTGACTTTTGCACAAAACAGAACTAAGCCTCAGAACCCCACCAGGAGAGCTTGCCTCTGACCCTCCCCACTCTGCGAGACTGGCATTTCTCTTCCCCGTTTCTTCTATTGAACCTCACTAAACTGGCCCTGAGCTGTGTCTTTGGGTTGTTTTTCTAGGCAGCTGCACTGGTTCATATCTACACAGACGGGTCTGTATTGGTCACACACGGAGGCAACGAACTGGGACAAGGTATTCACACCAAAATGCTACAGGTAAGATCAATAAAATGAAGTCATTGATCTCACTCATTGTTGATATGACTGACATTTGGCACTAATTTTAGGGTAAGGAACAACTCCCTGAACTCAAACCCTAAGATCTTGACTATTTAGTTGAAAAACTTCTTACATATCAAATAAAATGGCTGAGGTGGTGGAAATCACACACACATGCACACACACACACACACACACGTGCAAAAACTCCTGAAGCTTGGTCAGGGCTCATGGATGGAGGCGTGAGCCCCTGGAGCGTTGCGCTGGGTGTGCCATGCAGGCTTCGTAGAGTAGGAGTTTCTTGCTTTTCTTATTTGAGACCAGCATGCATAAGTTTTAAAGTTTGGACAATATTAGGGTATTATTTTGACAAGTAAGGATGACTATTTCATCCATGTCATTCTCCTATCATTTTTTAAAAATATATTTTATTGATTTTTCACAGAGAGGAAGGGAGAGAGATAGATAGTTAGAAACATCGATGGGAGAGAAACATCGATCAGCTACCTCCTGCACATCTCCCACTGGGGATGTGCCCGCAACCCAGGTACATGCCCTTGACCGGAATCGAACCTGGGACCCTTCAGTCCGCAGGCCGACGCTCCATCCACTGAGCCAAACCGGTTTCGGCTCTCCTATCATTTTTAAAGAATACTTTAACACACACATACCTACATACAAAATAGGAAGATGTGACCCCAGGAGAAAAAAATAATTCTTTAAATAAATTTAACTTTATGACAAATGCATTAGATTGTTGTAGTGCATATCTGCAGCTTTTGACTATCCATCCCCTTAGCTACTTTGGAATACACCTCCCACATTCCGTGTAGTTCTGAAGGACTCCTCAATTCTGGTGGCTTTCAGCCCCATCCCCTTCCTGTTACTGGTACAAGGTGCATGTGCCAGGATGTTTCAAAAGAAAAAGTCAATAGTCAGAACATCAGAGTTTTAAGTAAAGAAATGTGTATTGATCGAGAAGGCCCCGCTCAAGAAGATGGGGGTGCCTTACAGCTTCTGCAAATCTGTCTCTTTTTTTCTTTTCCTTTTTTCTTTCTTCTTCTGCAAATTCATCTTAAGAGAGCCCAGAATTCAGGCATTTTTTTGTCATCAAGGGAAGGGAGAAGAAGTGAGGCAAGATGTGGGTGAAGGCCATGAACAGTGAGGCCCTGACAGGGTTCCAAGGAAGAGCTGCAATTTCTAAGTCTTGTTCCCAGTTAGTGGTTGGTCAGTTGACACTCACTGACCTGAGTGTGGTCTGGAGGCTCCTTTAAATCCTCCCATTCGAAACCATATTGTATTCTCTCCCTTATTATTATTACCTATCAGGTACATCAAGACGGGCAATCACAACGTAGTTCAGCCCCCCATTGCTGCCTCTCGAGATACTGGCTGCCTCTTGAGATAATGCCTGGCCAGTGGCTACCTGTCATGATATTGTCCAGCCCAGCAGTTGCCTGTCCTGTCACTGTCCAGCCCTGTAGCCACATGTCATGAGATTTATGCTTTAAAGGATATCATAAACATATTAAAAATAGTCATTTTCATTAAGAAAAATGATGACTCAAATCTTCATAGAACTCCTTGCTGAACTTGAAAATATGTCTTTTTCTCATAGGTGGCCAGCCGTGAATTAAAAATACCCATGTCTTACATGCACATCTGTGAGACAAGTACAGCTACGGTGCCTAATACAATTGCTACAGCTGCCTCCATCGGTTCAGATGTCAATGGAAGAGCCGTGCAGGTGCTTGCTGCTGTCTGTCTGTCTGTCTGACTGACTGTCTGTCTTTCCTTGGGTACTTGTACCACATCTCCGGTTTTCTTAGCTGGATACAGGCACAAGTGGCTGGCTTCAGAGAAGCCATTTGTGTCACTAAACTCAGGCTCAGGATAACCAAAGTGTCAGATAGTGTGTTAGCTGGAGTAGGCTAAATGGAGGTGACAGATAGACCCAGAACATAATGGCTGAAACATAACTACGTCCTTTTCTTGTACACTGAAGAGTCAGTGGGTGTGTTCACTCATTCAAGCACCCAGATTGATGGCAATTCCTCCATCTCCAACATGTGACTTTCAAGGCTGCCCTGAGCGTCATCAGCCAATGAGCCAGGGAGGGAGAGCATGGAGGCCAGATCTGGCAGCCCTGCAAGTCACTTCCACTCGCCATCCATTACCGGTCTCAGGCCACAGCTCACTGCAGAGGAGGTGGGAGAAGGTAGAGCAGTGGGAAACCACATGCCCAGCAACTATGGAAGAAGGGGAGCCTGGGTTCTGGTGCAGAGGCAGTCTCTGTCCCTCGAAGAGACAGAAAGAAGAAATCTGGGAACCAAGTCGTGCGGAGCTGTGCACGTTTCCCCTGGCACCAATAAGGTCTTGTAGGCAGGGAGGCAGACAGGACTCCAGCCAGGTAGACAGGGTACAATTAAAGTGTCTACATCAGTAGAGTCCTAACCAGAGTACTCATCCTTTTTGTTTGTACTTGTTTTCTAACGGGTGTTTAATTTTTGCTTTTTCTGAATAGAACCATGACTTCACACGCCTTCATTCAAATATCTGGTTGCCTGTCCTTCTGTCATGTTTCTGTTATAAACTGTCCCCTTTTTCTATTGGAATGTTGTGGGAAGACATATTCCCTCAGTGCCAGGACACTGCACTTAAGCTACCAAGATGAACCACTTTTCAATCCATTTTATCTCTGTGAGGACACCCTTAGAGGGGCTCAAAAACCAGAGATTTTTACTCAGAACAAATGTGTGGGAAACCTCAAACTCATGATATCCAATTTTGGGTAGAATCAAACACAAACTAGGAATAGCTCAATGTGTATGGAAGTTATCAGCCCAAACTATGTGTTAATTCATCTAGGACAGTGATTTTCAACCGCTGGGCCGCAAGATTTCTAAAAACATGAAACACTTGACTATTTAGAGACACTGACCTCTTTTCCCTTAGCTTGTCAAGTTAAAAAAATGACAACACAACAATAACCATCTGGTGTGAGTGAATCAAAATTATACCTATTGTTTTTGTCATTGCAGAAAAAAAAATTGGAGGTGTACTGCAAAATTTTAGTAATTAGTGTATGTGTGCCAGGAGATAAAATAGGGTGAAAATCACTGTTCTAGGACACTGAGTTTTAGGTTTCAGTTCTGAGTATCAGAAACTTTGTAGATCAGGTTATTATAAAAAACAAACTCAATTATTTTTTCACTTCACACCCAAAGCAAAGGCCGCCATTGCAGTACTTTGATGTGGATGGGTGAACAGGCAGAGGGATGGACAGAGAGTTGAATAATGTTTCAGACCCAGACGGATATTGGCATGTCATTGTTGGAGATTGGAAAGCACAAATTTGAATGAAAATAAGATGTTTTGTTTCGTTTATTTTAATGGCTAGAAGATACAAAAGAAGGTACAAGTCAAAAATGTAGAAAAAGAGAAGAAGGAATTAAGCACATGAATATATTTAGAAAGGGGACCTGAGAGGAGAAGTTCAGCTGAGCCTGTGTTCTCACAGGAAGTGAAGCAGGAAGGGAAAGGCCCTCCAGTAACGGACGCTCCACTCAAAGTCAGGGGCTCTGTGTCCCCAATGTGCCCGTATCAGGCACTCCATAGTATTCACTGACCTAATCAGTTATCCATTCATCTTCTTCCACGCAAGTCCTGATCCCTGGGCTCTTCTCTAATGGGAATGCCCTTCTTTACTCCTCCAAGAACGCTTGTCAGATCCTTCTGAAACGCCTTGAGCCCATCATTAAGAAAAATCCAGAAGGTTCCTGGGAAGACTGGGTAAGTGTTCCACTCCATTACTACAAATGAGGAAACCCACACCAGTGCCCAGAGCACCATGGCAGCGCACAGCTGGAGCTCGTAGCGACAGTTCTTCCGAGAGTTGGTTTATACCCAAGGGCAAGAGCTCCAAAGGCAGAGACAGCTGTTCCATGATGTTTACCAGGTATGGAGAGAGTGCCCGGGGAACAGCATCCCTGAGAAGAGGAATGGAAGTGTATGAAGAGTACCCAGAAGGCCTGACCCAGACTGAGCCTTCCTCAGACACACACACACACACACGGTGTGGAGTATTGTTATTGAATAAGTCTCAAGGGAAATGATTTGTTTAATCCAACTTTACAATACCCTATATACTATTTCTTTAGCACAATTATCTCATTATCCCACATTTGCACCTATACTACTAGAGTGCTGACATTTAGATATGAAGCACTAATACCTTGTAAACTAAGCCTGTACATCATGGATGGGCAGCAGGATTCCATTTTATTCTTTAATTCAGACCTCTGAACTCAAATCAGAAGGAAATTGTTAGTGTACCAGCTGAGAGGAAAAAATATAAATTATGACGAGTTAGTCCTTTTATTGGTAACAAAGCACCAACAATGATCATATGTCAATTTTGACACATAGTTTTATTTTGAATGTTTTTATTTTCACCTATTAGATGGTATATTTATTTTATTTTAACTAATTATGCTCATCCTGCAGATAGAAGCTGCTTTTGAACAAAGAATCAGTCTCTCGGCCACAGGATACTTCAGGTAAAAATGGCAACAGCAACATCTGGACTTAGCCAAGAAAATGGGAGGCAACCACGCACTCGGGGCCTCCATCCCTCGTTTGTAAAACAAGTTTTCATCGTGTGATCTCTGAGGTCCCTCCTGGGCCCTCATAGGCCTTTGAGCTATGTCCAAAAAAATATTAAATAACAAAAATACCCCTATTAGATTTTTAAAAAAGTTAAACATGACTTATAACATCTAATCATTATTTACTTTTCTTTATTGTGGAAAAGACAGAATAATAATATTCTTTAGTGTGAATTGTAAAAAGAAGTAACTTGCATATCAAGTTTACAAATCTTCCTCCCGATACCATAAGATCTCTCTGTGTGGAAGCCCCTTGGTAGACGGGGGAGATGGACGAGAGGTCACCAGTCATCACTGGTGCAGGACCCCTCAGTGGAGGCCCTCGGAAAAGGCGGGTTGATTGAAGGAAGCACAGAGAGGAGAGCTGATTGTCAAATTCTGGAAGTGAATGACATTAGTGTAACAATCTAATGAAGCAAACCACCAAACGAGAAAGAGAGAGAGAGAGAGAGAGAGAGAGAGAGAGAGAGAGAGAGAGATCTCATTAAGAAAGAAAAAAGGAGGGAATAGCCATGCCCTGTACACTGTGAATTCTAAATTCCTGCGTTCAGTTACCAAGAAGAGAGCGAATCAGCCTCCAGCTGGGTACTTTTCCATTATAAGTTAATGCATTGAAATGCTGGCCCTCTTTTTACCGGCTACGGCGGCCCTTTGGGAATGCCGGTAAAATCAGCTGAAGTTCTCAACGTGCAGAGCTAAACCACAAGCCTAAGCCATCAAAATACAGACCTGGAGAGCCAAACCGAAATGGTCCGTTGGCTTCTCTCCGTTTCTGACCTCCTGACTGCAGCACGGAGCATCCTCTTTAAAGTGGAGGCGAAGATTCGTGTTGCCACAACCAGCGAGGTTGTGAATACAGGCTGCAGTTTAAATGAGTGGAAAAGGGCAGTTGAAATAAACAGCAGTCAAATTAAATGCTATCATAACTTTAGTAACTTTTTAAATGAATCAACATTGCTTGCACACAAACACATGCACACAGACACACACACATGGATGCACACACATGCACACCCCAAGCTAAAGGGCTTTATTTCTCCCATCAGGGGCTACAAGGCCTTCATGGACTGGGAGAAGGGGGAGGGAGACCCGTTTCCTTACTATGTCTACGGAGCAGCCTGCTCTGAGGTGGAAATCGACTGCCTGACAGGAGCCCACAAGGTAATAAAACTTTCTTCTTGGTGAGTTAACACAAGAGCAAAATTGCGTTGCACATGAACAGCCCTGAGTTCTCTGTGTAACACCTGTATACAGTAGGAAGAAGATCCTTTCAATCCCGTGGGAACGTCTAGAGATCCAGCTTTATCATGAATTTGCACTTAGAAAGAAGTAGTCAGGAGGCATTGCTCATGACAGCCTAAAATGCATTGTTTCTTATTCTAATTCAGACATCAAAATCACTTTCCAAAGTTGTGTGGAAAACAAAGGGGGGGGCGTTCTGTTTCTAAAGAAAGATCAAGTTATCTCATCTGGAGGAATAGGTAATTTAGCAAATCGTCCTGAGTAAGCATTTTGAAAGCACACAGCAATGTGATACTGTTTCTTCAGAGTGGGTTATCCCAAGGTGCTCCTGCCTCTAAAGAAATAGATTGGGGTTGGCAGAGAAGGGGAGGGCTGTGACAATAACTTTGTGTTTGCCGTCTCATTGAGTCAAAGCCATGAATGCAAAAGACCTTCTGGGGCCATTGGTAGTCTCCGCACTAAATCTAAAGAGTTAGCAGATGTCTTACCCCCTCTAATGTTGATGGAGTTCAATGCCGTCTTAATTAACTAGCAGGAGTTTGGGAATCATTTGGGACCAAGTGAATAAATCTTTAAGTACTATTTTTAATTCAGGTTTTCACACTGAGGTCATTTTCATTTTTGGCAGAAAATCAGAACAGACATTGTCATGGATGCGTGTTGCAGCCTGAACCCAGCCATTGATATCGGGCAGGTAGGTCCTGGCCCACTTAGCTGGGTGCTGCTTCCTGGGTAGGTAAAGGCCTTCTGAAAAGCGCACAGCCTCACAGAGCTCGGCATTTCCCCGCTTCAGGTCGAAGGTGCGTTTATCCAGGGCATGGGCCTTTACACCACTGAAGAGCTGAAATATTCCCCGGAAGGTGTCCTGTACTCGCGAGGCCCAGATGACTACAAAATTCCAACCATCACGGACGTCCCAGAGGAGTTCAATGTCTCCTTGTTGCCGGCATCCCAAACCCCACTAACCATCTATTCCTCCAAGGTAAGCACCCCCACCAGCCACTGTGCACTGTGCTGGGTCAGGCAGCATAATAAACGAAAGCAGGTGGACAAAATAAAAAATAGATGTCAACCCTCATCAAGACCAAATCAAGACAGACTGTTAGAATTTGGAGATGAATCACCTCGAGCAAAGGGAAATTCGGGGAAGACGAATGATCCACCCGGTGGCCATCCTGGCCAAGGATTCGATTTATTAAATCCTCTTTCAGTGAGAACTCTAATGTTCAGCCAAAGCTTTGATTGGATAGAATAACATTTTCACTTAAGAACCTGAAGACTAAAATATTAAATGGGAATGGGAATAAGATTTCAATGCTACTGAAACCTTAAAAACCAGCGGCAGCGTGAACAGAACCCTGGACCAGGCCTCAGGAAACCTGCGTTCCTGCCCGAGCTGAACTCTGTGATATTAGGCAAGTCACTCACTCAGTTCCGAGGGGCTCAGGGGCCTCATTCCTCCCCAGAAATAATCTAAAGCAACATTTCTCAATGGGACAGGAAGGGGGGTCGCCCCTCAGGGAACATTTGGCAGTGCCTGGAGACGTTTCTGGTTGTCACAACCATGGAGGAAATGCTGCTTCTAGTGGGTAGAGGCCAGGGATGCTGCTAAACAGCCTTCAGTGCACAAGACAGCCGTCCACGGCAACGAATCATCGGGTCCCGATGTCAGCTGTGTCAGGAAGCAAAGACACCAACCCTCAGCAACTGCTAACTTTGTGAAATTGCAAATTAAAATAAAGGTCAGCGTGTGTGTGCATTGCTGTGTGCAGGTTCCAGGAGAGCCACCCTCGTAGTTGAAACTCCCTTTAGGTTTGAGATGCAGTATTAAAAATGTCTTTAAACTCTTTTGGGAGACTTCTCATGAGAGGTGGCAAAGTAGTACCAAAATCAATAAGTACAGGAGTCCATATCCATCTGCTGGAATTGCATCATTTCCAAAATGGAGCCCTCTTGCCACCCAGGAGCTTTCTGGGGACATAGGGTGATGGGGGGGGGGGTTTACGGAGGAGGGGCAATTTTGAAAGGAAGGCCAATCAACAGGCCTTTGGATTCTCTTTGGGCTGGAAATCACTCTGAGGGGGAAAGGCAAAAGGATGCTCAGAGTCCACAGAGAGCAGCTCTCAGGGCAAGCAGGACCCTTGGTTCCTGTGGTTGTGGCCAGCCCCGCACAGGCAGACCTGCAAGGCAGTGATGGGTTTGCGCGTGTGCCGGGAAGTGTACTAACAGCAGGGACCTACCAGGTACCAGGTGCTGTGCTTTTGTGCTACCTGAATGTCACCACACCCTGAAAGGTACGTGTCATTGCCTGCATCTCACTGATAAAGGGAAAGGGACTCAGATTCAGTTTCTCTAGCTCAGGGGTTGCAAACGGGGCCATTGGCCAAATCTAACCTGCAGATGTGTTTTCCTTGTCCTACATGGTGCTTTTTAAAGTCATGAATTTTTATTTATTTATTTTTAATGTATTTTTGTTGATTTCAGAGAGGGAGAGAGAGATAGAAACATCAATGATATTGGCTGCCTCCTGCACACCCTACACAGGGCATTGAGCTTGCAACTCAGGCATGTGCTCTGACCGAGAATCTAACCGTGACCTCCCAGTTCATAGGTCGACACTCAACCACTGAGCCACGCTGGCTGGGCAAGTCGGGGAATTTTACATGAAAATACAAATATCGAAATTATCTTGAAAAATGGGATGATCTGATCGTTTGGGCTGCATTTCTGGAAGGCAGCAGTTAGCTAGAACCGAAGAACAGCGGCCTCCTTTAGACAGGACATGGGTATCTCTATTTCCCCATAATCCCCCCTGACTTCTAGAAGCTTCTAAAACAAATGTGCTCTCTTGCAGGGCCTGGGGGAGTCCGGAATGTTCCTGGGGTCATCTGTATTCTTTGCCATCACTGATGCTGTGGCCGCCGCACGCAGAGAGAGAGACCTAGCCGAAGACTTCACAGTGAAGAGCCCAGCAACACCTGAGTGGGTCCGGATGGCCTGTGCAGACCGGTTCACAGAGATGGTAGGAGTTGTTGTTTACTTTCCTAGGAGGGGATTTTTCTTTCCTCCTTCTCATACCTCTTAGGTAAATGTGTAATCTAATCTGTATCTAATAAAATTAAAAGATGAAAGTTAAAATCAGTCACAATCCCACTAACCAGAAATCACCATCTCTCTCTCTCTCTCTCTCTCTCTCTCTCTCTCTCTCTCTCTCTCTCTCACACACACACACACACACACACACACACACATATT
>NW_005871051.1:6045208-6048928 GCF_000147115.1 Myotis lucifugus
AAAATAGACCTTATTTATACAAAATCAGGGCATACCTGACAAGAACATTTGAAAAGGTCTGAGCAGTGTAATTGGGAGTGACATGGAGAGCCTTCACTCACATCTGGATTGAGAAGATACTTTTTCCCATGAAAGATCACTCAAAAACTAGTTGCTTAAACCCATAAAGAAAATAACTGACCAAACTTATGTATCCCACAAACTCATTGTCTTTATTTAGAGCCACTGGCCCAGGTTTTGGAGACGAGGGCAGGGCAGAATGTCTAGCTTCGCAATAACAAGCCCCTTGTTATTGAGGCTGCTTAGACCATGTTGAGAGCGACCATTTACCCCTCATCTTATCCTGACCTGTAATCTTCCTCGCAGTCCACTGACCTCATATATGAGAATATAAACCCTTCAAGTCCTTGGGAGCCTTCGGAGGTTCAAGAGTTCCTCTGCTCTGGCCTCCAGACCGCTCCCTCCGCTGGACACCAGCAAGAGGGTGAGCAGAAGCCACCTTGAGTGGAGCCTCCTGAGGGAGGCGGAAAGGAAGCCCTGACTGTTGTTTAAAATATATATATATATATAGAGAGAGAGAGAGAGAGAGACTTTAGAAGGAAGGGAGAGGAAGAGAGAGATAGAAACATCAATGATGAGAGAGAATCATTGATCGGCTGCCTCCTGCACGCCCCCTACTGGGGATGGAGTCCACAACCTGGGCATGTGACCCAACTGGGAATCAAACCCTGACCTCCCGGTTCATAGGTCGACGCTCAACCACTGAGCAACACTGGCTGGGCTGACTCTTGGTTTAACAGAGAACCAGAGACACACAAAATACAGGTGCTTCTGCTACTTCCTGTCACGGGAAATGGCAATACTCCTCCATCCAGGTAGTAACACAAAACCAGAAACCTAGGAGCTGGCCTGACATTTCTCCCTTTCTCTCTCTGTAGCCAGTCCCTCACCATGTCCTGTTCATTTCAACCCCTAGCAACCTCCTGCACCACTCTGCTCCTCCATCCAGCCACTCTTAAACAAACGTTTTTGAGAAACGAATAGGTGCCAGGCATGCTGGGTGCTGGCAATGAAAGAGATCTGTCTCCACTTACTCTCTAGAGACTCTCAGTCCAACCCCCAACTCTCTAGTCTGGGTCAGAGCGGCTGCCTAACAGTCTCCCGACACCCACGGCAGCCAGAGATTTGTGGTGTGACAGATATGATCCCCATTGCTCTTGGGTTAAAGATAAAACGTTTTTATTTTCCCTGCCATGTCCAGAAACCTGTAAAATCCGTGTGGCAGACCCCCGCCCCCCACCTCTACAGCCACACGTGGTCCCCACCCTGCCTTCTCTCTCCATCCCAGCCACACTCGCTTCTTCAGGCTGATCCTTGTATCAAGGACAGAGGCCTCCGCCGTGCTCCTCCCTCTGCTGGGAACCATCTTCTTTCCTTTCCTCACCTGGCTAACCGCTACTCACCTTTCATATTTTAATCATATTCAAGAGATGAATTGGGGACTTTGTTCTTGCATAGTGTGAGGTAGCAGGCGTGTAGGGGTGATCCGGACGCAGGTCCCTGCTCTCAAGGAGTTGACGGTGGAGCAGAGGAGAAAGATTGTTTGGAGATGAATCACCTCGAGCAAAGGGAATTTCAGGGAAGACGAATGATCCACCCGGTGGCCATCCTGGCCAAGGATTCGATTTATTGAATTGAATTTGGATAAATTATTTACATACAGATACACAATCTTACACTGGATCTGTCACCAATCTGACCACCCAGGTGTCAGTTATAAGTGCTCGGCTGACCCTGGGTTATCCCTGTGAGTCAATGGAGCAAACTTTTCTAACTTAGCCCTAACGGTTTCTTAAAATCAAAGGAGGTATGGGTGTGGCTTCAGCTTTAACCATTCGTCATGTAATCATTCATTCATCTAACACCTGTTCAGCCCCTTCCATGTGCCAGGCACCAGGGGGGAACTAAAGAAATAGTGAGCCAGTCAATCTTCGCCCACATGGAGTTTACGTTTTACTGGGGAAACCAGATAGTAAACAAACACACAATATAATTTCAGGTGAAGCAAAATAGAAGAGTAAGAAGCTAGAATGTATGGAGAGAATTATTATAGAATTTTTTATAGAGTTTATTGAGAAGTTTTCTCTGGGTGTTCACATTTAAACTGAGGCCTGAATGAAGAGAAGGAGCAAACATAAAGCTGATGATGGCATGGTCAAGGCAGAGAACAGCTAGTGCAAAGGCCCTGGGGCAGTTGTAATGGATTTAAAGTAGGCTGGGACTAAGGAGCGCTCAAAAAAAAAATAATCTTCTTAAGCCTCTGATCTTGCTTCTCGGATGGAAAAACGTGTAGCTGAAAGGCTATAATTGTTCCCACTGGCAGAGAGATGAAAGAAACCGAAGTCGGTGGCTGCACCCCTTATCTTCGCATCAGCAGGGTGAAGCCTGGACAGTCCTTCCAGTCCACAGATTTCCTGGCAACTTGCCTCTGTCACCATCCAGCTCTGTTCTCCAGATCTTTAGAAATATGTTCGCTCCTGGCATTCTAACAGCCTGGCCTCCTTACAGAACAGTCTCCTTAAGGCATCTTGGAACACATCTGAGCCTGCATCAGAACTTACATTTGATCCAGCTACATCATGGTTCATAAGTTGAAATATATAATGATTCTCACTGCCATACAATATCGTACTATACCAAAAAAATGTTTTAAAGAAGCGTAGACATTAACATTCTTTGCATTTGGCCTCTGAATGCTGTTGTCAAAACACAGTTTGATCTGCCCAGCCAGGGTGGCTCAGTGGTTGAGTGTTGACCTAGAAACCAAGAAGTCACAGTTCAATTCCCAGTCAGGGCACACCCTGAGTTGTGGGCTTAATCCCCAGTGTGGCGTATGCAGGAGGCAGGCAATGAAGGATTCTCTCTCGTCATACATGTTTCTCTCTCTCTCTCTCTCTCTCTCTCTCTCCCTTCATCTCTGAAATCAATAAAAATATAACTTTTAAAAAACACAGTTTGTTCTGACAGGTGAGAAGATGAGAGGGTCAGAATGTCTGTGACTAGAACATGAGCACTGGAAAGTCCTCTTTTAATAAGCTCCTTATGACCGTAAGGTAAATAACAGTCTATTTCTTAAATAGAAATGACAGTCTGACACAGTAGTTACTTTTCCTCTGGGAATTAAATAACATATGCACTTAAATGCACGTAAAAACACTGTGTAAATACAAGTCACTGTACATATTAGAGAGAAGTCTCCATCAAGGACCCGTCACTGTCAGAGACCTTCTTCCAGATGCGCCCCTCCCCAAGGCTGAAGAGCGTCCACATTCAATCAGGTGGACCTGGCCAGGGCAGAAAACATAGCTCAAGATGAGGATAATTAGCTTCAAGCTTCAGCAAAAAGCAGGCGTTAGTAAGAAGGCCGGAGCGTTTTTGCTTAAAAGTGCCACCTGTTTACTTTGGTACCGGCAGCCCTTCCTGCCAGATGTGGATGAGTCTGTTCCCGGGGCAGGCAGCCTGCTCCCCTGCGCTCCCCCTCCCCCCTGCACAGCTGGCCCCTCCCACCGAGTTACAATTGGCTTTCGACAGGAGAAACAAATCTTTGCGAAGGCCGTTTAAATCAGGGTTAATTTTGCATTAGTCGGGGACAAGGGTGTTGAGATTGGGGAGAACCTCTCGGGGCAAGGGCCCAAAGGGCCGATCCGCATATGCTCGAAA